>NC_056745.1:1228963371-1228978371 GCF_019279795.1 Protopterus annectens
TCAGATGTACTCTTTAAATAAGAAACAAATTGAGACAATTCATGCACACTACCTGCCCAAAGAAGAAAACATCATCCACAAATCTATCATAGTGTTTAACAAGGCTACCAAAAGGGTTATTGTTATGAATATGGTCATCCTCCCATTGCACCAATACCAAATTAGCATAGCTGTTGGCGCAAAGGGTACCCATGGCAACTACTAATCTTTGTAGGAAATGTTGGCCTTCAAAGAGAAATACATTACTATTCAAAGTCAAGTCAAGTACAAATCACTGTAATCATGGCATGCGTATAACCACTATGATGAGTTAAGAACATTCTGACAAAGTCAATTCCTGACAAATTAGGTATGACTATAAACAAAGTCTTGATGTCAAGTGTCACCAACAAATAACAGGAGACATCAAGTCCAATTACTGAAGCAAACAAAGTAAATAGAAAACATGGGGTATCCCTAAGGACAAAGGGTGCTTGAGAAAGTAAAGGTTTAAATTTATCTTAAACAAAAACTGAAACAGGTTTGGTAACCCAGTCACGTCCTGAAACAATAGGGTGCCGCGGTGGGTAATGTAAGGTCTTATGAATTTTAGGGTGACCATGCATTACAAGGATAGAGGGGTGTTCAACTTAAAAAAAATCATATGCATCAGCATCAATCAACCCACACATGAGTAAATCATATAAATCATTCTGTACAACCAGTATGCATCTATCAGCAGCCTTTGAACACATCTTTAGATAGGTAGAAGATTCAGCAAGCATGTCATTCATTGCTTCCAAATTTATTTTATTTATTTTATTTTACATTTGTTGACCAGGCTGGATATATGTCCATTTTCAGTAGAGGCCTGGGGAGATAAGCTCCAAGACATGATAAAATACACATACAAGTCCAAACAACAAAAAGCAAAAATTTGTAATAAAAAAAAAAAGCATAAAATAATCAAACAATGGTAACATGTTGTAAAGCATAGCGGTTAGCACAGGGTGTGTAAAGAGGACAAGAGTCATAAACAGTGCAAACTGAAGGCACAGGGACATCATACAAGAAAAGTCAATAGTAGAGAAAGGAAGTTAGTTGTGTAGTGATGTTACTAAGAATTTACTTGAAAAAAAGGTATGCAAAGATGAGCGAAATAGTGTAAAATAGGGAGACATGAGAAAAATATAATAAGAAGGAAGATGTAACAGTGGATAGTAAGCATAGGATAGGCAAGGTCAAGTTTAAAGAGATAGATGACTAGTCTGGTTTGGTACATGGGGCATTCTGTTTTTGAAGAGTGATAAGGAGGTGAGTGAGGAGAGGTCATTAGGGAGAACATTCCGGGATTTACCTACAGTATTAGAGAAGAGAGAATCCCCAGCCCTGTTATTAGATTTAGAGGTGTTTACAAGAAGTTTGTGTGATGAGCGTAAAGACTTCAGATTTTTATAGGGGGTGATAAGGCTAGATAAACTAGGAGTATTAGAAGGTTTGTAAAGAATGTTGTGGGCAATGGTTAGTTGGTGAAATTTAATCAGGTGTTGTAGTTCTAGCCATCCTAGCTGATTTAGATTTATACAATGGTGAGTTCTAAATGGGTTTCTTGTTGCAAATCTTGCAATGTTATTATAGGACAATTCCAATTTGCTGAAGTTAGTCTTGGATAGATTAGTAAAAATTGGAGAAGCATAAAGGAGTGTAGAGATCAAATGAGTGTGAGCTATAGTAGTTTTGGCAGTAGGAGAAAGGAAGGGTTTAATCCTATACAGAGTGCCAATTTTTTTTTACAGTCTTTATAGCATTGTTGATGTGGATGTCGAAGTTCAGAATATTGTCGATGGTGACACCTAGAAGTTTGGTGGTAGAGTCTGGAGATATTATAGTACCATTGATGGATGTCAAAGAGAAATGAAGAGGAGAGGACTTCTGAGTAGGAGTGAAGAGGAGGAGTTTGGTTTTCTTTGAGTTCAAAAGAAGGCAAAGCTGAGTGAACCATTGTTCAACTATGTTGACTACCTTCTGGGTGAGAGAGTGAAGGTCTTGGGAGGATGTAGCTGAGCATAGTAGTGTGGAGTCGTCAGCATATTGTATGCAAGTGGCTTGGGGGATAGCTAGAAGAAGGTCATTTATAAATATGGAGAAGAGGAAAGGTCCTAGTATGGACCCCTGAGGGACGCCTAAGGTAACGGGTAGACGGGTGGATAGAGTGTTATGCCATAGTACTGCTTGCTGTCATTTGTCAAGGTAGGATTGGAACCATTTTATGGAAAGTGGGTCTAATGACAGAGATTTTAGTATGTTTATGAGAATCTGGTGGTTTACCATGTCAAATAAATAGAGCAGAAGAAAGAGTATTTAGGTTTTGTTGCTTGTTAATGTAATCAGTAAAGGAAAGGAGGGCAGTGGTAGGGCTGTGTGAGGGTCTGAAACCATGTTGACAGTTGGAAAGTAAATTGTTTTCAATTAAGTGGTGGAGTAATTGCCTGTGGATACAGTTCTCCATAATCTTAGCTAAAGGAGAGAGTAGGGCAATAGGGCGATAGTTTGATAGCTCAGTGGAGTGTCCACCTTTATGCAGGGGGATAACATGGGAGACTTTCCATAAGGTGGGGATGTGACCTTTGCTTCTAGTTCTATTGATCAGTATGGAAATAGGGTAGGCAATAGCCTTGGATGATAACTGTAGAAATTCAGAAGGCAGTTAGTCTGCAGAAGGAGAGCATGGTTTCAGTTTATTCAAAAGTTTTTGAATAAGTGTGGTTGGGACAGGTTTGAAATGAAAAGGAGGGGGTGGGGTTGAGGTGTATGAAGGTATTGTGAAAGTATTAGATGATAGTTGACTAGCTAGTGTTTGGATAGCATTTGTAAAGAAGGTATTGAAGGTAGCTGTATGGATGTTTTTTTTCTGGTCTGTATTTTGAGGGTTTGGTGTAGTGGATTGACCTGGGTGGAGTAACTGCTTAATGCCAGCCCAACTCCCTCTCCTCTAAACTTGAAGCTTGCTATAATAAAATCCTCTAAATTTGCCACCAAATCCAAAAACTCAACCCACCACTGCCTCTCCCTTCAATCTTTAAACTGGCTAGAACTCCCAAACCACCTTGACTATCTTCAACTAACAACCACTCATAAATTAATATTCTACCCAGAAAAATGCCCTGCTCTATCCAACATCCTTCCCCCTTACATTCCCAACCGATCTTTAAGATCTGAACACCAAAATCTAATCTCCATCCCCAGACCTAAACATCCCGCTGGCCAACAACTACTTTTCTTCTCTCTAGGTAGGAAATGGAACTCTCTCCCTCCTTCTCTTAGAACCATACTTAACTCAGACTACTTTAAAACCCAACTTTTCTTACACCTATCCTCAAAATGGAAATGTTCCTCTAGATTAAGCCCCTGTACTCCTGTACCTTTATGCACCCAAACTCTAGCTATGATTTTAGCAGGCTCTAACTTCACTGTATGGATGAAAATATTGAAAAGTTAGCAAAAAAAAAAAAAATCGATTAATTTTTAATTTTTATTGTTGCTGTTTTTTCTTTAGCATTTGATGTGTCCTTTGCGAATTCTTGCTGCATGTACATTCTATTGTAAATTTGCATTTTCAATGTTCTTACTGTGTGTACATTCTATTGTAAATTTGCATTTGCAGTGTCTTACTATGTTTTCTTGCTGTGTGGATTATCTTTGTATTCTTCTTAAACATTGTATTGTTGTACTGCCTTGGAGCTTTTCTCCCCGGCCTCCACTGAAAATGGGTTCTTCTTGGCACAGTGGACTTCCCCGGTAATCAAACCGAAATAAATAAATAAATAATAACTAAATAAAATTTGTGGGTTGTTGTGATTAGGTTGTTGAAATTGTAAGTAGTAGTTTTTTTATCAGAAAGTATGGCCTTCTTAGTGTCATTTCTAAGTTGTCTAAAGGTTTGTTGGTCTACAGGGTTTTTAGTCATTTTCCATTTGGCCCAATATTTATTTCTGAGATGAATTTTATGTTTGGTTTCATTGGAAAGCCATGGGGCAGAATTGGCCTTAATTCTAATAGATCTTGTTGGAGTGTGGTGATTGAGGATGGAAAGGAAGGTAGAATTAAAGAAATTAACGGCTTCATCTAAAGGGAGGCGTTTTAAGGGAACCCAATTGCATGCTCTTAGTTCCATTTGGAATAAATCAGGGTTAAATTTCTTTTTGGATCTAATACTTCTGATAGAGGTTAGAATGGGAGTGTTGGCTTTATGCCTGATGAAGTAGGTAAGTGAGTGGTCACTTGTATCATCAGGGAGGGTTCCAGAATTATAGTAGTGAGTATGATTGTTTATAAGAATCCAGTCTAGTATCATTGCTTTCTTGTTAGCTTTATTTATTCTGGTGGGTGAGGTAATGGTTTGAGAAAAAACATGTAGGTTAATGTGGGTGGTAGGAAGGCTGGTACAATAGGAATTCCAATCCAAATTTATATCACCTAGGATTATGGTTTCTTGAGGCAGGTGTTGGGATAGCCAGTAAAGAATATTTTCCATGGGGGCTATGTTATTTCCAGGGGGCAGATAAATACAGATAATGTAGATTGATTTAGCATTGTTAAGTTCAAGTTTAGAGATGAGAATCTCAGCATGGGAATCTAGAGGTAGATTACAGTTGTATGTGGTTAATTGTAAGCCAGATTTAAATAGAATAGCAACCCCACCACCTTTCTCAGCTACTCTGTCAATTGTTAGGATATTATATCCAGGTGGGATAATTTCATTATCCTTGATGGCAGGTTTTAGCCATGTTTCTGTTAGGCAGATAATGCCAAAGGAGTACACTTCTAAGAGAGCATGGAGTTAAGTTACGTTGTTGTTACTACTACGTATATTAAGATGAGCTAGTAGGAGGGAGTTGGATGGTTTAGCAAGGGGGTAATTGGTTGATTGATTATGGTTATGGAGAAAGATAGAGGTTGCTGTTGGGCCAGGGTAAGGATGAATATCACCGTCCTTTAATGAGAGGAGTTGTCTTAGATAGCTTAGGTTAGGGAACTTGCTGTATGGAAATAACACTCTCCTGAGATGTAGTGAATTATATTTAATGTGTACTGTTCTATGATACATAGCAAGTAGGTAGCTGGGTGAGCATATTATGTTTGCATGGTTATGCAGGTGTGGTATGGGTTGACATTTTGTTGATGGGGTAGTCAGTGTGTGGATATATTGGGTGTTCATATGAGGAGAGTAAATAGGCAAAGGTTAAAAGTGGTAGTGGTAAAAGCGTAAAGCAGAGTAGAATCTGAAAAGGGATGGTTGGATTAGCCATTGGGAAGGATTAGCTATTTGTTAAATATATATGTAGAGATGAAAATATTTAAGCTGAGAGTGTGTAAAGATAGAAGGGTGTGGTGAGTATGGAGTGGAGTGGTAAAGAGATGGGAGATAAGAGAAAAATTAGCCAATGGGAAATGTGTAGAGGTTAATGGGAAGAGGAAGGGGTGTGGTTAGAAAGTATAAGAGTAGGACCCCTGGGGGTGGGAATTGGGGGTAGGGAGGGAAGTGGAGTGAGCCCGCAGGGTGAACAAAGCGGGTTGAAACAAGGAGAAAGGAAGAAGGCAAGACTGTGAAGAAACAATCAGTGGTTAGGTAACTGAGATCAGAGGTAAGGAAAGTATGGAGGATTTGTACTTGTTTAGTGTAACTGTTAGTAAGGTAAGAACAGAGAGGGTCACAGAGATAGGAGGCTAGAGGCAAGGAATTAATGGATCCTTTGGAGAGGATTCAATATATGGTAACTTAGGGGATAAAGTAAATTCTTAAGCAATAGGTATGTGCTCCCACCTAGTGGAGAAGCAGTAGATGACAAGAGCACTTACAGCAGAGTAGGGAAAGGTAAGAAGTAATGTAAGGGCCTAATAGTGGGGTAAAAATAAGTCCGCAGAAGGCTGCTAGCAATGGAGCGCAGGGGTAAATACAACATAGACTGGTTGCAATGACTTGCCCTTAGGATACATACACTTTAGGCCGATGTCATAGGACAAGCAAAGGAAGTTGAGAGCAGTGGCGGATCCCTGCATAGAGGTTCTTTTTTCTGTCTGGAAGCCAGGAATATCAGGAATGGTGGGAGGCTTCAGGTTAGGTTATGCACTGTAGACTAACTGCGAGCAGGGCCAGCAGCCTAAGGCAGAACAGGACTGAAGGGGGAAAATGCCTAGTCAAAGATGGCGCCACAAACGCTGGCATCCCTATAAATATTTAGTGGAAGGTGATGCAGGTAGGAGAAGGAGGGAGGAGTAAAGCAGGAAGTCAAATAGTCCCCTTTATTCAAAATAACTACAGCTCCGCCTTTATCAGCAGGTCTTACACTAATAGAAGTTTCCAACTGTAGCTGTTGTAGGGCTTCCCTCTCAATTCTTGTTCAATTACAAAAAATGAGGCCCAGTGTAATAAAACATGTCAAGACTGTCGGACGCGCACAGCTTAACAAAAGCTTCCAAAGAAGAAGTTAGAGAAGGATTATATAAACTCGGTTTACGGAGAGACCTATTGTTAACTATTGGAACAGAAGCATTCTGCTTACCATAAATGCACTGTAGCATAAGTCTCCTCGCAAAAAGCCTGACATCAACAATAAGATCTGCATGGTCTGACATACTGGCAGGAACAAAATTTGGACCCTTATTAAGCACATCCAAATGAACCTGAATAAGTTGAAAGTCAGATAAATTATAAACTAATCCTTCATGAATTTGGATGTTTGTTGCTTGCACCGCACCACTGAGTGGTCTTCTTTAGATGCTTTCCACTTCCAAGTGCCTCTGTATAACAATTGCCCTCTCCTGGTGCAAGAATCCAGTTTCATTGGTAAAGGGAAAGACATAAAGGGATTCAGGGAAAAAGAAATTTTTTTGAGTAGGGGATATTCTCATGAACATGTTGTTACCTCACACTTTGGGAAAATCTGCCACAGAAATGGTAGAGGGGTGCCATATTTTTCAGCCTGATATCATAGCTATTGTAATTTGCCCAGAGATTCAAATGAGCCACCCAGGTTGCTTTTTACATATTCCAGCAACATTCAACAGTTTTGTAAGGCAATTAGGAAGAATTGGCCAGTTTTATTGGCTGATGAAAAGATTAGTGCTGTGGTTGGTGAACAGCCCTCTTTTATGTTTATGAACAATGTATCTCTCTCTCTCTCTCTCTCTCTCAAAAGATTGCTTTGTTATGGACCAAGGTGGTCCACATCTATGTTATCTAACAGAAAAGGTAATTACCCATGTAATAACTGTAGGGCTTGTCCGTCATTTGCTTCTGATCTGCAATTTATTTATCTCATGTCTGGACAGATTTTCTTATCCAGGTTTTTAGCTACATGCAGGAGTAATAATCTGGTCTATTTGGCCACATGTTGTTCATGTGACTCTTTCTATGTGGGTAAGACCACACGCCAATTTAGGGAATGTGTCCTTGAACATATTGGAAATATAAGTAATAGTGTGTCAACTAATGTTTTGGCTAGTCATACGTATTGCTTTCCTGGTCAAAACAAATTTAGTTTTAGAGTTTTGTAGTTGGTCTCCCGCAGCATTAGAAGAGGTGACCTGAACAATTATATTGAAATGATTGAGTTAAAGTGGATTGTTTCCCTCCAGGCACATAAACTACCAGGGCTTAATTGTGGCATCCCTCTCAAACTTGCCTTGAAAGTGAGGCGGTAATTATGATTGGTTGGTCCTTGATTGTTTTATTATTTGTCTGCATTTATTGGCTGATTATTATTATATAATTGATGTCATTTTGTGTGTACTTTTGTTTAAGTTTGGTCTGAAGAAGCAGCAACCTTGCCAACTGCTAACCTCAATAAATTAGTTTGACTTTCTATTGTGCTTTTTATTCATTTGGTGACAGTGTTGGCTGACCTACTTTTTGATTTTTCTGGTATTCCTCAAAATGTTTTACATTTTGGTCTTTCCCCTTCATTACTATCTTTGCTATTCCAATTTTTCTGCTCAAATATTTCAGACCTAACAGTTCTACATTTTGGTCTTTACCCTTTTGAACTACCTTTTCTATCCCAATCTTTCTAATCAACTATTTCAAGCCTACCAATTCCATGCTTTTCAGAGGGAAATGAATTGCAGGGCAGTTGGAACTGCTGCTCCCAGCACCAAGTTGTAGATGGCACCAATAATGGAAAACTATATATTTTTAATACAACTCTTTCCCTCCTCTACCCCTTGCCTCTCAGACATTTATCATAAGAATTGGTTCAGGAATTCATAGTCTGAACTGGAGATTTTTGGAGGTAAGCATCAGTCTCCCAACCTAATATTTTGAATGGTTGGACATACCTGGGGATGCATGGTTGAAGTCTCATGCTGTGGCTCTTGAGGACAAGCAAAGTCGGATCATGGTCAAATGGGGCCCTGGGCAGGATAATGGATACAGACCCCCTCCTAGCAGCTCCCTAGCCCCTCCTCAGCAGCAGTCTCCCCACCCCACTCCACAGCCATTCCAGTATCCTATTAATTAGCCATTTCTCTCCATTTACCATAAACACTGTTCAAACCTGTCAGTGAACATACATTTTCTTCCTTACTTCAAAAATGATAACAGTTATTGAGATTTAGTTTAAAACGTATTTCAAATTTTATAGCACAAACACAATTACACATTTGCTAAACAAAACAATACAGTCTCACAATAAAAACAGATTTGGCATTAACAGTAAACTTCTCTGCCCTTGAAACTCACATTCAATAAAACTGCTTTAAAACCGACATTCAAAGAAAATGCATCTGGCCAGTTGCGGATTAAGTTTAACTTTGGGCTGTTTTCAAATCACAGGTCCCTTGTGACCATGCACACATTCATGTGTTCTTTGATTCATCTTCCTGATTGTATTACATTTTTGTATAATGCAGCACCACTTGATAGAGTTTGCATTAAATGTGCAGTTTTGAACAGTTTTTCCATAAGCAATGAAACAAATCATATGAACCAATAATTACAAAACTACTCACATCAGAAAATTTCAACAATTAAAGGTTCCTCAAATTTCTGTCATTACAATCCACCAATATCAGTCAATATGTACTACCTCTGCAGATGTAAAAGTCATCTGAATAATTCCACATTAAAGAGATCTGAAATTAATGAAAATTAATAAAAAGGTTGCTGCTAGCAAATAAGTTTATATTTCAGTGTTTCCTCTACAATTTCAGTGCCTACTGCCCTTGAAAAATAAATTGCCGATGTTATATTAAAAAAATGGAAATCTGCTAATATTGCAATAAGGAATGGATGACAAACCGACAACAGATTCATAGTTACAAGGCATCTCATCCAAAGGAGAACATACTCAGGACTGCAGCACCCAAAGTACAAAGTACAGTTGTGTACACTTACCATAAATGTAGATGTTCGAGTGTATTCACGGTTGAAGTCATTACATTTGGGTAATCCTGCTGGCAGGCTGCCCTCTGCTGGCCTGAATTCCAAAGTCTTGGGTCCTGCGTTGGCTGCTGTTGCCCCTTACCCTGACATCAGGTCGTCAGGGTATAAAAGAAGCAGCCGATGCCATTTTCTTCAGTTTTTCTTGCCCCAGATGTCAGGTGCCCCCAAAAAGGATAGCCAAACTTTATATATATATATTCCGAAATACACCAATATAAATTTTACCTTCATCTATAAGCAAATACACCACACAGGTAGTATAAATCAGAGAAGGAAAGATAAGATCCAAAAGAAAAAAGGGGGAAGGCGGTTGGGTAACCTGGACTGCAACAGTGAATACACTCGAACATCTATATTTATGGTAAGTGTACACAACTGCACTATGTTCTTCGTGTTTCACTGTTGCAGTCATTACATTTGGGTAGAGTCCCAAAGCTATGGTTGGGAGGCTGGAACTAGACAGCAGCAGGAGCGGCTATGAGGCCCTGCAGGACTGCAGTGGCAAAGCCTGCCCTGGATTTAGAGTAGAGTGGCAGATGATAATGCTTTGTGAAGGTGTGCACTGACCTCCAAGTAGCCGCCTCTAAAATGTCTCTTGTTGGTACTCCCCTGAAAAAGGCAGCTGAGGTGGCTGCAGCTCTAGTGGAATGAGGCCTAATGCCCTTAGGCACTGGCTTGCCATGGTGTAAGTAGCAGAAACGAATGCAGTGGCCTAACCACTTAGAAATAGTCTGCTTTGAGATAGGCTTCCCTTGTGATCCTGCAGCATATGCCACTAGTAATTGCTCTGTCTTCCTGAAAGCTTTGGTTCTGTCCAAGTAGAATCTAAGCTGTCTGTGTACATCCAAAGAATGCAGAATTCTCTCCCCCTTGTTCTGTGGATTTGGGTAAAAGGTTAGCAGATGGATGGCTTGGTAAAGAGCCACACTGGACGCTACTTTAGGCATAAATGATGGGTTTGTCCTCAGGGAGACCCTATCTGGATGAAAAATGATGAAAGGTTCCACAGCCATGAGCGCCTGTAGCTCTGAAACTCATCTTGCAGAAGTAATCGCTAAGAGCAGAGCTGTTTTCCAAGATAAAAACTTCATATCAGCAGTAGCAGCTGGCTCAAAAGGAGGCAGTGTGAGCTTTTCCAAGACATAGTTGAGGTCCCATGCAGGTATTGGTAGTCTCCTTGGGGGCCTTACATTTTTGGCTACTCTGAGGTACTGCCTTAATAAAGGGTGAGAAAAAAGTCGTGGCTCTGTATTGTAATAAGCCGAAATGGCAGAGGCTTGAATTTTAATTGATGAAAAAGATAGGCCTTTGTCCAGCATCTCAGTTAAGTATTGCAAAATCTAGGGAATATTTGGTACCGCTGTATCAGTTCCTTCTGCCTGGTTCCAGGCACAGAATCTCTTAATTTTCCATCATAAGACTTTCTAGTACTAGGCCTTCTGGCTTCCAGAATGACATCCATCACAGCTTTACTGAGTGGTGTTTTTTGTATGACTACATTATCTGCCATGCTGCCAAGTTTAATGTCCTGAGTTGGCTGTGCATGATTTGATTGTTTTGCTGGGACAGTAGTCGAGATATTTGAGGTAAGGTCCAAGCTGGGTATAGAGATAAGTTCCTTAGTATTGGATACCAGTACTGGCGTGGCCAGTCTGGGGCAATCAGTATCATCTTTGGCTTCTCCTGTCTGACCTTTAGAGCACCTTGGGGAGGAGAGGCAGTGGAGGAAAGGCATATACTGATAGGTTTTTCCAGCTGAAAGATAGGGCATCCACTTTCCATGTTTGTCTGTGATAAGTCCTTGTGCAGAATCTTTTTAGTTGGTAATTGAGAGGGGAGGCAAATAGATCTATGTCCGGGCATTCCTTGTTATCATGCTGAAGACTTGTGGATCCAGCTTCCACTCGTGGGGATCCATGAGGTTTCTGCTTAGTTCGTCTGCCAGAGTATTTTTCTTTCCTGGCAGGAATTGTGTTTGTAGATGTACTTGGTAAGTCAAAGCTGTGTCCCACAAGGTCATGGCTAGTCTGCAAATGGGGTAAGAATGTGTGCCCCCCGCTTGTTTATATACCACTTGACTGTGGTGTTGTCTGTCTTTATCAGTAGTTGTTCCGGTTGAAGTAGGTCCTTGAAGGCTGTCAGTGCATTTTGAACAGCTAACATCTCTTTTTGATTGATATGTAGATGCATTTGGTTTGAGGACCATGTGCCCTGAATGCATCTTCCTGCCATGTGGGCTCCCCAGGCATAGTATGATGCATCCGTTTTTAGTGTCTTCCTGGCTGGAGGTAATGAGAATGGTTGTCCCTTGTTCTGGTGACAAGCCTTTGCCCACCATCGAAACTCCTGTTGCAGGCAGGGAATGAGAGTAATGACTGTTTCCAGGCTGTGGCAATGTTGAGTCCAAACACTTTTTAGGTACCATTGAAGTTTCCTCATATGCAGTCTTGCATATGGAATTAGTAGGATGCAGGAGGCCATGAAGCCCAAAGCCTGCAGAATTTTTCTTGCAGATAACTGGGTCTTTGTTGCCAACATTTTGAAATAGGTAGTCAGTTGCCTTTGTTTGTCTGGCATGAGATAAGCCATCTGGGCAGTTGTATTCAAGCTTGCACCCAGGAATATTATCTCTTGTGAGGGTACTAGTATTGATTTCTTTTTGTACCCTAGGTATGTTAGAAATCTTTTCCCAAGCGCCAGATGTTGAAGAAGAATGTCCTTGTTCTCTGCTTGAATGAGACAGTTGTCCAAGTAAGGATATATTTGTATTCCTCTTTGTCTGCAGAATGCAATTATTGGTGCCAGGCACTTTGTAAAGACCACGGGTGCAGCAGATAAGCCAAAGGGCAATGCAGAAATTTGGTAATGTGTTGAACCAGCCTTGAATCTCAGGTATCTTCTGCATGATTGTCTGATTGGAACATGCAGGTATGCCTCTTTTAGGTCTAACATCACAAGCCAAGCATTCTTGCCCAGCATCGGCAGAAGCTGCTGCAAAGTCAACATTTTGAATTTCAGAATATCCAGGAAAGTGTTCAGAATAGATAGGTCCAGTATTGGTCTCCAGGCCTTGTCCTTTCTGGGTACCAAGAACAGTCTTGAGTAAAATCCTTGTCCCTGCTCTTGCTCTGGTACTTGTTGAATGACCCCCATGTCCATGAGGGATGAGACTTGTTTTTGTGCCTCTGCCTATTGATTTTTTGGCAGATCTGGCCAGCCGTTTGCCTCTGGCAGAGTATGGAAATGGAACATGTAGTCTTGTGACACTATATTTAGAACCCACTTGTCCTGGGTTATGATGTGCCAATTTTGAGCAAAAAGTGCTAATTTTCCCCTTAAGGGTGCTGCCAGAAGATAAGTGATTGGTGCAGCCAGAGGGAAGTCATTGGGACTGTTTTCTGTATGTTTGTGATCTATCTTCTCCGGCTTTGGAGGTAGAAGCCCCCATTGCTTGGGCCTATAAGAGCCTTGCACCTGGGATCTGCCCCTAGGGCATCTGGATCTGCCCATCTGAGGTCTGTCTGACACAGGAAAGGATCAATTTTTTTGTAGGCTAGTGTCTACTAAACCTAGGTGGCTGTATTTGTAAAAAAATCTTTGACAGTTTGCATAGATTTAGCTTTGTCCTCCATTTTCTTTAACACCTCTTCTGCCTTAACACCAAACAAAGTATCATGCTGTAAAGGTGCATCTAGTAATTTTACTTTAACATGATCAGGCAGATTTTGTTCCTTTAACCAAGCATGCCTCCTAATTATAGAACCCGTAACTGCAGCCCTGCAGGAAGCCTCCAAAGAATCAAAACCACATTGGAAAGTATGTTTTCCAACTTGTTCTGCTGCATACAATAAATCCTGCATTTCCTTGTTTTCTACACATTCAGAATTTAACAACATTTTCTGCTTAAGCAATCCCATGACATGTTGCTGATACTTTGGCATATGAAATTGACAGTTTAAGGCCCTTATAGCCAAAGATGCAGATGTGTAAACCTTTTTTTCCCATCTATCCAGTGCCCTTGAATCTCTGTCAGAGGGGGTTGGATTTTTTGCAGTGGAAGCCTTAACTCCCTTTGGACCTTGTGAAATAGTTTCTGGGTCAGCAGCAGGGTTTCTAAAAAGAAATTTGTGTGAGTCAAGAACCTTGTAATATCTGTCAGGCTTAACAGGAGCTGGGGGTAAGGAGTCTGGGGTCAGACTTGTTTGTTTGTGTTTTTCGGCTTTTCCCGGCTAGGGGTCGCCACAGCGGAACTCCGGTCCGCTAATGATTGGTAGTTGATTTTTACATGCCGAGTTACCAGCCCTGACACACAACCTTCAACGAAGGTATGCCCATTCATGCATGTCTCCAGGCAGAAGACGCTCTAGCTGAGAATCAAACCGGACAGCGTCTTACTGTGAGGCGACAATGCTACCGCAGCACCACCACCGTGGGTCAAACTCCGAAAATACATCATCTACAATGTCTAACACAGGTGGAATGGCTAGAGGCTTGTGCTGAGGTAGTAAAAGAAAATCCCTGAGCCTCTTTTTAGATTCTGAAAATTCTTGGCTCTCCCAGCGGAAATGCTCCCTCATGGTATGCAAGGTTTCCCCAAAGGAATAGTCCTCAGGAGGAGATGCTGAAGGTATAGATTCTTCAGCATCAGAATCCTCATAGGGGGAAAGAGAATATTCCTGATCAGAAGAGGAATCAGAAGAAATAGAAACCTAATGTGAAGATTCATAGTCAGTGTCTTGCCTAGGCCTCTTATCAGGAGGGGGATGGGAACCCCTGATCAAGGTAATCAAATCTTCTGCCATTTTGAGCATCTGTTTTTTTGGGCATAGAGGCCTGTCCATGTGGCTCTTGAGTTTGTTTCCTTGCTTTAGAAGTTGCTTTAGTCTTTGCCTTTGAAGCTGAAGTAATTTTAATGTAAAGATGTTTAGGTCTGAATACACCCTCAGAAGCCGGTACCTGCTCAGCGGCTCCGGACCCATCTGAGGGATTAGTGTCCGAGGCTCCAATACCTTGAGTATCCAGTGGCATGGCTGACTCCACGTGGGAGTCAGTAGCGGCCTGTGACTCTAAAGTAGTGGGCATTAGGGGCTGCGAAAACGCCTCAATGAGAACCGGCGACTGGCTTAGGAGAAGCTTCGTCATCGGTTTTGGGCCTTGGTTGTTTTTCTCTATCCTTTTCTTTGCATTTTTTGTAAACTCCGGTAGTCGGATGGCTATCCAACGACATTTCCAGATAATTAAACTGGTGTCCAAAAAAGTTTAAAGCAAAATCATACCGATGCTTAATAGTGCGCTGGTTAAATCTAGCGCAAAACCAACAACCAGTAACGTTGTGATTAGGGCCTAGGCAAGGAATACATTAAGAATGAAAATCCTTATTAGGTATTTGCTTTCCACAAAAAATACAATTATTAACTTTTTCTGAGATCGGTCTGGAGCAAGAAAAAAGTTTCCCCAATGGGGTACTTAGCTTTATTGAAGACTTCAGATCTGAAACTTAAACATGAAAATCACAGGAGTCAGCCAACCAGCACTTGCGAACTGCTTCTGCTTCGGGCACCACGCAGCAAGAAAGACTG
>NC_056745.1:1228980871-1229075871 GCF_019279795.1 Protopterus annectens
ACACTCCTGTACTTTGCTACAGCTATTTCATGGCAGACCATCAATACAAGTTAATTTCCAGCCCACTACTCCTGTCATTCATTATATGATAAAGTAAGCAGTTCATCACATATTTGCAGACAGTAGGATTTATCATCATATTCACATTACTTAATTACTGCTTTACAACTCAAATACTGTGATCTGAAAGTGATCATTTCACATGGTCAGCCATTGTATTATTTTTCAGTTCCTTGCTATTATACCTGATGTAAAATTCAGTATAACATATCAGTCTGTTCTATCACTCAGTTTTTACTACTTCCCTGATGCTTAATAATTCTTAACTGCAGATCCATATATGCCATATTTTCTTGTAAACCACAACAAACAATTGAACTTGACAGCAAGTATGAACTGTAGCAGGGCTACATTTAGTTCTTGGGTGTACACTTATGCAAGCTTAACATTTCATTTGCCAGTCAATGTGTCTCACATTCACTTATAAACAAACACCCTTGCTTCAGCTTTTACCTAGTCAGTGACTGACACTCCTTTATTACTTCTGCCAGTTCTCATACATTATTTCACATAAATCAAAGGAAGCAATTCCTTTCTAGGTTACTATGTCAGTTCTGAAACTGTCATTTATACTGAAACTAGATTACACACAGTTTTAAATCACAATATATGTTCTAAGGCATAATACATACACATACAGAAGATTATAATCATTTTACCATCACTTACTGTTCTTGCTCAGCGATGAAAGATTTCATATGATCAGTGTGCTGTAGTCATATCTGGGCCACCGTGCCAGATCCAAGCCTTGATATTTCATACCTCTGTACCTACATCTGCTTATTTGCATAATCGTGCAGTGCCTTGTGTACAGTTCTAGGACACGGCACTTATTCTGAGGCTCAGTATTTCAAGCTCCATTTTGCTCAGTGTCAGTTTCTTATCTTCTTTAGTGAGTCACAGAAAATGTTTGGACACATAAGCAAGCATGCACAGAGTTGTGTCTACTGACAGTTTAAAGAGTAGTCTTTATTGATTACCACTGGCTATAATTGAGGGCATTTTGAAATGCTCTTCTTAAAGGACTGCAGAGGGAGGAAGGAAGAGAGCAGAGGGCACCTCTGCAGACAGTGCCAGGGTAAAAGTATGCCAGTCAGCTACAGGATCAGCTGCTGAATCCCACTACACAGATGGAACACATTGAATTAGAATGGATCAAACAGGTGCTGTTATACTACTCCATGTGTTCTGCAGGGGGACAGGGATATCCCGTCTCTCCAAGGCTCTGTGACCTTGGCGTTGTCATATCTATGTTATGGGATTCAGAATGGTGTAGGGCGAATTGTCACCTCCTCCTTTAAACAAAGTTTGCCACAAATGTTATCATTTTTTTTTTACTTTTAAGCTCCCACTGCCTATCAATCATTTTATCACCAGGGGCAAAAGGTGGCAATGAGGGGTCCTCCTGTTTACATTTTTACTCTCTATCCCCCCTTGCACTTGCCCCTATAATAAACATGGGTGGGATGAGCCATGGGTGTCAGTGCTGCACTGCTCCTCTCTTCTATAAGGGCTGACCCCAGCCAAATGATGGAGGTTGGCGTAATCATTAAGGTGTTTATCTCACAGAAACAAGGTGCAGGATTTGGCTCTCACCTTTGAGAAAAATTGGCTAAGCTTAATATGGCCCACAAGGGCAGCTAGCTTATTACTTTTTATGTCTGGTAGTTGACACATAAAGTTAAGATTGTCAGGAGTAGTTCCTGTGGTACAAAGTTTGATTTCCTCAGACCACATTTGCCTACTTTGTCCTTGAAAAAGTTACATAATGAGACATTGCTCCAGGGTCTCCCCTGAAAAGGGATTGTGTCCAGTGGCCTACCTGATTAACAAATGGGTATTATTATTATTATCCAAGAGACTACCCTTTCTCTGGAACAGGCTCCCCATTCATGTGAAGTAGAGTTCCTCCCTAAACCAATTCATGTGTAACTTGGACAACTGAATGGGGAACAGGAAATTCGTCTCTGGTTGGGCACTTCAGTCTCTAATGGTCACAGGCAGCATGTACATTGTTCATCTCCCAAGCACCTGCTTACACTTATCAAGGGTACTAGAACTTGTCACAGATTTGGGATGCATAGCAAGGCTTAAAAAAGCCTTGTGGTTGTTAGCCTAGTACACACCTATGAACACCTAAGTGTCTTGCCCACCCATGTGAGACACTGCACAGTTGTTTCCCCTGTCTTCACTAGGAAATTATCCAGCATGCATCCCCCTCAGGTTGGGCACATCCATCCCCTCTAAACTCTCAATTACCTGAGTTACTATTTGAACATGGTCACTGGAGCTGTAATCAGGGATTTATCATTCTACACCACCAGTGCAGGCTAACTGCTGAAAGTTTAGTGAACTAAAAATCAGACTACTTTGTTTTGATGAACTGGGATATAGCAGTTCATCCATTAGTATTTCATAAATGTATGATCTACTGACATTCCCAAGTCACTTTCACATAAAATATCATTCAAGATGTGTAAGAAAACTACTTATCACTAGATGTATAGCAGAAGGAAATAGTACTTAAGTCCTGAGGAAAGCATTACTCTACAAATGAAGAAAGCGTATGCATATGCAGCATTACAAGTGATTTGTACAGCAAAGTGGGCCACACATTGATGTAAATAAACTACAGAATTATTTGGTAAAATCACAATAGAAAATTAGCACTGAGTACTATGCACTTTTATGCAGTAGGTGGGAATCTGTCTTGAAAAACAATCAAATGGTAAATAGCAATTTATTACCAGTAAATAAGGCAAAAAATAGCTGTGCATCAGACACCATGGGATTCAGAAAAGCTTACTGCCAAACAATTTAAAGACTACTCTCTTGATGAGCAATACTTAGGCACTGACCCTCTCATGGACAGCTGTCTTGCATAACCACTTGCAAATGAGGCAGTCCTGGAGCAATGATAATGTACTGGGCAGTACCTGTCAATGGTCAGTTGGAATCAATGTACCACCCTGGTAATCAAACGTAAAAATGTAAATAAAAATAATAAACTGTGTGCTCTTTCCCAGAAATTGTACAAGCTGTTGAATAGCACAGTAAATAAATCCAGAGGCTTGCTTTATCAGATTACATTGGTCTCGAGGAGAAAAAAGTTTATACCTTCCTTTGACAACATACATTCATTTACTGCTATGGATACAGTAGGGGTTATAGCACTACTGCTGGTAGGTACTGCAAAGCCACCCATCTAGGTTTGTATGGATGTGTGAGCATGTGCGTCTCCCTCTGTCTATCTGTCTGTCTGTAGTGACATATTTCCAACCACTAGGGTGTGTGTGTGTGTGTGTGTGTGTGTGTGTGTGTGTGTTTGTCTCCCTCTGTCTGTCTGTCTGTAGTGAAATATTTCCAACCACTAGGGTGTGTGTGTGTATGTATGTGTGTGTGTGTGTGTGTGTGTGTGTGTGTGTGTGTGTGTGTGTGTGTGTGTGTCTGTGTGTGTGTGTGTGTGTGTGTCTGTGTGACATGTTTGCAGCCACTAGTGTGTGTTTGTGTGTGTGTGTGTGTGTGTGTGTGTGTGTGTGTGTGTGTGTGTGTGTGTGTGTGTGTGTGTGTTTGCCTGCCTGTCTGTAGTGACATATTTGCAGCCACTGGGGTGTGTGTATGTGTGTGTGTGTGTCTGTAGGAACATGTTTATCACTACTTGGATATGTGTGTTTGTGTGCTGGAAGGTGCCTGCTCAGCTGTGATGCATGGGCCGGTAGGGGAATACAAGCATGGTCAGGTCTGACAGAACAGTTTTTGATTCAGAGAGAGGGGTAATGAGCCACTAATGAGGTGTTCCTCTGTGCAACTTTACTGAATCTCTGAAGTACAGTCTATCACTGTCATGCACTTGGGCAATCCCACTTTGTTCAGTTAGCACTCACACTAACAATCCTTTTGAATCCTAGGAACAGTGTGGTTTTACCACTGGTAAAAAGTGAAGGAAGTTTTCATTGCATTTATCACCTGTATCTATCTGTGACTGCTGCCAACAACATGAAGTAGTTTTAGAGTATTCATATCTTGCTTCTCTGAGTGGAAGATGCTTTCTTATTATACTAGGTGTTAAAATAATGAAATTACTGTTAGGCTTGTCTTCATTTATGTTTTATACCATTAATTTCTGCACTATTTCATTATAATCTCCTTACTTTGGCTAACATTGCCTGAAGATGAGCTATAATACAATAAATGTAATTAAACAAGGGTATTACCACAAGTAATTTCTACCACAACTAATAGGTGACCTAACAACCAAGTGATCTTGCTCACGTGTGAAAACACAATGAAAAGGTCACAAAACAATTGCTATTCCTAACTCAGGGGCAGAACATCAATGTCTCTATACTAAATATATACACATTTCTTCTATTCATTTTACAAACTCTGTATATCAAATCATTCATTGTCTTTCTCATCCTTACCTAACATTGTCACTATCTGCCAATATAACTTGACTACCTACAGTATATATTTTTTGTCATGCATTTTACATTTTTTCTCACATCCTCAATAATCTATTTTTTTTTCTTCTTAACATCTTTGCTGTCATGCTTACATCATAGTATCATGCTATCCTGCATATAACTTTTTTCCTATTTCTTTATGACATTTCAAAAAGTTATAAATGTCAAAGGGTCTATATTAGAACACTGAACGTTCAAAATTTAGAGTGTTCTAATACTGAAACAAACAAGGCGACTCTGTCAACACGCGGACTTATTTAATAACTTTCAATAAAACAAAAAACACAACTCAGCGCAGGCAACTTACATAGATTAAATTAAAATTGAAATAAAAATAAAAAGATACTGAGCGCTTTCACCCCTGCACAATAAGGGTATCTTCAGAGTATTTGTTTTATTGAAAGTTATTAAATAAGTCCACGTGTTGACAGAGTCGCCTTGTTTGTTTTACCAGTTCATTGTTTTTTACATTCATTGTTCTAATATTGACCTGTTTTCAGTGAATGCTGACAATATCGAAGAAACAGAAAACCAAATTTTTTCCTAGGGAAAGAATTTGGTTGTCTGTTTCTGTTGCTTCTGTATTTTCAGCACTGTGGTGGAAAGTTACGGGTTGTGTTCAGGTAAGTGTACGATTGTGTGGACGTGAGGGTTAGGGCGGGTTAGGTGAGTTAGGGTTAGGGCGCGGGTCAAGTAAGTGTGTGATTGTGTGGACGTGAGGGTTAGAGCAGGGTAGGTGAGTTAGGGTTAGGGCGCGGTTGAGGTGACTGTGTGATAGTGACGGACCTTAGGGTTAGGGTTTGGGTTAAGGTAAGTGGATAGTTAGTGGTGAATGTATAGTTTAGTGCAGGGTTAGGTGCAAGAGTTTAGGTGTATGTGTGTGGATTGCTGTTTGTTTGGTGTGCTTGCGCTGTGCGTATGTGTTTTGGAACAGCAAATTTTTTCCATAGGAAAAAATTTGCTGCTCTGTATGTTCGATGTTTTAAATTTTTGATTCATAGGGTTCGATATTAGAACACTCGAAATTATGAACGTTCGGTGTACTAATATAAACCCAATGTCAAAGCATATTTAATTGGCCTAGAATACATTTTGCAAAAAAAATATTTTCCTATAACTTGTTTAAATGTGCACTTTTATTGCTATCAGTTTAGAAAATGACTTGGTTATTATCCTCAGATTGACCTATTTCTGCTCTATTATATATATATGCACTGCAGTCACATTATTTTTATTTTGTGTTTATAATGTCTCTACTGTCTCTGTTTTCTGAATGGTATCTACCTTGGAAAACAAAATTTAAATAGCTAGATAAACATTATGCACAAAAAATTGCTTTGTATCTCCATAATGGAGCTTAACTAAATGGACTTCCTCTGAAAAGGGCAACATGCCTGTATTTTACATTTATTTACAAATGCTAGAATTATATATAAAATTCTATTTGGCTAGGTTGGCAGCCTTCACCCATCATTCCACAGTCGTCACACTATGTTTGCAATGCTTCTGTGGATAAATAATTTATGTACTTGCTCGAGGATGTTTTCTTTCTTGTTTCCTTTTTTCACTTGCATCTTCACCCATATGGCAGTAAGAACATCTGCTATTATAAGCCAAAAGTTTCTGTATATAAGTCATATTACACTTACAATTATAGTATGTGCCATTACCAGTCTCCGATCCACTTTGCTGAACATTTTCTTGTTTCAAGGGCAACTGTTACATTTTCTTGATACTTTATAGAAAGATAATTATAGACATTTTTGTATAAACATTTTATTGTATACACAGTATGGCTTAGCAAATTACAGCCTTGCCATAATTAATTTTTCATCATATTAAAATAGTCATGCATATCAGACGGCATTGCTGGCACAGCTAGTACACAATCAGCAGTGTAGTCTGTTTTTCCCACACAGAGCAACTCATCACACATGAGGTTAGGTTTATCAAGCTACAACTACAACTGGTTATGTTATCAGTTCTGTAGTAAGGCATTCTGCACTGCAACTCATCACATATGAAGGCAGGCTTATCAAACTATACTGTTACCTCAATCACCTCTGTAAACACTCTTACCAAGCAACATACCTTACAGGGTAAGCAACTCCCCAGGTATGCAATAAGGTTTACAAATGTAATGCTTGCTATAGTCAGCAACCTCATTTGAGTAAAGCAGGTTTATTAAATAGCTTTGCATCCACATTCAACAAAATATTTAACATTCTGTCAAGCTTCTTCAGTGCAGTTATGATGGTCAGCTACTTACCTACTGTATTGTCAAAGTCCTGAAACAGTACTGCAGTAACAATCAGCTCCACATCACTTGTGCTACCAGGCTTTTCACAGTGCAGTACTACAGCTGACTATCTCTGCTGTCATGTTTATCAAAGAGCTGCACTGCAGTCATAACCTAACCTATCTAAACTGTTAAGCTTATTAAAGAGCTGCACTGTGGTCATAACCTACACTTTCAAGCTTATCAAAGAAGTGCACTGCAGTCATAGCCTACATGTTCAGGCTTATCAAAGAGGTGCACTGCAATCATAACTTACACGTTCAGGCTTATGAAAGAGGTGCACTGCAATCATAACTTACACGTTCAGGCTTATGAAAGAGGTGCACTGCAGTCATAACCTACACTTTCAGGCTTATGAAAGAGGTGCACTGCAGTCATAACCTACACTTTCAGGCTTATCAAAGAGCTGCACTTCAATCACTACCTAACCTATGTAAACTGTCAAGCTTATCAAAGGGCTGCACTGCAGTTATTACCTACACTGATAGGCTTATCAAAGAGCTGTACTGCGGTCATAACTTACACTTTCAGGCTTATCAAAGAGCTGCACTTCAGTCATTACCTAATCAGAAAATAAATGTTGATGCCAAATCTGTTTAAGTGAATTAGAGTAATATTTAAATAATGGCCCTGATATTGGGTCTTTGGCCTCACTGGCACTATTTTTGGCTTTGTCCAGAATTCTTGCGCACAGAAATTAAGGGATATGGCTGTCAGGCTTATCAAAGAACTATAATGCACCAGTAGGTTGTACTTTCTGTCTCATTAATCAATAAATATATGTTAAAGTCCTTGACAGCTTATCAGTAAGAACTCATGTTAAGAAGTGTGCATTACTATCTCCACAGACAGAGGTATATCATTAAACATGCCTTCTGCCACAAACAGTTATTTTGCAAACTAAGACTGACAGTGTTTGAAAAATAGTAACAAAAACCCCTCCCAAACACGGCTTTAAATCACTATATATTGAAGTAACTTAATTAAATTTAATAAAGTTACTTTAATATATAGTGATTTAAAGGCGTGTTTGGAAGGAGTTTTTCTTACTGTTTTGGATACAACTGCTATGTTTACTCCAACTTTAACTGACTGGTCTACTTTTTTTTTTCTTACTGTTTGGCCAGTGTTTGAAAAATGCCAGTAATGCCTCATTTACAAGCATTGTGTTCCCATAGTGTCCAGCACCGTTTATTTCTTGATTTATACTTAGTTCCAAATTTAGGATTTTGTGAATAAACTGAAAGAAAGCCAAACCCAAGGATTGTATTTCATAGTTGCAAGTCGGTCTGCCCCATTTCTAGAACCTTAAATTACCATCAGCTGTCTGATAGAAAGTAGTTTCCACAGTTAAAAAGACAACTTGCGTAGCAGTCATAGGCAGTTATATTTCTTTCCATGTTATTTTCTGCCCTTCTACCTATTGACATACATGGTATAGTGATAAATGTCTTAGTTTTGTTAATGTAATTCCATGTGCAAACCATTTTGATACTGTGAATTTAAAGCCCCACCCCACCCCCTAAAGCTTATACTGGTAACACATCTCTACATAGGCAGAAAACCATGCAACAAAGGCATGCAGACTTAAGAAAACCTCACATTAAAATGAAATCACTTAAAATGGTACCTTATACTGACATATCCAGTTATCAAGGAAAAGATTTACTAGTCCAGTTAAGGTGATCATAATATAATTAACTTTTTTAATGTGTTTATTTATAGAGAGTTTTCCATAGTACAAACAATGACTGCAGGAAAATATTCAATAATATGCATTAAAGAACTATAATAATTATTAAAATATTTTACATCTCTTTACTTTGCTATTATCATCTGTTTACCAAACATTAGCATAACTAATTAGGCATTACTAAAACAAACTATTGTCTGTATCTAACCTACACAGAAGAAGAATTATCCTGTATGAAACATGGATTCAGATTAACTCAATATAGTAACACTTAGTCTAATGAAATATATTATAAGTCACTAGAGAGAGAGAGAGAGGTGTTGCTCATTTGGAATTATTAACATGTGACCTTATAAACGCTGGCAGGTGCAGGCTGTTATACCTGCTAATGTATAGTATGATAAAATAGGCTAGAGCACAATAACTCATGGCAGGAATTACAACTGAAATAATTTATCTAGGTAGGTGTCTAAGAATAAGATGGAGACACATTATTTGCTGCTTAAACGCATAATGATATCTGACCATGAGGACCACCTTGCGTTCATTGGTTCTCTCTGCCCTGATAAGTAACAATTTACTGCTCTGACTGATAAATGAGCTACCCATGTGCCAACATTCTTGAATGATAGGAGATAATGGAGTCTGCCAATGATGACTGATGGCCCAGATAGCCATCAGAATTATGGTTTGAAGGATAGTATATTGGTCCGGACTGAGAAATCAGCCATACAGTACCATCAGTCTTTTATTATATTTTTGTATTAAATGAACACTTTTTACCTGTCTAGAAATCAAGTTAGAAGCTTTGAGAAGAGGCAAAGACTCACACCATATATTACCAAATAGCTACATAATGAGGGTGATGTCAATGCTGAAATCTTGGGACCACTCTAGGAATACATTCAGAAAGAAGTGCCAGGGTAAAGAGGAGCCTGTGATGACGTTTCCTTGTGAAAAGTCTCCATCTAGTGGAAAAAGTAAAATGACTAGTTATAAGAGAGATTTGCTCTAGTGAAAAATGTTGAGTTTCTTCCTTGTTGTATTGTTGGATGACTTATTGAAGAGGGTTAAAACAAATCAATGTTAATAAATCATACATAGGTTCATAGGTTCATAAGAGGCTACTAGGCTAATGGCCCTACAGCCCTTACAAGCCTAGCCACATATATCCCAAATTGCCCCCAATTGTCGGTGTGTAGGTGAGTGAAGTTCACAATGGTAAGTGTCTATGGTAGTTAATACTGACTTCCTCTGTCCAGGAGGAACATGGGCACTACCCCAGGAGTGAATTTGCAGTCACCTATCCATTGATCCAGGTTGTATATGAAGAGAGTCAGAGAGGAGCATTGTTTCACATGAACTGGAACCTTGTCGTGGGGAAGTGGCAGTCTTTGGGAAATGTAACTATCTCTCCAGCATGACCTGTTCATGTCAGACGCTAGGTTAAGATCCCTGGAGTGAGTGTCCCTCCTGCAGTTTGATTTAGGAATGTTTAGCATTTCCATCACAGCAGACTGCTCTTTAAGCCAGGCACAGATCACCCCTTAGCAACATGTTGGAGACAGAATACAGTGACAAGGCTTTCAGTTTTTCCATGTAAGACTTGTTTTGTGTACCTAGTCATTTCTTTGAGAGAAACCTCTATGGTCTCTCCAATTGTTGTAGGTGTCTAGTGATGTACATGTAAAAGGGAGCAGTGTACTCAATTATTGGTCTGATGAGTGGCAAGTACAATGAAATTATAACATCCTTAAATCTAGATGCGATGCCTTTACTTATAAGATGGGACACATAGAAGGATTTACTGTAGATACATGGTGGTCAAAGTTCAGATTACTATCAACCTGAGTACCCAGATCATGTACCACTGGGTCTACACTTATAGGGATGCTGTCTATAATGTAATTAGTAGGGATGTCTATTTTCACAAAGGCAATAATAATGCATTTTTTGCATTTATCTGTAATCTGTGGCTTTGGCACCAATCATTAGTCTGTGTTAACCCTGTCTGCAGTATATTAACATTGTTGGGGGACTCAAGGATTGTTCCCAATTTGTAATCATCAGTGGACTTGGTCAGCCATAGGCCATCCAAGTTTGTCTGGACTTCTGAGAAATAAATTCCGAACTGTAAGGGGCCCGCCACAGAACGCTGTGGTACGCCAAAGCTGACTGGTCTTTTGCTTGAGGTGAAGTCACCCACATTTATCAGTATGTGTTCTGTTGTTGAGTCAGTTGACTACCCATCTGGTAATGTTGGGGTTATTTCACAAATGGGAGAGTTTCTGTGTATAATACCTGAGTGAGGGATTGTGTCAAATGCCTTCGCTAGGTCAAGATAGGCAGTATGCACTGTCTTTTCCTTGTCCAGAGCCTTGATGACTTTCTCAAAGAAATCAACCATGTTTAACAGGCATGATCTACCTTTAACAAATGTGAACTGGGTTAGTTCCAGAGTTTGGTGATTACTTATGTCCTTGTTAATAAGGTCCATAATGATTCTTTCCATGGCTAGTCAAGCTTTGGGCCTATAATTCTCAGAGTCGGTTGATGGACCCCCTTTTTGCAAAGGGTTTACTGCTGCTGTCCTCCATTCTGCCAAAACTGCGGGCTCACTCCGCTCCCCTACCCTACCCCCAAATTCCACCCACCCCCAGTGCATCTACATTTATAGTCACATTCAGTCTCCTCCCCTATTGCCCTCAACCTATCTCTTCTCTTTACTCCTCCCCCTCCCTGATACATCTCTCAAAACCACACCTCCCCTCTCCACTCCCTCTTTACTCCTCCCCCTTCTTGATACATCTCTTTAAACCACCCCTCCCCTCTCCACTCCCTCTCCTTACTGCTCTCTCACATATTTCCCCTCCTTATACCTATAAACTCTCCACAGAGTCTCCACACCAACTTTAATATCTATCCTACCCTACTCAACCATGTCTCATCACTATCTCACCTCATTTACTTATCTTTTCATTCTAACTTCTCTCTACAATGCAACTTCCTATTCCTCTACCACACTACCCTCCTCTTTCCCATTCACATCACCCTCCACTACCTCCCTTCCCCACCCTTCAACACCCCACTTTTATTTAATATCCCCCTCCCTATTTCAACCATATCCAATTCATTATTTCAAAATAAAACTACTTACAGTTCTTCTAAAATCTCCCTCTATCAAAATTAAACTGCATCGTCCTCTTCCATTGTGCCTCAATTCAAAGTTTCACCTCCTCTCTCCCTTCTCCTGGCTCACTCTTGCAGGAGATATCCACCCCAATCCTGGGCCTACATCTACTAACAATCTCCCTCCCACCACCTCCTCTAATAGACACAGCCATAAATACCTTAAATTCATTACCATTAATACCCAGAGTATTAAAAACAAAATAACTCTATTCCATGCTTGGCTAAATCTCACTACACCTGACATAGTAGCAGTAACCGAAACCTGGCTAAAACCACAAACTACTAACTCTGAGATTTTACCTCCTGGCTTCCAAGCACTTAGGTCCGATCGCAATAACAAAAAAGGAGGTGGTGTAGCCTTAGTCTACAACTGCCTGCTAAATCTCAGCCCATACCAAAATCCCATTCCTAACTTTAATAATGCAGAACTAGTCATAGGAATCCTCAAAATAAACAACTTCAAAAGTATCTGTATCATAACTATCTACATACCCCCTGGGGACAACTCCTCCACCCTTGAAGATATTCTCTGTTGGGCCACAAACAATATTAAGCATGAGACTTACATTCTAGGTGATGTCAATATTGATTGGAATGCAATTAATAATAAAACTTCCTCTCTGTCTATCAATCTTTATAACTTTACTCAACTAATAAACAACATTACCAGACCGAACAAAAATAACCCTCCAGGCTCCATTCTGGACTGGATTCTAGTCAGCCACCCAAACAATATATCCGACTCTGGTATATTACCAGACTCAATAAGTGATCATCTCCCAGCCTTTATTAACCGAACTACCCAACAGCTCCCACACCAACATCAATATGCCCACTCGCGTAACCTAAATAACTTTAACCCCTCTGTATTTTCTGAAACCCTTAAACTTACAAACTGGGATTCACTAAAAACTCTTCCCCTAGATGAAGCCCTAGAAGTCTTCAATTTTACCTTCCTTAAAATCCTAAACTCCCCAGCCCCCCCTCAAACAAAACGGATAAAACACAACTCTGCACCTTGGCTAACTAAGGACACTAAAACTCTAATGCTACAAAGAGACAAAACTTGGAAACTATACAATAAAAATAAAAACCCAGCTTCCTTCCTTCAATTTAAGCAACTATGCAATCTTACTAAAAAACATATCATATCTGATAAAAAAATCATACTACACCAAACTACAGTCTACCCTCACTAACAATCCCAAAAAATTCTGGAATTCCATCAATTCCCTCCTACACCCAGGTACTAAATCCAATCCCTGTCCAGATGACAACAAGACTGACACAGAAATTGCAACTCTCTTCAACTCCTTTTTTACCAGCTCTATAGCTGATCTGACTAAATCCTTTTCCTCTTCAACCCACATCCAAAACTCAAAACCTTCTTCACCATCCTCACCTCAATCCTGCTCCCATAATTCCCCTCCCACTTTCATTCTACAACCCGTGTCTACCACCAGTATCAAAAAGCTTCTCTCCAAACTCAAACCATGCTCCAATGCCCCCGACAATATCCCATCACTTTTTCTCAAGCTCGCAGCCGATGGCATAGCCCTACCTATCAGCATACTCATCAATAGATCCATCCACGAATCTTATGTTCCCAAACTTTGGCGAGCTGCCCACATTCTGCCCCTTCATAAAGGAGGCAAAAATAATAGCATTTCCAACTTCCGCCCAATAGCCATTCTCTCCCCAATTTCGAAAGTCCTTGAAAAATTTATCCACCGGCAACTTATGCCCCACCTCCTCACTAACCAACTTCTCACTCCTACGCAACATGGGTTTCGCCCTGGCCACAGTACCATAACTGCTCTCCTTTCTTTCCTAGACATTGTCAACCATGCACGTGACTCTGGAGAAATTGTCTCCACTGTCCTTCTTGACCTTTCCAAGGCATTTGACACAATATCCCACACACTCCTTCTCAACCACCTTTCTAACCTCAATCTCTCCCACAATTCCCTTTCTTGGTTCAAAAGCTATCTCTCAGATAGATCCCAAGCGGTGAAATGGAATACAGGTACCTCGAACTTCTTACCTACCCCTACTGGAGTCCCTCAGGGTTCTATTCTCGGACCCCTGCTCTTTAATGTCTTTATCAACGACCTCCACTTTGCAATTCCTCATTCTCAAATTGTGCAATATGCAGACAATTCCACTGTTATCTGCTCAGCCCCTAGCCTTCCCGAGCTCCAAGCCAAAACCCAATTGGCCTTCACAACTATAGAAAATTGGATGCTTCAAAACCATCTTTCCCTTAATGCCAATAAATCCCATATCATTCTCTTCTCCCCTTCAAAAACTCTGCCTCTTGATAAGCCATCTTTCAAAATCTCCAGCCTCTCCCAGTCTCAAATAGACATTGTTAACAATGCAAAATTACTCGGAGTTACCATTGATGAACAACTGACATTTAATACTCACATTCAACTAAACATAAAAAAAAACCATCAGAAGCTAGGTATGCTTTACAGAAATGCTAACTTTCTTTCCTTAACCACAAGACAAACACTCGCCACTACCTACCTTCTCCCCTTTCTATTGTATGGTGCTCCTCTTCTAACCAACCTCACCGCTTCTATCTTCTCAAAACTTGAAAGTTGCTACTACAAAATCACCAAATTCGCTACTAACTCCCACCATTCTACACACCATTGCATCTGCCTCCGTAGTCTCCAATGGCTAGAACTCCCTAATCACCTGGATTACCTCCAACTTACTACTGCACACAAACTTATTTTCAAACCTACTGCTTGCCCTGCATTATCAAACATCTTGCCCTTCTACACTCCTCTCAGGCCCCTAAGATCTAGTCACCAAAACCTTATTTCTGTATACAAACCCAAATGACCTCCTGGCCACTTCCTTCATTCTTACACTATAGCAAAGAAATGGAACTTACTTCCTTCCCTACTAAGACTTACTACAAGCTATGAACAATTCAAATCTCTTCTCCATTCTCATCTCTCCCAAAACTGGAAATGCAATTGTATACTTCCTACCTAGATCTTATTAGATCTCTGCTTCATTTTCCCCCCTCTGACCCTTCTTCTTCAAACTCTCCCCTCAGCTCCCCTCACTCTACTTCTTTATCTCATCTCTCTCCCCCCTGCTTAATCTCTTATTTCTTCCTTTTATATCTTCTCCTCCCCCTGCTTACATACATGTCTAGACCTACCATTGTATCTTTTGCCTCTTTCATAAGATGTGCTTTTAGACTCAAACCTATTTTCTTCTACTCAATTTCCTTGCTTCTCCTTCACTTCCCCCGTGATTTATTTCTCTTGCACTCAAGATCTATGTAAAATCTATTCTTATGTCTCTCTTCTATGCTAACAATACAGTATACTGCCATAAGTACTATGTTTTTAGAAATTGTTAAAGGTGTTATCCTGTTATAACACTGTGTGTTATGTGTGCAATGTATTTCTTACGTATACTGCCATAAGTACTATGTTCTTATAAATTGTTAAAGGTGTTATCCTGCTATAACACAGTGTGTTAAGTGTGCAATGTATTATTAATATGGAGCTTTTCTCCCTGGGCCTCCACTGAAAACGGGCTTTCGAGCCCAGTGGACTTCCCCGGTTATCAAACTGGAAATAAATAAATAAATAAATAAAACACAGACAGTTCTCAGAATGTGGTTAAACAGGGATCCAAGTGGGTCTGCTAGGTCATGCTTTAAGTTGTTTAAAAGGCAACCTGGGATGTTGTCTGATCTCTCTGATGTCATGTTTTAGAGAGCACCGAGATTACTTGTTCTCTTGAGACAACAGGTTGAGGAATGGTGGCAGGTATATTTTGTGGGATGACTGGAGGAGCCAGAGGGTGGCGTTTTCTCCAAATCTGTCAGCTAGCAGGTTGGCTATTACCTTCGGTTGAGTATGGGTGATGTCATCTTAGCTAGGGAGGCTATTTTTGCTTCATAATTAGCTTTGGAGGACTTGACAAGATCTTTAATTTCTTTGTTTAAGCAAGAGCGGGATTTCTCCCTCTGCTGAGACAGTTCCCCCTTATTCTTGGACACTAGTTTCTTTCTCTTGTTGCATTGCTTGTTTATACTAGGGGTCCACTAGGGCTAGTGCACTAGTACACTAGGGGCTTGTGTTTTTTTTGGCAAGACCTGGTTTTAATCAGCTGAGGTACTGCCGATTCTATGCAACTACTGAAGTGGGTATACAGGGCACTGGTGTACACCTCTGCATAGCAGTGCATGTTATCTCCATTCAATTGGGCTTTGAAACATCTCATACCATCACTTAGTAGGAGGTAGTCTTATAACTGCATCGAATGAGACTGATGTATAGTCTGATCTTACCAGGGGGGACATCACACGGGTGGTGGGGTGCAATGCTGTCCCATGTTAGTGAGTATTGTGTCGAAGACATTTGAACCTCTTGTGGTTGTGCTGACTAGCTGTTCCAGAGCATTTTTATTGACAAAGTCCAAGAATCTTTGAACAATCATGTAGGTGGCTGTGTATGTTTTCCAGTCGATGGTACAATAATTAAAATCACCTAAGAGTAAGGTGTTAGGCTGTATGGCAAGTAACTCCAGTAAGTCCAGGTATGTGGTATGTTTTTCCTGTTTTATGGCGGGGAATCTATAGCTAGCTATGATGTGGTAGGGGGATTTGCCTATAGTTAATTGGACATGGAGTAGCTCAAGAAAGTCATAATGTTTGATTAGTATAAAGGTATACTTTTTTAATGAAGATGGATACACCTTCTCCTTTGGTTCTTTCATGCTCAGTTTGTGGTCTGAACGTATGGAAGGCATTGTAGCCCTGCATGGCTGGGGTAATTTCCACCCCTTTGAACCATGTCTCAGTGACTACACAGATTTTAGCTGATGAGTACTTCCAGGGAGTGTAGTTTCTTGTTTAGACTGCTAGCATTAAGCAGCAGTACCTTGAGTTTATCTAGAGAGGATTTTGTTATGTTGGGAAGTTGGTTATTTTTATACTGCCTAAAAATGGCACAATAGGGGTGGCTAATGCCTTTCTAGTATCTGAAAGCCTAGAGGAGACGGGTGCAGTCAAAACTCTGGCAAAACAGTGTGGCCTATTGACCATGTCTTCCTAGGCTGACAGATATTGGATCCCCTTGGACTGACAACAGAAACATTACCAATTGTTAAAGTCAATCATTTGTGTTTGTATTGTGGCATCATTCTTGGAGGAGGAAAAATGCTGCTTAAGGTTAGGCTTGCTTGTACTTGCCTGTGGCACATAATCAAAGAGCTCAGTCAGGTCTCTCTTCATATAGTCCAGAGAGGCACATCTCAAGTCATTCACCACCACATGGACTATGAAGGAGTCATACAAGTACTTGTAGTTGAGTGACTTGAGTGCTTGAGTCACTTGATGAATCCTGGCACCAGACAGGCAGCCAATTGTAACCCACTTCTTATCCAGCCTGGCAAGGGGAACATTCATTTGTCTTACAATAGAGTTACCTATGACCAAGACATTAGGTTTTGTGGTGTTACGTTTTACGGGCTTATTTGTTTAGACACTGGTGTGTCTATTATTATGTGTTGTGGTTATTTTTTGCATTGCTATGTCTGTAAGTGGTTTTCATTTGGGAGGCCTTTGATCTTTTGTTAAGTTACTAGTGAGTACCTCCACATATGTGGGTGTGTGTGTCATGTCCATATTTAGTGTGGGAAGTGTGTGTTTGCTGACAACCTGTCTGGTATTCAGTTTGTCCTTATGTGTTAGTCTTGCCTCCAATTTCATAGTGCAACTGCGTCTCTCACATAAAGCATTTGCTTCATGCCCATATCTATCAGGCTGGCCAAAGTGGTGATGGGAAACTGCCCATACATGATAGCAGGTTCTTATTGTCTGTTTTATTAGGGAATGGAATTAATTTCACAGGACTGTGCTGGTTGCAACAAGACTACGGAAGGGACCTATACTTTGTGTAGGAGAAGGTTGATCAATAAGACAACACTGCTCAATGTGTGCAAATGAGTTGCTCCTAGAGCAGCAGAAAAGCTTGAAAGGGTTTCACTGACAGCTGTTTAGGGAAAAAATGAGATTCTAGGCTTTAGTGCCTATAAAAGGGCACTGCTAACTGTCACTGTACAAAGAGCAGCAACATGCAATCAAAGGCTTAAATGCGAGAAAAGTGAAACAAGTTTTAAACTAACTATCAATCAGGAAAACACACAATAAGCCTTCCTCCAGCAATCCCCAACTCAGACAGGTTAGATCAGCACACTTCTGCTACAAGGATGCAGTAAAAACAACTTCTTAATGTAGAACAGTTGGTCTGGAGTCCAAGTGCAACAAGACCACACAAACTACCTATAATGGCCTTACAACTAACAGATACAGTGTAATATACTGCAATTAACAACTTAAAGCAGCAGCAGACAAAACTTTTTTTAAACTGCTGAAATACAGTCACAGTATATACGATAAGTGCAAAAAGATATTTACAGCCTTTTTGTGTGCTTCCCATCTCAGAGAGTCCAGGCAAACACCTACTCCACTAGATGAATAATCCCAGTCCTCCTAATGTAAAAGCACAGTAAAGGAGTGTCTGGAGTGAAATGCTACCACAAACAAACTTAAAAGATATGAAATGCTACCACAAACAAAAGATATGGATGCGACAGTGCACTTTAAACAGCTTATAAAAGTGTGATTTTTTTTGATAAAAGTCTTCATTTTGTATAAATAAGCTAACAGACACTCAATTGTACAGAATTTGTAAAGGCACAAAAACAAGATAAGCTGATTAATAAGTCCTGCAACTAATAAAACTACATGCAGAAATCTCACGTGTTTCCCCAACATTAACAGACTAAGCTACCTCCTAATGCACCAGATAGAAAATCCACTGACCTCTCGATGTAAAAACAAGTGCTTGCTAGAGTGGAAAATACACTACTTTATCCATCAGCTAGTTAGATAATGACTTCAGAACAAGTAAATCAGTAGCACATACTATGAAAGGTAAAATACACTTTTTCAATATAAGCACAGGAAAAGGCAGATAAATAATTCAAGATATTAACAGCAGTGTAGAAAGGTAGGAACTTATTAAGCTCAATTTACAGTAGTAGGGATGGGCAGCTTAAAATCAACAGGTTTAAAAAGCACATCAACAAAGTGGAGGATAGGTGGGAAACCACAGCAGGGAATCACCAGCAGTGCTTTAGTTTGTGCAAGTCTGAAATATTTTCAGCAAAAGACCAAGGCCCAGAAATTCACTGTATATTTAAATATCACTCATCAATTTAACCAATGAAAAACTCGTGAAATGTGTAGCCTAGTTAAATTTTCTGTCTCTTACATGGAAGAAAAACACCAGGCCAAGCAGATTTCTTAAAAACAGAAAACAAAATGGAACAGGTAAAACAGAAAACAGTTTTATCACTCACAGACAAGAAGATATAGGTTTATTTTCCTCACCCAGCAGAGAATCACCAGCAGTGCCTTAGTTGATGCAGGCTTGAAATCTTTTCAGAACATATCTGAGGTGGCAATTCTTATATGCTTATTCCATATAACTAAGCTATAAAACATTTGAAAAAATAGTGATTGATAAACTGGGATGATTTGGATAGGGTAACCAAGATTTTACATAAGAAGATTTGCAGATTGTAGTATATTACTTGCTTAGAGGAGATCTTGAATTCCCTGAATACTCAGTCTTGGGATTTGAAGCTCACCCTTGCTAGTAAGTGGAAAATAAATATAAACCCCTTTGACCATCAATGTTATAGATGAAAGGAAGGTCACATGGGTGCAAACTTGGGATGGATACTAAATGGAAGAAGCAGCAAAGATAAAACACCAGTGGGATCAGCAGTATTAAGAGTCAGTCTGAATGTGAGGTATATATAGGTTCATAGGTTCATACTAGGCTATCTGCCCTAGGGCATTTATAAGCCTAGCCAGAATGTGTTTGGCTTTCGCCACCCATTTTAAATTTAATTTCCTATGCCCTTTTTCGAAGTTAGTATACTGTGCCTCTGTCTAACAGTGACACAGAAGTGATACCCGGGGTAAACCTACGATCTCCCATCCACTCATCAAGATTCCTCTTGAAGAGAGTCAGTGAGGGACTCTGCCTAACCTGGACTGGGATTTTATTCCAGAGTGAAGGGAGCCTCTGGGTTATGAATCTGTCCCTCCAGCATGTCCTATTTATTTCAGTGCTGAGGTTCAAGTCTCTCGAGCGCGTAGCTCGATGGGATTTGGATTTTCTGAGGTGCAGCATGTCCATTAATTCCGGGTTGGACATGGCTTTATACGTCAGGCACAGATCGCCTCTGAACAGGCGGTATGCCACTGAGTAGAGCAGGAGTTTCTTTAACCGGGCAGCATATGGCATCTGTTTGAGCCCTTTGATCCTCTTGGTGAGGTACTTTTGGGGTCTTTCCAGTTGCTGCAGGTGTCTGGTAAGGTACATCCCAAAAGGGCATTGTACTCAATTATGGGCCTGATGAGGGATGAGTAAAGAGGCACGATGACCTCCCCTGATCTAGATGTGAATCCCTTCATGATTAGGTGGGCTATATAAAATGTTTTTCTAACCACTTTGGCCACGTGGTTGTCAAATGAGAGATTGCTATCAACTTGGGTCCCCAGGTCCCTAATTACTTCTTCTGTACTTAATGGATTACCACCTATGTGGTAATTTGTGGGCACTTTGTTTTTGCCAAAGGTGATGACTATACACTTTTTGGCATTTAGCTTGAGGCTGTGGCTCTGGCACCAGTTGTCTGTTTCTATGAGGCCCTTTTGGAGGATGCTTGTGTCTGCTGGAGAGTCGATTATGGCGCCCAGTTTGCAGTCATCTGCGAACGTGGTCAGCCACAGTCCTTCCGTGTTGGCCTGTACCTCCGAGAAATATATACCGAACAAGAGAGGTCCCAGGACTGAGCCTTGTGGGGCACCACCTGTAACTGGTTTGGAGTCTGACATGGCTCCAGCAATTCTAACCATGTGGGTACTGTCCTTGAGCCAGTTTGCAATCCATCTAGTGACATAGGGGTTTATATTTAAGCTGGTGAGCTTATCTATAATGCCTGAGTGGGGTATTGTATCGAAGGCTTTTGCGAGGTCCAGGTAGGCTGTGTGGACCACCTTCCCCTCGTCAATGGCCTTGGTGACTGTTTCAAAGAAATCAACCAGGTTTAAGAGGCAGGATCTGCCCTTAACAAAGCCGAACTGGGTAGGATCCAGTGTCTGTAGGTCCCCAATATCTTTATTTATGAGGTCCATGATGATCCTTTCCATAGCTTTGCAGACCAAGCTAGTCAGGCTTATGGGGCGATAGTTTCCAGGATCCGTTGAGGCACCACCTTTATGGAGAGGGACCACTGTTGCTGTACACCACTGTTTGGGCACATATCCTGTAGTAAGGCTGAGATTGAACAGTAGTTTTATGTTTAGGTTTAGCTCTTCTTGGAGTTCATGTAGGACGCAGCCCGGGACACCGTCTGGTCCCATTGATGCTGTGTGTTTTGCTTTGGAGAGGGCGGCTCTTACCTGAGCATCTGAGATGTCAGGGGGCAGCACTCTGCTGTGATAGATATTTGCCCTTTTGGTGGGGAGGGGGGGGAGTTTGCGCTGAACCTGTCAGCTAGGATGTTGGCAATGTCTGTGGGTTCAGTGTATTTTTTGTCATTTTGGACTAATTCTGAGCATATCTGGGAATTACCACCCAGGTTCCTAACATAACTAAAGAAAGCCTTGTGATTATCCTTAGTGTCCTGTGCAATTTTTCTCTCGAAGCTGGCCTTAGACAATTTTATGAGTGCCCATAGTTTTTTGCTAATATTGATCAGTGATGCCTTCCCTTTTTGGGATTTTGCTCTATCATTTAGTAGCTTCCTCCTTCTATTGTATAGTTTGTTTATGGCTGGGGTCCACCAGACAGGATGTCTGCCTTTGGAGGACTGGGTCTTGGTTTTATTTGGGATCGCATGATCCATGCATTCCTGAAGGTGTTCACAGAATGCGTTTATAAAAGATTCTGCGGTCTGGGCCATATTTTCCACAGGCCTGGAGGCTTTGAAGGATTCCACCTCGGTTTTGAGGAGTGAGAAATATGCTTTAGAGAAGTTTTTCACTGTAGTTTTCTGGGCAGGGGGTGGGGTCGGGATGTGAATATCCAGTGAGATTAATTTATGGTCTGATCTTACCAGTGAGGGATACACTTCTGGTCTGGAGCAGAGAGTCCTCATGTTGGTGATGATCAGGTCCAGTATGTTTTCCCCTCATGTGGGAGTGGTGACAAGTTGTTCCATAGCATTTGAGTTTATAAATTCTAAGAACCTTTGGGCTAGGGTGTTGGAGCTAGAGTAATGCTCCCAGTCTATGTTTGGGTAGTTGAAGTCGCCCAATATAATGGTGTTTGGAGAGACCTTCATATTTTCCAGTGTTCTCAGAAAGGCCGAGTGGGGTTCCTGGGTTTGGGAGGGTGGTCTTTAGCAGGCTATAAACTGGAAGGCAGTTTTACCCACTGTTAGTTGCACATGGATAGTCTCTGATGCTTCATGCTTTGCCACCAACCTGGAGGTGTGGGTATCTTTGATGAATATCGATACTCCCCCTCCTTTTGTGGTTCGGTCCAAGTTTTGGGGCCGAAAAGCATGGTATGAGGTATAACCTGGTAGTGCTGGGGTGCTCTCGGGAGCCCTGAACCAGGTTTCTGTTACTGCACAGATATTGATGTTCTCCATATGATGTTTAGATACTGTGATAATCCTTTAGCAGATCTTTAGCCATTGTTTTTAGAAAGCAGTACACAGCTTCAGCTCTCTAGAGTTCCTGAAGGTAGATGGGTAATTCTTATGGTCGCAGTGATGCATATAATTTGTTTTGCTAAGCTTCTATAAGTCATTGAAATATCCATTTAAGTAATGTTATTGAAATAATTTTGGTGAGTCAACTGTAGATATCTCAAAAGGTACAGATTATTTAATAATGATAGATAAAGACACTTGGTTTACCTAATTTACCTTTTTACCTGTCAGATAAACAAGTTTTGCTAAATCAGCACTTTTGTTCTTATTCTTAAACTCCTGAAAAACTGTTTTAATTCACATATTCTTTAATTTCTTCATGTTGTTACTGAATGGCTCCCACAAAAAGGCAATACCAATCATCTGCTGCCCTTAGTCCATTCTGCAAAAAAGCACGGAAATTACAAGCACAAAAGAAAACAGAGAAAGACAGAGTGGTAAAAATAATTTCTCCTGTTATTCTATTATTATGAATAACAAGAACTCTTGTTGACAGTGAATTGCCTGTATATGCTTCTTCCTACACTGCCTTGTTTTCCTCCAAAAATTGTTTTGTTACAGTTTTTGGTGCAGTGAAATATTCTGGTGAATAATTTTATAGCTGTACTCCCTGCCATACTAGTGATATGCTACAAGAAGATGTGAGATTATATTATTACTGTGGGGACTAATCCAATGATGTGCTGTTTCACCTTACATTGTTATCATCATCTGATCCTACTTCAGTATGCATTTTACTAGAAAACTCAGAAATGCCATCAATGACTGGCCTGTGTAATATTACCATTAACATAGTTCTCATGTAAGATTGTATCTGTACATTTCACTGTATAGTGGATAATGTGAAAATGGGTAAGCAGATGTGTTTGCATGAAAAAGTCTTCTGTTCTTTTTTTTTTGTATGGAGTATAAACAAGCAATGTCTGCATCTGTTGATGATCTTTAGCCTAAAGCTCATTAATTTTGGAAAATAGTCCTTTACATACGAAAATTATTTGTTATAAAATAATGTGTTTATTTGCACTGACTGGCCAATTCTAAAAGATAGCAGTCAGTGACTAAAAAGCCAAGTCACTGTCTATCAAAGGGGAGATATGACAGCAAAAAGTTAACACTTTCACAACTCTTCATAAGATATTATGATCATCTGAATGGTTCTAGCTTATTATATCTGACTATGCTAGATTTCAGACTACCAATTTCTGCACTCTGCTGATAAACTCTAAAAACTGCACAGTTAATGAAAAAAATGCGGACAAACTTTTTAAGATCAAGATTGTGGAAATGAGTCCTAACTAGATCTCTGTGGTGACCAGGTCCAACACCTAAATGGACTACACTACCTATGGAAAATAAACATATACAGCAGCACATCATACTTTAAAAAGGAGGTTAAACATTGTATTCTTCTACAGCAGACATACAAGTAGCGTGAAAAATAGATCCAAAGAAATAAACCAGCAATTACACACTCACCAACATCACTTGGCTTATGGGTTTTGATGACTTCAGCCAGCTCAAAATTCCCTGCAATAATGGCCACCTGTCAGAAGAAAAACACACAGCAGGTGAGTTAATGTTCTACAGAAAGCAGAGGCATTGATGTACAGAAAAACACAGGACTTGTAACCTCATTGATCTGATAATTAATGCTGTTACTTTGTTGCTGTGTCACCTTCACTAGCATTAAACACAATGTAATTTTTAGAGGTGTGTGCTGCAAATATCTCATTTTTCTCTCAGATAGAGTGGTAGAATTTCTTGACACACACTGTACTTACAACCATTCTTGTGAGTAAGAAAATAGTATCATTCTGTCACACCATCAATTCCTTCAATGCAATAATATCAGGTGCCTCCCTGAATTACAACTGATCGTCTATGTAATAATGCTCCTTGTTCCATGGCACAGTGAGAATAGGAAGACAATGACTCATATGGTCTTAGTTACAAAGCCTATACATGAACATCATGAGACATTCTCTGTTTAACATTTAAGTCAGCAATTTGGTATCATGTCACTTCGAAGGAAATTGTCTTTGATCCCTGATTTGAAATCATTTATCCTTCTTGTGTTTCTTTCCTTCTAAGTATGTAAATGAGCCACATAATAATCCATAAAATGAATTTACATTTTTATGATACAGAAGGTCAGAGGGGTGACCCTGGGTAACACGCATTACAATATGTACTATGGGAGATGGAAGAAGGTACCACTGGAAAACAAGAGTTACATTATGCACTCCAGGAGGTTAGAAGTCAAGTCCCTGGACAGGAAACACTGCATTATAAACTAGAGGAGATTGGAGGGGGAGCCCCCACACACAACAAGCAAACTATTACACACTATAAGATGTTACAGGAGACTCCCTGGACAACAAGCATTATGTTATACACTACAGGAGCTTGAGGGACTCCTTGGCAAAAATCACCGCATTATATACACTAGAAGGATGCAGGTGGAGTCTCTGGACAACAAACACTGCATTATACACTGTAGGAGGTTGGAGGAGGAGGAGGAGTCTCTGGACAACAAGCATTGCATTTTAAACTACATGAAATTGGAGAGTGTCTTCCTGGACAACAAGCAGTGCATTATTCACTGTAGGAAGTTACAGTCGGACTCCCTGGGCAACAAGCATTGTGCTATATGCTGTAGGAGGTAGGAAGGGGACTGTCTGGACAGCATGCATTGCATTATCCACTACAGGAGGTTGGAGGGGGAGTCTCTGGACAACAGGCATTGCACTGTACATTGCAGGATACTGCAGGGGGAAGTTTCTGGACAACAAGCATTGCATTATACACTTCAGGAGGTTGGTAGGGGACTCTCTGGACAGCAAGCATTGCATTATAGGCTACAGGAGGTGGAACAACAAAAACTACATTATATGCTCTAAGAGTTGGAGGGAAAATCCAAGGACAACAAGCACTGCATTATGCAGTATAGGAGATTAGAGTGTGTGCTCCTGTACAGCAAGCATTGTCTTATACACTACAGGACATTATAGGGGGAGTCCCTGGACAACAAGCATTACATTAAACAGTATAGGAGGTTGGAGGGGAAGCCCTTGAACAACAAGCCTTGCAATACATAACAAAGGAGGCTGGAGTGGAGTCTCTGGACAGCATGCTTTGCATTATACACTTCAGAATGTTGGAAGATGTGACCCCACGCAACAAGCATAATGTTATACATAACAGGAGGTGGGAAAACGTACTCCTAGACAACAAGCTTTATATCATACATTACTGGAGAAGGAAGGATAATCACTGCCAAAAAAATATGCTTTATGATACAGAATGTGGGAGATGGTGCCCCTGGATAACAAGCCTTTTTTTTGTAATATTCAAGACAGGAGGGATGCTGCTGAATTACAAGCAGTACTTTACACATTAGAAGAGTTGAGAGAGGGACTAGCCAATGGGCATTATTATGAACTTTGAGAGAGGTGGGGGAATCTTAGCCAATTGACACTACTGTACATGAGCCTTGTGTAATGAAAGAGAAGAGGACAGTTAGACATGACTATACATGAGCATCCTGTTCTCCATATGCACTGTTTGTTGTGAGGTGACATCTTCATGATATGTTCAGGTCTGGTTGGATCTCATAATGTTGAATGTTTGTCAAAGGTAGTTTCATTGAGTATTGCTTCATCAAGTCTAAGAGATCAAAACTATTCCTTTATGAAAATATGAATATTTCAGTCCAAATGTTTTCTGAAGGATGGCACATATGTCGAACACTTGGCATTGCTGTCTCCTAACTCAGCTCTCCAGAACAGTTTCTGGTTAGACTGCCAACTGTGTGAAATTTGCATATTCTTTGTCTGTGAGGGGTTTTGATGGTTATTTCAGTTTCCTACTACACCTCAAGCATGTACTGTACATGAATTGGTCTTCTTCTCTTTCGGCTGCTCCTGTTAGGGGTCGCCACAGCGGATCATCTATTTCCATTTCTTCCTGTCTTCTGCATATTGCTCTTTCACACCAACCACCTGCATGTCCTCTCTCACCATGTCCATAAACCTTATCTTAGGCCTTCCTCTTTTCCTCTTACCTGGCAGCTCCATCCTTACATCCTTTTCCCAATATACCCAACATCCCTCTTCAGCACATGTCCAAACCAACGCAATCTCACCTCTCTGACTTTGTCTCCAAAGTGTCCAACCTGAGCTGACCCTCTAATATACTTATTCCTAATCCTGTCCATCCTTGTCACACTCAGTGCAAATCTTAACATCTTTAACTTTGCCACTTCCAGCTCTGACTCCTGCTTTTTTCAATGCCACTGTCTCCAACCCATACAACATAGCTGGTCTCACTAGCCTCTTGTAGACCTTCCCTTTCACTCTTACCAGTACCCGTCTGTCACAAATCACTCCTGACACTCTTCTCCACCCATTCCAGCTGCTTGTACTATCATCTTCACCTCTCTTCCACACTCACCATTACTCTGAACTGTTGATCCCAAGTACTTAAACTCATCCACCTTCGCCAACTCTACTTCATGAATCCTCACCATCCCTCTATCCTCCCTCTCATTCACACACACATATTCTGTCTTAGTCCTGCTGACCTTCATTCCTCTCCTCTCTAGAGCATATTTCCACCTCTCCAGGGTCTCCTCAACCTGGTCCCTACTCTCACTACAGATCACAATGTAATTTGCAAACATCATAGTCCATGGGGCCTCCTGTCTGATCTCATCTGTCAACCTGTCCATCACCATTGCAAATAAGAAAGGGCTCAGAGCTGATCCTTGATGTAATCCCACCTCCACCCTAAACGGATCTGTCCCTCCCACTGCAGAATTCACCACTGTCACACTACTCTTGTACATATCCTGTACCACTCTTACATACTTCTCTGCCACTCCTGACTTCCGCATGCAATACCACAACTCCTCTCTAGGCATCCTATCATATGTTTTCTCCAAGTCTACAAAGACACAATGCAACTCCTTCTGACCTTCTCTAAATTTCTCCATCAACAATCTCAGAGCAAACATCGCATCTGTAGTGCTGTACATGAATTGGTAATCCTCTAAATTATGCGTAGTGAGTGCGCCATGTGACAGTCAGTGTGGATGTCCATCTTGTGACAAACTGGTGTCACGCTCATGATGAGTTTCTCTGCCTTGTGTCCTACAAGTGCTATTATAAGATACAGCTCCCCCATGACTCTGTACTGCATTAAGCAGGTAACTGATGAGTGAATGAATGAATGAATGAATGAATGAATGAATGAATACATGTTTTCTGACAGTGGCAAAGTTCTACAACATCATTCATGCAGCAGACCCCTCTTCTCCCAGCATATTTGTTATAATATCTAAAGTAAAAACTTAATTAATGAATACAATTATATAAAATTAAAATAAATAAAACATGTAGTATGGTGCTCAGTGGTCATAGTGTCTAACTCACAACTCAGTGTGAGTTTGCCTGCTTTGCATGTTCTTCTCATGTGCCAGGTTTATCTTGGTAGCCCAAGTTCCACCATCCTCTTATAATGTGCTGCTTTACTGACTACATTAAACTTTGTATGTGTACTGTACAAACCAAACAACTGATAAAACAAAGGCAAGACATAGAGTTCCAAGTACCAAAAACACAGTTTAATGTTAGCACTTTCGTTCCCAAAATAGTTTAACTTCATCAGACAAATCACTCTCAGTATTCAGATGTTAAATACTCACAACCACCAATAAAAAAAAAAAAATCAAAAAGAAACATCCCAAAAACCACCACCCCACTACTATATTTAAAGACATAATACCAAACTTATATATGTATGTATACACAAAAAAAAAAAAAAAATATATATATATATAAATGCCCATCAAACATATAAACATATATACAATATATATATCTATATATATATATATATATATATATATATATATATATATATATATATATATATATACAAAAATACTAAATATTCCTACATCATCTAAAATCATCACATTCTTTCCATTTTTGTGTCATTGACCAAGTTTGTGAAGACATTAGAGGAGGACCTTGGGCACTTAAATGAGATGTGAAAGAGATGTCTTGGCAACTTAGACTGAATGCACATGCATTTCCTGGTCTTAATGACGACCTTTCTATTAAATGCATCTTGACATTGAAAACATTAGATAGATAAGGTGCATATATGTGTTTTTTTAATTTTAATATATATATATATATATATATATATATATATATATATATATATATATATGTAGGTCCCCTTCAGTAGATCGAATGTTTATAAGTTCGAACCACATATGGCCGAGACCATATGTTCGAACTTGTAAAAGTCCGATCTGACTGAATGGAGATCTCCGTACAGAGCAGAAAGGGAAGATTTCCCATTTCCACAATGTAGTGTGATCTCGGAGTTGGTATATTTAAGTAAGGGGGGTGTGGGGGTGCAGGTTTAGTTTTGTGTTTTTTGGTTTTATGTGGTTTTAAGCCAGTGTTCGAACTTTTAGGAGTTCGAACATATGGTCTTGGCCATGTGTGGTTCGAATTAGTGAAAGTTCAATCTACTGAAGTAGATCTATATATATATATATATATATATATATATATATATATATATATATATATATATTAGTTATAGGTGTTTGAAATTATTTTAATTTGTATTTTTCTAATAATTAGGTCCTATAGATGATTTTAGATGACTTAGGAATATTTAGTATTTTTGTATATAATATTTTTTATGTATGTTTGATGAGCTTTTATATATATATTTTTGTGTCATTCGCAAAAGAGCCTTACAAGGCTAGTTCACTTACCTGATTAACACATAAATAAATAAAATTCAGATTATCAACAATAAAATTGCCGCACAGTGGGAAAAGTGCAATTTTCCTGCTGCAGTAATTTCACTGCAGTGCAAATTCAGCAAGTTGGGAATGACAAAATGTGTTTTGCCGAATCTGACTGAAGCTGATACTGTGGTTTCCCAGAACACGTAACAGCAGACACAATTACATTAATGACACACTGCAACTTGGACATACAAATAGTACTACGTGATGAGATCCATGACTGATCTAGAATGCAGCTTGCTTCCTGCATTACATAGTGTGTTTTTTTACAGGAATCCCATCTCTACTTGACAAGTGCATAACACTTTAATTTTAAATACCAACCTCCCCAACTTGGACATACAGAACAAGCAGGTCTGCCCAGTTATGAAATACAAACAAATGCAGACAAATTTACTCTACTTTCTCAGTTACTCCTATTTCAGATATTCTTGGGGTAATTATTAGACTAACAGCTCTTGAAAAGAATCATCATAACATGTTCCACATGCCATTAATATGAAATAATAGACTTTAATATATGTTGCATTCTAGAGTGAGTTACATTAGAATTTTTACTATTAGTAAACCTGCCTCTGTGGAATTATTCACTGGACACTATTGTTACCCAAAATAAGTACTATACAAGTTGTATGTTTGGAAGGCTCTTTTTAATGCAGATAGAAAAAGAGACATAACACAGGCTGTGGACAATGGTCACACTAAACATGCTGTCTACCTGGACCTAGCAATTGCATTTGATAACATACCACATGATAGGATTATAAACAAGCTAATAAGCCTTAACCATAGGTCCCTATATGGTAAGATAGATTGCAATCTGGATCAAGGACAGGACGTATGTTGTCAGAGTTGGTGATGCCTTCTCAGATAAATAAAAAGGTGACTAGTGGTATTTACTAATGGTCAATAATGGTCCTCCTCCTTTTTTGGCATTTATTTCTCTGATCTCAATACTGACTATAGTGATCTCTGACTGATTACATTCACCAGTAATTGCTAGCTGGCACTATCATGTATTAACACAGGAAGAGAAAGACAGAAAAAAAACACAGATAAAGGGTTCAAACTAAATATTAAAAAAATGCAGTATCATCTCCTTTAAAAAAAAACAGCAAATTGTTACCAGCTAGTACATCAGTGACACCTCACTCTCCAGTGAGTCTGTCATCAGAGACCTGCATAGATGGTTACCTCTGCTTTGATCACCATGTGGCAACCATAGTCAAAAAGTCTTATATACCACATGTGTACGTCACTTCCAAAAAAAAAAAATGGCCAGGCAGGGGTTGACGGGAAGGAGCTGCTATTACTTGTTCTTTCGACACTGGGGGAAGGAGGAGGTCTGGGACTGAAGCACTGTTGACTCCTACAGGACTGTAGAGGTGGGAGTGAAAAGTAACACTATGGGTTAGACTAACAGTTACATAGTCAGGAAGCCAGTGCAGATTCTATGCATGGATGAATGCATGCACCACCTTAGGAAAGCAATTATTGTGGGAAACACAGCTGCTTTGGGAGACATTAGGCCACATGGGAATCAGGTACACCATATTGATATTAGCTCACTTTTGGCATCTGTCTGTTACCTCATAAGGGAACAGATGAGCATTGTGGCTCTCCTTACAATTGAGGACCCCCTAGTCTCATCTAGGGAATGAATGAACCACCTGTCACCCTGATGAGGAAAAAATGGGTCACTAAGCTTCTGATAGAAGAGCTTGATTGGCTGTGGAGATAAAGAGAAAATGTTCCATTTTAAGAAAGACTTTGAAACTGGCCATTACCAAAATCCAACATGATAGCTATGATATCAGATTAAAGACAAGGCTTTATTTAATAAAAAGGAGTGTGTCTCTTTACACTTGCTATAGGTGCATATGAATGCATGCTGATGGCAGTGAAACAAAAACTCAGCACCTATTGAAGGCATATAAATCCTGTGGCTGGTCCGATGCAACTTCCCTCTCTCAGCCTTGTACCATCCCTTCCTTGTTTAATCGCAAGCTACTCTGTAAAGTTAATACATTAACAAAAGTCAGATGATGAGGCTAGACAAATGACTAAAGAAACTGAATGAGATGGTATTCTTAGGTTCTTCATGAAAATTACACTCTCTGCCTGTCATGTTGGGCCTAAAACCAAACATGAATAATAGAACAGCTGTATCTGAGAGGAGGAAGTTCCATGTTTCTTGTTTTATCATAAGATCAGTGAAAATGTGCACTTTAAATATAACAAGTACAGCAAACACATACTATAATAAATCTTTAGGGAACGCACAATGTATTAAACACACAGCTGTGAACATGAGTTATAACAGAACCACTAATATCCTTCACAGATCTGAAGGTTAAATCTGAACTCAATAAGTGTTTAGGGGTCAGGAAAGCTTTAGCAAATTCTATTTTAGATAAGATTTGCTGCTTCACGAAACAAGGTATAGCAGAGGATACTTAAAATAGCCCAGTTGAGAAAATGGAATAGCAAAATGTATCAAACACCAGAGAAAAGGAAAGACCTAGTTCTATCACATCACATACTGAGGGAAACTGCCAGAAGATTTATGAGTGAACTGGCAACAGGAAGGTGCTCCAATAAAATGAACAGCTAGCCATACAGTATATCCTCTACAACCATTTAGTGCTAGCTTTTCATAACAAATATCTGACAACAATGCGTGTGTGTGCACAGATCTGTTATTGAATTGCAACACTGCAAACTGTATTATCTCCACTACTGCTTGCAGACCTGTAAGTCAAAGACGAATCTACACATTTTACACAGAACTGATCAGGCCAAGTTCTTCTATTTATGTGTATGTATGCATGTGTGTCTGTCTGTGTGTGTGTGTGTGTGTGTGTGTGTGTGTGTGTGTGTGTGTGTGTGTGTGTGTGTGTGTGTGTGTGTCCACAAGTATCTTACATGTAGCAAACAGCTATTATGCAGGTACATAATCTTCCTTTGCCTAGCAAAAAGCTGTCGACTTTTTGTGCTCCCCAACCTCACTTCTGATGTGATAATTTTCATCCAGGATAAGTTGCTGTACATTTTATCCATTTGGTGCCAGAATAGGCTTAGTTTCCCCTTCAACCCTAAATCAGATTATAGAGATAATTAGAGAATAAATTAATGAAATGAAATGATATCTTTCTACAAATTAATGTAACAAATTATTTTATATGTCAATACATATATTATAATTAACTGCACATTATACATATTACCTTTGTAGCTAGAAAACATATTATACCATTCTTAGATTCAACAGGTAGCATCCTCACTTTTGGTGGTGCAGGATTAAATGGCTAAAGATTCTAATCTCACACCAGGTTGTATGATTAATTTTCCAATACTGACACTGCAATGCACTACCATGGTGTTTGCACCCATCAGATGAGACAATAAACTAGGGTTTCCCCTGAAAAGAGGCATTTGGCCTAGTGGTACTAACTTGGTAAAAAAGTGTAAATAAATAGTTAGTAAACCTGTGACAGCCTTTCCCAGCTGTGCGTGTGTGTGTGTGTGTTTGTGTAAATCAAACCTCAAAGAGTGTATGTGTCAGCTACTATGGCAAGGACAGGAACCATTGTTTGGACAGAGAGGGTGCTTAGCCACTCAGCGGAGATGTCAAATCTATAGCTGTGCCAGTGGGGAGTCTTATTGGGGATCTGGACAAAGAAGGAGAAACCAGCCCCAGACTGACTGTGGTCTCTGTGTGCTCCTAATGGAAATTGCACTTGATGCAGAGAGCTGCATATGGAAATACTGTGTGTGTATCTGTTATCCTCCCAGTGATCATACCCCACTGGTGCCAGTGGTGAGGACTGAGGCTCCTTAATTACTGGTTGAGTGGTGGATCATCACATTATTGGTTGGCAGTGATGGGATATCCACATATTGAGATTCAGTGATGTGGATAGTGAAATCCTATAGCCTGAAAACAGTGGTCACTAAAGAAGGTGTTTGTACTCTCAATCAGCTGCACAGTAGATATTCAGAGTTTCATATCACAATAGTTTTATTTATTTTTTGTTAGCTTAGTTAGACAGGGAGAGCAGGCAAGGTTGCCAGCAGAGGATTATGGCAAGTTGACAATGGCCAATTGGCTGAGATGTGCAAGCCAAAGGACTGGTGCATGCCAACCTGACTAAAGTGGAAATGGGTGCAGCCTTAGTCACAGCTGCTTTACAGACTAGCAAACAGGAAGACAACTAGACTGGCCTTGGGGATGTACAACTCTCAGAAAATGTACAGTTCAACTTTGCCTCAGAGGACTTAAAAATCCGTCTGGAGTTAAAGAGGCTTGAACTGGAGGCCAAACGTTTGGAACTAGCATCAGCAGAGAGACTGCAGCAGGAGAAACAGATAGAATTAGAAGCAACATAGAGACTGACACATCTGGAAGATGAAGAAAATGAGAGGTAGAGGCAACATGAAAAGGAGATGCTGACTCTTCGCCAGGGTCATGGAGGTAACGGGAAAGGAGTAACCAAACCCCAGAAACAATAAAGGTCAGTAAATTTCTTCCACAATTTATAGAGGGTGATAATTCTGATAGTTTTTTTCATATGTTTGAAAAAGTATGTAAACAGTATAATGTTGACCAAGGGCTCTGGGTATGGTTCCTAATCCCCTTATTCCATGGTAAAGCTGTAACCGCTGTTTCTAAATTGTCTGATACTGACTGCTTAAGTTATAATACTGTTAAAAATTGTTTATTAGAGTGTTTTAGGTTAACACCTGAAGCTCACAGAAAAAAGTTTTGCAAGCATAGATGCAAGGCAGATGAAAGTGTGTGTGTGATTGTGTTGCTGAGTTAAGCACTTATTTTCATAGGTGGGTGAGTAGGTGTCAAGTCACCATTTTTGAAGGGCTAGCAGGCCTTTGGGTGAGGGAACAAGCCCTTAACACTTTGCCTGAGGGCATGAGAATCAGGCTGGTAGACAGAGAATGTAATACCACAGATGAGATGGGGAAAAAGAGAGACCTATACCTAGCAAGGAGGGCATCACTGCACAGGAAAGGGATACTCAGTGCTGCACATGGGTTTACGGGAACCCATGGTGGGCACCCTAAACCACCTCAAGAGAGTCCGACCGTAACAGGGGAAGCCACTAGTTGAGATACATCGCCAGGATCAAGGGTTAAATGTTTTCAGTGTAACCAGTGGGGCCATGTAGCATATAGATGTCCATGGAGGAAAGGTGGGGAACAAAAGGTGGGAGAGACATTAAGTGGAAATGACAGAATACCAGCAGTAAGTTGTCTGGAGACAACAAGGGTACGAAACTACACAAAGAGGTTATATCCTATCTTAGTAGATGGGAAACAGGCCACTGCAAAGAGAGACACAGCCTCGGATCTAATCATTGTGAAGCCTGCAGTGGTTAAAGAGGAGTACTACTTGCTTCTGCAGTCTATTCCAGTCAGAGGTTTAGGAGTGACCCCATTCCAAATACCTTTAGCTAGGGTTCACCTTGACTGGGAGGGTGGCAAAGGAAGCAAGCAAGTAGGTGTGTTTGAGGATATCCCTGCAGATGTCCTGATAGGGAATGATTTTGATAATATACTACCTTGTATGCATGCAGTTACACGCAGTCAGGCTTGGAGACAAGTGTGCAGATCTGGTAGCCTGGGGGGACCCAGACAGGCTGCACACTTTAATCCAGGACTAGGGAGATGGCTACTTCAGGGAGGGAGCTACCCTGTAGCAGTAAGACTGAAGGTGAGTCATAGCTGCTTGTGGGTAATAATGTTCCTTTGGACAGCATGACTGCAAGGGAAGAGGTGAATAGTAGTACACAGGCTGACAGTGATGCACAGCTGTCAGAGGGTACCAGACTTCTTGTGGAAGGGGAGCTGGGAAGGGTTACAAAGAGAAAGTTGAGACAGACTCAGCTCTCAATCCCTACATTACAAGGCTTGAGGTAGGTAGCCAGGGAGGCATCTGATTCTCAAAGAAAGGGAGCATCTGTGTACTGGGACAAAGGGTTACTGTATAGAGAGTGGATCCCTAATGGAGGGCTGGAGGGTGAAAGAATACAGCAGTCGTTAGTGCCAACAGTCTACATTCTGGCACTTCTAGTCACAGCCTATGATATTCCTTTTGCAGGTAATATGGGCATAAAGCATACCAAGAGAAGTATTATGCAGAACCTTTATTGGTGTGGGATTTCCAGGGAAGTAACAGGGTACTGCAGGACCTGTGAGCAGTGTGAAAAGGTAGGCAATGCAGGAGGCAAGGTCAAAGCTGCTTTGATGCCTTTGTCTGTGATTAAGGAGCCATTTCAGAGGGTAGCTATGGATAATGTGGGGCCTCTAAGTACCCCAAGTTCCACAGGGAAAAAGTGTATCCTAGTGGTAGTTGATTATGTTACCAGATATCCTGATGCAGTGGCCTTGTCCTCCATTAAGGCAGAAAAGGTGGCAAATGCTTTGTTAGAGATGTTTAGCAGGGTAGGTTTCCCACGAGAAGTACTGTCTGACAGAGGTGCCAATTTCATGTCAGACCTGCTATCTTGTCTGTGGAAGCACTGCGGGGTGAAGCACCTAAAGACCACACCCTACCATCCCCAGAGTAATGGTCTTGTTGAGAGGTTAAACTCTACACTAAAGATCATGTTATCAGCATTTGCAGACTAGTTTAAGAGGGAGTGGTAGAAATATTTGCCCCATCTGTTGTTTTCTTACAGAGAGGTGCCCCAGGAATCCACAGGTTTTTCTCCCTTTGAGTTCCTGCATCAGCATAGGGTGAGGGGACCTCTAGATCTGATTTGTGATGAGTGGGAGGGTGAGTGTGAATTCCACAAAGAGTCTGCTGTGGCATATGTCCTAAACCTCAGGACAAGGCTCAGGGAACTCATGGGGCAGGCCCAAGAGAATCTGGCAGAAGCCCAACAGCAGAAAAACGTCTGGTATGACCAGAATGCTCGAGCCTGAGAGTATGTATGTTGTGGGGCAGTAGGTTATGGTGCTCATTCTTGTCAGACTCAACAAGCAGCTTAGGAGGGGCACAATGATGTTAACTACATGGTAGAACTGCAAGGCAGGAGACAGGGGCACAACTTGTACCATGTTAACATGATGAAACCTTACCATGATAGAGAGGCTCTTGTGCTGAGTATTTGCAGTGGATGGCAGGAGTTGTCTGTGGGGGATCTTGTGACTGATCTCCTAAGGGAGGCTCAGACTGACACCTCAGTGAAAGGGGTAGCAATGTTTCAGCAGCTATCCCCTACCCAGGTTTGAGAAATACTTGCAATTTTACAGGTGTTTGGGAGCATGTTCACTAGTAAACCAGGCTGTACCCACCTAGTGCAGCACCATGTGGGTACAGGACCCTGAAAGCCTATCAAGCAGGCCCTTTATAGGGTGCCTGAGAGAGTCAAACAGACTCTGAGGGAGAAGATACAGGAAATGTTCGAACTGGGGGTAAACCAGGAGTACAGCAGTCCCTGGGCCTCCTCAGTGCTGCTGGTACCAAAGAAGGACGGCAGCACCAGGTTCTGTGTGGACTACAGGTAATTAAATAGTAACACAGAGTCAGATGCTTACCACATGCCTAGGACAGCTGAAGCCCTAGAACAGCTGGGTGGGTCTAAGTATCTTACCGCTATTGCTCTTACCGAGGGCTACTGGAAGGTGCCCTGGACTCCCAATGCCAGAGAGAGAGGTCAGCCTTTGTGACTCTTTTCAGCTTGTATGAGTTCATGAAGATGCCGTATAGGATGAAAAATGCCCTAGTGACTTTTCAGAGGTTGGTAGATCATATCCGAGCAGGAGCAGAAGATTTTGTCCTTGCATACCTGGATGATATTGCCATCTACAGCCATTCCTGGCAAGAACACCTTCAGCATGTCAGAGAAATGCTGAACAGACTACAGACGGCAGGGTTGACCATTATGCTCAGTAAGCGTCAGGTGGGTTTGGCAGAGGTCTCCTATCTGAGACATAGAGTGTGGAGTGGTAAGGTCAGACCAGAACCTGCCAAAGTGGAAGCCATTCAGGCATGGCCTGACCCTATTACCAAAAAGCAGATGAGGGCATTCATAGTGACAGCAGGGTACTACAGAAAGTTTGTCCCCAATTATAGTACCAAAGCTGCTCCCCTCACAGACCTAACAAAGAAAAACAGGCCAGATAAGGTAGTACAGACACCAGCATGGGAGCAGGCATCCCAGAAGCTTAAATGAGCTCTGGGAGGACCCCTGCATTAGCCAGTCCAAATTACAGCAAATAACTTGTTGTGCAGGTGGATGCTTCAAACCATGGGGTTAGAGCTGTACTTAGCCTGGTTTCCTCAGAGGGAGAAGAGCACCCAGTGATATATCTCAGTTCTAGGCTCCAACCAAAGGAGGAATGCTATTTAGCTGTAGAAATGGAATGCCTAGCCATAGTGTGGGCACTGCAGAAACTTCAGCATTATCTGTATGGAAGGAAATTCACTGTAGTTACAGACTACTATCCCTTAACATAGCTACATCAAGCCAGCCAACAAAACGCCAAGCTACTAAGGTTGAGCCTAGGGTTGCAGGCATATGATATGACAGTGCAGAACCACAGTGGGGTTAGCAATTCCAATGCAGATGGGATCTCAAGAGAGGGTATGGGGTAATGTATTCCCAGGTAAGCTCATCCCTCTCAAACAAAATTTCTCAAGGGTCAGTTAAAAAACTAGCTTGAGTCTTTGAGGGGGAAGAAGTGTGACAAAGGGAGATATGCCAGCACAACTATCTGGAATTTTGTAAATAATTATATGTCATTTTAATATCAACATGATTTATATAAGATGCTTGTGTTACAACTGCATTAGAACTGTATGGCATGTGCATATCCGACTGGTCTGTACAGACACGTATGTTAAAAAGATATTTTATAGAGTGCTTGTGCTTAAAATGTAACCACAGTGTGCCCTGCTGGAAGAGAACAGAAATACACATGCACTACTGTAACTGTTTAAATGTTTATATTTTAACAGTGGAAACTGAAATACAGGAGGTTAACTTCAGAAAAATAGCTGAAATTAAATTGTTATTGTATAGGCTTGGCTAGAGACATGATGAGCGTACTAGGGAGCTTTCTGAATTGTCTTCAGAGTGAACTAATTACTACATTTGAAAGTATGAAGGAATGCAATTGTTTTATGACTTTCAGCATCTGCCAAAGATCTGGTCTATGTATTTTCACAGGTAGATGATAAATACTGCCAAGCTTCCAGAAGTGGAAGTTTCACATTGGATAGATTCAGATGACAAGAAATGGTGTCATTCTGTAAGCCATCCCAGCAGTAATATTTCAGGAGTATCTTAGTGAGACAGAGCATTCTGTATTCTGTCGTGGATCTGACAAGAACCATTCACCACACATCTTCCTTGCTCTGATGAAGTAGGTTACTAAGGTATAGTATAATTCTCTTAGAGATCATTAGGAATATAGCAAAGCTTAGTTTAGATATTTTCTTTATTTCAGACTGTCCTGCAATGTTGGTTTAAATATTTCCTGTGATTTTGAACTTTGATGTCACTGAAAATATACTGAGTATTTTCTTGTTCTTTGATTATTTATTATTAAATATATTCAAACCTTTAACTGTGGCTGATCTGTCTAGAGATATTTAAGTTTTGAGAGTGCTTTCATATTTATTTGGTGACACTGTGTGGGCCACTCCTAATAGCCTTGCTCTTGGTTCAAACTACCATTTGTATTAATATTAATATTACACAGCAAGATTGGGCACCCTTTGTTAAGATCCTTAAAGTAACTGATAAGGAGTAGGCTGTTGGCAGTGATAACTACCTTATAGTCTGGGCAAAAGGGGGCATAGCTAGCAAACCTGTGCCAGCCTTTCCCATGTGTGTGTGAGTGTGTGTGTAAATCAAACCTCAAAGAGTGTGTGTGTGTGTGTGTGTGTGTGTGTGTGTGTGTGTGTGTGTGTGTGTGTGTGTGTGTCAGCTACTTGGGCAGGGACATGAAGCACTGGTTGGATAGAGAGGGTGCTGGAAGTCCTGGCTTGGCCACTCAGCTGAGATCTCAACTCTATAGCTATGCCAGTGTCTCTGTGTGCTCTTAAGGGAAATCCCAGTGAACATCACCCACTGGTACCAGTAGTGAGGATTGAGACTTCTTCATTACTGGTCCAGTGGTGGGTCTTTACATCAAGCATTTCCAATACAATTGTGACTTAGCACGGAATTTTACTCTGAGCATAAACTGTTTTGGAATTAAGGTCTAGATGCTGCTGAATGTTAGTTGGACACATTTTAATTTAGTTAAAATGAAACAATGCAAGTAAACAAACAGTATAACACATAAGGAGTTTAAAGAGGAAAACATCAAGATTATATTGGGAATGAATGATCATAAGGTACTGAAGTATTAGTTTTTGTTCATGTATCTGTGGATAAAAACGTTTCATTGGATCAGTAAGATTAACTGATTGCTAGATAAATAAAAGAAACAGCAAATGCTTCAGAACTTAGTTTTCACGACGTGACTGTAAAACCAGTATTTCTAGTAAATGTAGAACCCTGCTAGAACAAAACGAGCTACCTGCTACAGTGGCCCTGATTCTACCTGCTTGGGGTGCATTACAGACAAATATAATGCCTCACAGAGTACACAATGAATGAAAACAATGCTGCTGTTGTGACCTAGGCTTACTCAGCAAACAAGTAGGCATGCAGTAGAAAAGGCAGCAGCAGCAGTCAGGAGTCAACTAAAACTAAAGGTTTTGATGAAGACAATTCCAGTAGATTTATTTCCTCACTGCACATCCAATAGCTTTCAAAGAACCATTTGTAGAGAACATTTTTCTCAGCAACTATCTGGTCTGGGATACCTTTGATTTACAGATACTGCTTTCATTTTTTTAAAAGAGAGGTATTGCTGAACCTGGTGCTGGCAAATTATCAGATTAAGCTTAGTCATATAATATCCATTCCGAGAAGTAACTAAATAAACAGAAGAAAGCTTGAATTGAGGAGCTTTCTTGGTCATTAAGGATGTTATCTTTATGCATAGCTAACCCACATTTATTTATGTGTCTCAATTCCTAAAGTGAAAAACCAAATAATTTGTCAGCAATGCATTTTGTCAACAATATGATAATAGAATAAAATAGCATAAAAGTAAATGCACAGCAATTGCTAGATACCTTGACTTTAAGGACTACTTCTTTAAGTAGTCACAGATATGTCTTACTATCTATGTTTGTTATTATGAAATATCTTTTCATTCAAAAACTGGAAAGTAGAGCTGAGAGATTTGAGAAGAAAAGGCTTCAGATCATTACAGCTTGATAACCAACAGATACTTAGTTCCTTATTTCAGCCATCAGATATGCTTTAATACAGTTTCATTTTTTAAATTATGCATTGTCTTTTAGGAGATACAATCACTGAAAGTTTAAGTGTTTTTCTATTTCAAATGTTTGCTTTCACAAGCATTTGAGAACTGTTTAAAGACCCCTCCAAAGGTTTATAAAGGAGTAAAGAACTTTAAAGATTACACACAGGACAGTCATCAAGTCCAGTGGAAAATGAATAGCACCAGTTATATAAAGAAGCTGTTCTTATAACAAACCGAGCTGAACAGACTATAGCCTTACAATAAATAGTCATTATAGTAACTAGATAATCAAGTGGTCAAAGTTAATGACTAATCAGCTTTAGGCAATACAGCTGGTAAAGAAGGTAAAGACCAATATGTTAAATCATACACTGTTCTGTTCCCACTTTCATTGTGTTCACTGCATAGAGAACTTAAATCCCACAACATCCAAGCATTACACAGTCTGACAGCCTGGCATTGCTGTAGTATAGCTGAAGGTAACATTTACTTGGTATGTGTAAGGACAGGAATGAAATGTTGGTCAGCAGACTTAAAAGATGTTGGCAAGGATTTTGGAATTGTACACCAACTTTCAGACTGTTACATTGCCAACAGGGAAGTACCAGAAATTGTTGATTTGTGCAGCAAAACCTTTGATACTATCTCTGCCACCCATATAAGTACATTGTTTTAAGTTACACATATCAGATATAGAATTAAAAATGCAACACATGCACTAGCTAGTTTTATTTTGAGAGCTAGAAATATTAACGTCTGTCACCCTGTCCTAGATATTTTTTATCATTTACTTGCATCTTTTTTAATTTTATTTATGTTTTAAGTTGGTATATTGTGTATCTTTGCCTTAAGCACAATGTTGTCCTCTTAGATCTTAATTTGTTCACAATGATGTATGGGTACATGCCTGGTGTGACTCAGGAATGGACTACCAAGTTACATTCTAAAATTGACATATTTGTCCTTAATGAATTTTATCTACTTCTGGGAAAAAATGTTGAAAACCTTGAAATGCATGCTGGTAAGTGACAGTATTAGTAATATTTTGCTCCACAATAGCTTATTTCCATTTTCTAAAGTCATAGTGCATAATTTTAAACAGTCCATTTTATTTTTAACAGCTCAAAAGTAATGTACAGACATCATTTACAAGCTACGAGGCCTCTACCTTGCTCCTATTAACCACTGTGTAAAAAAAAAATAATAAAATAAAAAATAATTTACTTAAATTGCAATTTCATTCTGGAGGTAGAAGGAACAGAAATACAGAGGGTGAAATTAAAATACAAATATTTCTGAATAAAATGCATCTGAAAACAATGAGGCAGAGTAGGCCTTTTTCAGAAAAAGAAAAAGTCCCTAAGTCTTCCTTCATACCATGGAAAAGTCATTGAGCATCCTCTAAATACCAAAAACATGTTTTGGATCTCATTATACAAAACCGTAGATGCTGACTACAGCTGTTGCACACTAAAGTGTGCAAACGTGCACACATACCCCCCCACCCCACCCACCACCACCACCACACACACTGTCTCTCAAAATAACTGAAGTTTTAGTATTTTACTGTTAGGAAAAAAACAAAAAGTGTAGGCACCAGATGAAGGCACTGTTTTAATCAAACAAATAAGGGCGCTGGTTGTAAATTGATTGGCATGATAATGCTTATTTGTTTGACTAAAACAGTGACTTCATCTGATGGCTGCACTTTTGTATTTTTATAGTATTTTTTTAGTGTGGTTTCAGTTCTTGTTGAGTATTTTACTACTGCATTATTGCTTTGCAGTCAGTATATGATTTCATACATTCTTTTACTATTGTCCTTCCCACATAAAGTAACAGTGAAGAGGTAGTATTTAAGTATATAAACTTTACAGAACTGCTTTAGTTGGCCTCACCCTCTGAGGAAAAAAAATAGTTAAAAGCAAGCCTTGTTCACTGAGAATTAAGAACTGAAGAACAGCTATCTCGGTCAGAGAATGGCACAAAGCAGAATGACTGCAGCTGAAAAACGCATATCTGAATTTCCAAGGCAGATATCCCTATAACTTTTGCTGTATGGTTCTGATGCTTCTACTATGTGTAGAAAATATACAGACTGCCGAGGAGTGGAATCCTAAAAAATATCTGAAAAAACACTTTTGTAAGTATGTTTTATTTTGCATTTCATTAGCTCCACAGAAGAACATTCCACTGCATTTTCAGTAATTTAAGTTTAAGAATAGGCTTACATCTACCGGGTCTCTCTCTTTTATGAAACCCTTGCAGGCAGTTTAAAATTATATTCCAAGCCACTGGTTTCATTTTAGCACCAACATATTAATGTACTTAACTGAGAGAAAGTGGAAAAGTTGGCTTATCCATTATGTCACTAAAGAAAAAGGCTGCTTCAACAGATCTGCAGAATTAACACTAAACTTTGCATTTGGCCATATTTTTCTCTTAGTGTTCAGTATAAATTAAATAAACTAAGGTACAAAGCAGAGGGTAGGGATATAGTCACCTCCTGAGCTTTTCTAATACACAAAACCATATACACATTAAGCAGTGATAGGGGAATGTCATCTTATAATTGGAGAAATTTCCAAAAATTATAATTTTCAGATCAAACTTTTCTTTTTAAAAGTTAAATTAGGATGGAGTGTTTGAAAAATATGAAGTCTATATTATATTGCATAGAGTGTCTGCTAAATTTAGCAAGCTGCCTTGTGATTGGAAAGGCCTGAATGGTTCCATAATGGGACAGAGGTTCCCCCAATGAGGTTAAGTGGTTAAACTGCTAGTACAATGTCCTTTGATGCTGCAAGCTGTGCTCCCACACCAGGTGCCTGAATTTATTTTCATTACTACACTATCATTTATTTGAGTTTGTGGTAACTTGACTAGTGTTGAAGATCCACAGCATTTACAGTTGGGAAATAATTTATTATTAAAACAAACATATTTAAACATACTTAAATATTTACTTATTTACAGCACACTCATGTTAAATTAAGAAAAAAGTGAATGATTCAACCAGTCTTTTCTGCCACATCCAAAATGTGATCTTTTTCAACACTTTGCTTACTTGTCAGTGCTTGTTGTTGAACAATTCTTGATAATGTTCTTTTGTCAGAAGCCATAAAGGTGAGGTAAGAGTTCTAACCACTTTTTATTTTCCAGGTTAGACCCACTAGGTCAGTTGACTCTTTTCAAGGGATACTTGAGATGATATTCACACTGATTAGGGAAATTTGGACAGGGCACCAGGGAAATTCCATAATCTTTTTTATTTTGAGTTAGTATTCATACCAATTAGGGGAAATTTGGTCAGGGCACCAGGCAAATTCTATTTTAAGTGCCATAGGGCCTTTTTTATCGGGTCTATATTACAACGTCAAACTCACAGGAGTTTGAACGTTGTAATATCGAAACATGAAGTTCGAAACCCAATAATTACGTAAACACAGAACAGCAATTTTTTTTTTCCCAGGGAAAAAAAATTCGCTGTTCCGTTACAAAAAAAAAAGCACTTACATTTTAAACACCCCCCTACTTAAATATTCCAACTCCGAGATTGCACCACAATGGAGGAAATAGCAAAGCCCCAAAAACGGCCCACCAATTTTTTTTCCCAGGGCCGTGGCCTCGCTACTTTCGTATTTCGGACGTTTGGGTTCGATATTACAACATTCAAACTCCTGTGAGCTCGACGTTGTAATATACACCTTTTTTTATCTATGTGAGGTACCACCAACATAGGCAGATGGGATCTTGCTATAATATCTCATCTGAAGGATGACACACTCTTCTTATGCTGCATTGCAATGTTAGCACTGGAAAATAACTCCAATGGTCTGATGTGGAAATAGAACCCTCAGCATTCTAATCATCCTGTATCAAACTCAAGGGTGTAACGTGTTGAATCACAACACTACACTGATATTGGTATCTTGTAATTTCCTCATTATATTTTTTGCATACCTGCAAGCACTTCTGATTCCTAATTGAATGCTATGTCAGTGCCACGGACATTCAGAAATGTTAGCAGGCTTTACTTTTTTGTGGGTGTATTAAGACCACACACACTGGTACTAATACTCTTAACCAAGGGGAAAAATAGCTAAAAGGATTGTATTCATAAGCTATGTGAATTGGTGGAAGAGCTCTACTGGTGATTGTGGATCACAAATATAGGTATAAATATGTAGTCAAAATAAGGTAAGAAGGAACCGTGTAGCAGAAAACTACAGATATTATGTTAAAAAGTGAACCAAACAAGACAAAATACTTAGGATGTGAACTTGAATAAATGCTTCATTGACAACTGCACACACTTCCATTTTGACTAACATTTTTAATGCCTTCAGGGTTGTCATCAAAGCTCTTCTGTCACCTACTGCTGGATGAGGATAAAATGGGGCTGTAAATATGCATTACATAAATGTTATTCTTGCTTGGTAGCTTCAGTTGCATATTCTATATTAAAATCACAGATATCAACAACATCAAACAACTTCCTTAGATGTGATATTGCAAACTCTTAACATTAAAATGACCGTTCTAATATCTACCTATGAAAATTACAGACATAGTTAATTGATAGTTGTAGTTAAAAAGTAAAATGAAATAGGATAATGCTGTGGCAGAATGTAACAGATTTATGTATTTATTTATGCAAATTTGTATGTATGCAGTTTTTTGTTTTTTGTTTAGCTGAATAGTCTGACTGTGTTTTGCAAAAAGCCCTTTTCAATGAAGGCCCTGGGAGAAAAGCTCCAGTCTTGCATTTAAGGTCAGCACTCAGTACGCATCAATACTAAACATTCCTGTTGAGTTCTAACTCTAACTTGATTTGGTACTCAGTGGCAAATAAATTGTCTCATGGACCTTGCAGAGAAAAACTGAAACAAATGTTCAGAAATAAAGCTATATTAGAAGGTCACAGAGGTAATTATTAAGCTCTATAAATTAACACCACTGAATTTTAACTTATAATTTACATAAAACAAATCAGTAGCTACTTGAAATGGTTCAGGTGACCTCTGTTCCTCAGGATCTGTAAGCCTGAATTGCAATCTTTTCTCTCAGACTTAATCTCAGAAAAAAAAAAAAACACAGAGGGAATGTTTAATATAAGTTGAAAATTAAATAGGTGCACAAAAGGCTGAAATAGCATACATCTGGTCTGCTGCTGGTAAGATGTGTTGCTTAGCAGTCAGACTGCTGACAGAGAGCAAGGAATTAGCATCATAAGTGGAAAGCCCAGAGAACAGGTCATGCAGATGTAATAATTGTATTTTAGGCATTACACAGAATGCAAAAGGCTATGATCTATAAGCATTTCTGAGAACTGTTTAAGAAAAACACCACTGTGCTCTAACTTGCCATACTGTGTTGTAGTATTAATAATGCAATGCACTACATGCAAACTTAAATTTTCTATGTGCTTCAGCAGCTTTGGAGCTAAGGAACTCATTCTATAAAGGCTTGAATTAAGGCAGTCATATTAGAAAGTTAAATTCTGGGTTTCTTTTGAACATGATTAATCTGTAGTTGCAACAAAAGACCAGATTTCTGTCTATTGAAAAGTGCTGCTAGAAAATAAAATAATCAAACACATTCTGTAGGTTTTTACATGCCTTAAACTTAATCTGGATTCAGAATTGCGCTATGGCTAGAATTCATAGAGATACATTGCTCTTTTGCAGATGGGTTGCGCTGCAAAGCATCACTGTAAGGCAACATATGGTATTACAGACTATCCAACAATTCACAGATGGCACTTATATGCAGCTAGCTCTGCTTCAGGGCACATAAATAAGCAGCATAGCAAATATGTAGGTAGGCACATCCATGCAGTGAAACTATAAGTAGAGAAAACCATGCAGTAAGATTTATACACAGAAGCACAAGACACAAGCCATAAAGCCACAGAGAGTGGTTACATGCCTGCTTCATATTGCATGAGCTCCTGAGAAATGAAAATGTGAATTCATAAGCATTTAATTTTATTATTCACACGTTGTTAACCATTCTAGTCCCACTAGGGCAATGGCCTCTTTTTGGAAAAGACTTGAGGTAGTATTCATACAGTCTAGAGGAAATTTGACCAAGTACCAGGGAACTTACCCTTTTTTGGTAAGTGCCATGGTATCTTTTAAATCCACCTGAGCTCACACCAACTGAAAAAGATGGGGCCTCAGTTTAATGTCTCATCCAAAGGATGACACAGTCAGGAGTGCAGCAACCCCTGATACTGTACTGCAATGTCAGAGATGGAAAATGAATCCAGGCATCAATCCAATTGTCTGGTGTGGGAATAAAACTCATAGCCTTCTGATTTTCCAGTAACAATGGCATGTGTTACCTTTTGGGCTACATAGTGCATTTATTTAAATGTGTTCACTGTCAGGACCAGTTTCAGACTGTGTCTGGGAGAAAAAAAATACAAACAATAACAAAGAACTGAGATTACAATGCTTGCCAAGGAAGCTTATAGAAGAAATACAGATACAAGTGAGAATTACATAATAGTTATATAAACATACAGCATGTAAGAGATGAAGGTTCTGTGTATTAACATTTCCTTTGAAAAGAAAACATTGTACAGAAAGCTACATAGCCAGAAGTATTTCCACCTAACAGTGGTATAGTGTTGACATATGTGGGCACCTGTCAGATGCATAGAAGGGGAGGAAAGATGAGTGTACAAAAATAATAAAATGGACAGGGCAACAAGAAGAGGATAACACAGGGGGACAACACATTGGAGTGTTCAGGATGGGAGGAGGCAGAGAATGTTTTGTGAGGATAGGGATCCAGGTTTGCTTTATATGGAGAAAATATAAATAAAAGGTGAAAGGAAAAGCAGGGTAGAGAAGGGGATAGGGCAGTTTGCAGGAGCAGACACACACATGCACATACAGAACAGTACAGACAAATGGGAGTGGATGAGCATACAATAGTAAGGGCAGACATTGGGTGGCTGGAAACAAATGGTGATATGTAGCGTGGGGCAATGCACAGAGTATGGAGTCTGCCACAGGAGGAAGGGGCACACATGGCTAGGAATAGGTTATAGTATAAGCAGCAGTTTGTTATCCACTGCCTTGGCCCAGAAAGCATTGCAGTGATCAAGCACAACATGATGGATCAGGGTTGCCAATGGTGTAAGTCACACCCTTTGATGCTGGTCTGATAGTAGGGACCTGCTGGTTAAGCAAATATGCTGTCCTGTCCAGGAGGTTGTCCTATTGGGCCTTATACCTCCCCACTGCTCTCTCCATCACAGCTGCTACCACATGCTCCAGCTGTGATTGAGAAACCTCAGGCAGTGATGCAAATCTACCTACTATGGAACGACCAGGACCCTTCACCAAAAAGGCACTCTCAGGTTCACTGCTTTCATGCTCCAGAGCAAAAGCTTTAGCTGACTGCAATCTTCTCCTGTCTCTTTTATGGTAGGTGATATGATTACTGTCACATTTTGCTCATGCTGATAGGGAAAAGATCACATCAGAGAATAACAGCACGCAAAAGGAAAGATACTAGAACAACTTATATGGGTCACTATCCCTTATCTATATCCAATTAGCTGTGTGACAAGCAGCGTGCAAGTGTTTGCCCTCTGTGCAGGCATCAACTTATCAGCAGGGAAAGTGGCTATTACAAACAGGAATACACAAGGTTGTGTGCAGGCACCATGAGATAGTGCAGCATAACCCTAATTTGTAACAGGTCCTCATAGAAACACACATCAAATGTGCTTGCAGTATTACATTCAGTGCCACTAACACCTTTACTTCCTATACTAACCTCATCAAATGCCTGCTAATAGGAGCACTATTCCAAAACATGCAACAGAATAAAAAAAATGTACAGTGCTATTTGTTTACAATACTATGCACAGAGATCATGCCTAATCTCCACTTTACATACATAGAGATCACACATGGCAAGTCATCATAATGATGCTTGTATGGTAGTCCCATCCTGATAATACCCACAGCTAAGGACAACTCTTAAGTGAGGTCATACCATCAATGTTTTTCAAGGCATCATTACACAGGCCCACTAGATGCTCAATGAACTGTTCATAAAAATATTAGCACATAACATTCTGCTCTCTTTTATGCAACATGCAAAATCTCTCTAATAGTAACTAGCTGAAGCTACCATTTCTGGAATCTCCACTAAAAATCGTGTTACTTGCATGATGAACAAATATTAGCCTGTGATTTAGGCTTACAGACTGATTTCTGATTCACTGGTAAAGCAACATGCAGCTGCAAATTTGGATAATGTATGTTTCCTGCATGAGCTTACTGCCATGAGTTGTAACAGAGGTGAGCAGAGACAGTAAGCTCTGCTTTCAGTTCCAGATGCAGGACAGCAAAATAAAGTGATTCATATACATTTATTTAATCTCCTGTTATCTGCCTAAGTGTCATGCAGCATGTATAAAACTGAATTCTTTTAGAAGTACATCACCAATTTCTATGCTAGGTCATGCAGATTTAGTAAGTTATATATTAGATACTTGGAGACAATATTAAGAGCATAGTATGGACATAGACATCGCTGACGAAACACAAGGTACTCTAAAAGTAAGTCATAAGTACTTTTTGTCTTCCATCTTAAGGATGTGCACTCCTGGACTGGATTTCTCATTACAAAAGGACTGCAGTATGAATATGTGTGTCTTCATATGCATTTTGTACATAGATTGCTCTGGCAAAAAGGTTGCCCATGATATCAAAACAAACTGCTCCTGTATATGTCTTTCACTTCACATGGTGATGGTAAAGCCTGTCTGTTTATAAGGCGGCCTGTGGAGATGGTGAATATGGCAGCTGTATGCCTGCTTATGTATATCCCCCCTGCTGTTCGAAGGTAGGGAACATCACTTGCATTTACCAAGGTGTACCCTTATGTTGCCAACAAGGATGACTACCTTACACTCTGCTTATCTGTAGGTATTAACAAACTGGAATAGCCCACTGGGGAATATGTGTGATTAATGTGTGGCAAGTACACCTGTCTTATGTATTCATGTATGTGGCCTTAAGTCTGTCATACGGCATTCCTCAGCTGTTCTTGTAAATGTAGTATAATGCAGTATAGTGCAGTATATCATAACATAACATAACATAACATAACATAATATAGTGTAACTAGGTTACACCTTCGGCTGTAGTTGTCATCCTATCAGTCCCAGTAGCATACAGTCTATATTCTTGTGTCATGTGATCACAGTTGCCTCTATGTATGCTGGATGAGGTGAATGGTAGAAGATGGACAATTTCAACCCTCTTAAAAATGATGTTCTGCTACAGGAACTTAGGACACATTTTACACACCCCGTTGAGGAGAGGGGCTGCTTACCAGCCTTTATGGGATCAGACGTGGCAGCAAGTGATCAATCCCATGTATGCTATATAGAGACCCTACTACACCATTCTAAAATAAAGTCACTTTCCATAGCAGCTGAGAGATCAACCATGGGAGGCAGCAGGGAGCAGAAGGCAGACAGAGCCACAGGTGGTTTTGGTGTTCCTGCTTACTGATAATGGTTTTAAGATTAATCGTAGAGCTGTGGACACTGACTTGAGCATGGAACTATACCCACATGTCTCAATGGATAAAGCATCAGGTTACTGTCATGTTTAGCAGGTTTTTGTACAGCAGCAATACACACTCAAACTGTTGCTATAGGAACTATTGGATATCCACTCATGTGAAGATGGCAGGAAAGGTCAGTTGGGATTTTATTGTACATCCTACATGGACACCCTTAGTGTGCCTGCCTAAGGGGTACAATTTTAATAATGGTATTCATGCTCAGTTCAGTTTGTCTTTTATTGTGTGTTTACAGGGCATGTCACTGCTGTGGAGACACCTGTAGAAGCTGGGACAGGGCAACAGGCTAATAGCAGTCATCCAGAGGCTGACAATTATGATGTGACACACATTACTGAGGCAACCTCTGGTGGCACAGTGGTACTGTCTTTTTCTATCCTAGGTAGTCAATAACCCATAGTGCAGGGTGAATGCGTGGCTTCACCCACAGAAGAACATAAGATCATACGGTCAGTCTAGCCATCATTCCCAATGGGGGAAATGGGTGCCTGTGGTTCTTAGCATAGTGGTACTCCCCCTGTGGATGTGGCAGCAAGGAGTCCAACTGATTTGGAGCACTCAGCACCGTACAGCTTCAAAGGGGTATCTAATGCTATCATATATCACAGCTGGACCCTAATATGTGGGTGGTGCTTGGGATAAATCAGCAGATATGGCAGCTTATCATCTAGACAAAATATGCTGCAGCTAAGTTCAGCAAGGCAGTGACTACTGTCTTATGTTGTATCCATGAGTACACAGATCCCAGGCAGACAGAACTGACTGGTGTTATGAGGACTGTGGTGGCAAATACAGCTTTCATCTCTACCTCCATGCAAAGGATTGCCAGTGTCACCACTACTGTCCACAACAGCAGTGTTGTCAGAAGTCAGGATATGACATCTTCCAGGAATAGCCATGTAGAGGGGCCATTGCAAGGTACACAGTTCTCACCTGTATATGGACATGTACAACACTCTGCTACACCCCATTTTAAAGTTGACCACAACACTTTGCCTGCATTTGTAACTTTTTAGTAGACTTCACCTAAATCAGTCCAGCAGTCACACACCATATTTGATGGGGGGCCTACCCCATGCAACAAGCCAGAAGAGTGGTCACTGATCATGTTCGTGTAAAGGAGTCCATATTCCATTGCAGGAGGAAATTATTTTCCACACAGATTACCTGGAGTCTCAAGACTTCCATCTCTGACTCCTTGATATTCTGCCCTATCTAGCATATGTAGACGATATTATTTTCCCTAATCACCTGGTATAAGATGATGACTATAACCCACTCCACCTTTTGTGTGGCATATGTGGGAATGACTGAAGGACATATAGCTCAACTATGCACTGACTAGCACAGCCTGATATTAACACTGCATGTATTATTGTTATTTATAGAGTAATACATTTATAAATATTCCAAGGCCCTTGAGATTTATAACTATTTACACCTTGCCATTACCATCCCTCATTGTCATACCTTCTTTCTCTGGGGGGGGGGGGGGTCATACCAGTCAGTCTGGGAGTAAATGTGTGGACATCTATCCAGTCATACTGCTTAACATGCAGGAGACGTTTATTCCATAGGTATGGGAGGTACTGGGTTATGACCCTGCCTTTCACTGTGTTTTGTTTATCTTTTGGTGAAGATTTAGGCCATTGCTTCTAGTATTGGTAGAAATATTGGGCTTGCAGAGCTACAGGAGTTCCAGGAAAACTGGATCTCTAATGGCATAGTAAGTGACTCAGGGATCTCCACTCAAAAGTCTGTAAGTTTGTACTGTGTGATATTCAACTGTCATTGTAACCATGTGGTCATCAGGGTCCATTGGTCTGGACTATATAATCACTACTTCAGCTGCACTACCTTTGTATTAAGTTTAACCCTAGCTGGGACATGGGTATTTGTGTGACTCTTTCGTGCTGCAGTTCCACTACATTCCCATTGGTGATGCTGTTGATATACTTTCTCTACTGTTATATGGGTGTACATTTTAGCCATACCAATATCCTGGGACTGCCCAACCTGACTTGTCACCAGCATATTATGTAACATGCAATATGTTAACAACATCATGCATGCTGCATCAGGGTCTGCTGGAGCACCCTCCCCTGACTATTTGAGGCAACATAAGCAGGTCTTGAGCAAGAAGAACAGATGCTCAACAATATGGTGGATTTGAGTGTGTGTGCATATTTTATACTGGAGTTCAGCCACCCTCTGTGAGTTCTGTATGGCCATCATGTGCAGCAGAGTAGCAATATGTGGAGGACGTTAATAGATCTAGACACACTATGTACTATATACATTAATTTTAGCCATACTGCCTTTACTCATCAATTAGATGTCTCTGGGGAAAGTCACTGTAGAAGAAGCTGTAATATACCTGATATGGGTGTCATGTATGTGAATCATGTAATCTAACTGGTTGGTGTGGACACAGTGGTTATGTTTCCATGAACACCACACAATAGCTGGCAAGTTACTGAATAATAGACCTTAATGTTCACAAAACTTTGGCAGATGGGGACTTTTCTTGCTACATGGCTAGGATGTATGTCACTCTCTCCTTCAGGGTGCGGAGCGATGTCATACAAGGTATACAATGCTAGGTTTCTGCTGTGTGGAAACCATTTAGATTTCTCCACACGTGGAAGCATTATGATGAGGAACATATTCAGTATTCCAGAGGTGGAGGTCTGTGAAATACTCAGCAAGGCCCCAGTAAGGCTCTGAAATGTTCCTGTATCTAGAATAGAAAGAACTGTGCATATATTTGCCTCCATAGGTTTGGGAAGAACTATGGTACGATGCAGTTTGATTGACGCTGTAACTCTAAGCACTCTCACTATGTACAACTCTCAAAAATTTGGCATGTTTTAAACTTCATACTTTCTCCATAACATAAGGCCATGAACAGTTATTTTATTCAAATCGCATACATTGCATGTCAATAGGAACTAATTTCATTAGCTGGTTTCATTTATATGTCATTATGTGATGTTCTGTTATGCATTTGATTGCACTTCACTGTTGCACAGCACGGGATTATGTTTCACTATCAATCTGTGCCAGTGCATGTGGCTAATTCACATACAAAATGAATGTTGTGTACGACACAGCTAATCTTGTCCTGTATCTCAAAGTAAACAACCATGCCACATACTTAAACCCATTTGTAGCTGGACATTAACAGATCCTGCACTTCTTACAGTCAGCCAAGTATTACTCAATAGATAGGTATTGTCCCCTAGCCTTAGAATAATTTATGTGTCTCTCTTTCTCCTTCTTTTTCTTTATATTGCAAATGTCATACTTGTCTGCATATGAAAAGATGCAGTTCAGACTTCCAGCAACGGTAAGGCAACTCACAAAAAGACAGAAAATAAAATATTCCAGAGTACTGAAAGAGTTGTGTTTCATGGTACCCTGTGACACAATATTCTTAGTTCAAGGTTAGTGCATGCAGACTTGGTATATTTGTATCTAACTGTTCATGGCACATCCATCAGACAGTAGTCAGTATCTTGCATTTTTGTGTAAGTATTCTAAGTTACAGCCCTTTCTACAGCAGCAGAAAAATCCAGTATAATCTTTCTCCTCATTTTCATAACAGTGATAACCCTGTAAGTTTCCTCTTTCTAAAGTCAGAGTATGATAAGACCACCATTTTAGTATCAACAGTCACATGACTACATTCTGCAGTGATAATGTCTTGACTATGACACAGATGACATGGATTTGATTATCTGCCAGGGCACTGGAAAAGCTGGGAGGGGAAGGGAGGGAGACAATTATAAGCAGAAGCATTCTCTCTTGTCTATTTCTAGAACAGGGATGGAGGGTTGGGGGCACATGTCCAGGATGTGGATGCTATTGTGAATGCCTTTCACAGAATCAGTGAAGGCGCTTGGTGCAATGCTCGGGCTTGCTGTATTTAATGAAGTGGGGAACTACAGCTGACCCACTTAAACTCTGGGCCTCAGCTGTCAGGAAATCACCATGTTATTATTATCTGTTGAAATTCCATTAGGAACATAATAACGTAACAATTTGAGCAGAAATACATTGCATTGTATTACTTCATTCATTTCAAGGTCCTCTTCAAAGGAGTGAAGACATGAGTTAAGACTGTGTAAAAGATGATTTCATAGCTCATGACGTTGTGCTTGTCTGTGTGTCTGGGACTTGCGGGATAGATAATGGGATTGATAATGAGTCATTTTCTTTCTTAATGTGGCTGCTTTATTTCACAATTTTTTTTATCTGTTTATTAGATAGGATTAACTCTGTTTCACATCTTCAGGTATGCATATATTACATTCTCATTTAAAAAAAACACTCAAACCTCCCATGTTTCTTTCATTCATGCATTCCTTAGGTACCCACTTAATTCTATGTTGGGTCACAGGGCAGTCAGCACCTAACCTGTAAAACAATAAGCATAAAGCAGGGAACCATTCCTGAAAAGGAACTGGTCCATCACAAGACACCACACACACACACACACACACACACACACACACACACACACACACACACACACACACACACACACACACCGCCTCCCTTATTATACCTATTGTCCACTTAGAAGACACTGATTCACCTAAGTAGCTGTCTTCAAGATGTTCTTGAAAACCAGTGTAAAAACTCTGCAGGTGGAATAAGGACTTGCAGTGTCTGCCCAGAAGGCAGGCACCCCACCTATGAACTGAACCAAAGCACACGGAGTTGCTAGAAAGCAATCCTTGCTGCTTGTAAGACCATGGTTTGGAGCACACTTCTCCAGGCTCACAGTCTGTCATTCCTTTCCCCACAATTTCACACTTATTTAATTACAGTAATACCTTGACCAAGTGATCAGCTGATACAGCACCAAAATGATAGGTCCTTGAATCCTAATACTACTCCAGGTAATTTCATACACAGTGTCATGGATAACGTCATCAAGCCACTATTAATTAATTAATACCTATATGTTGTGGAATGTTGCACCTCTTACAACCTACACACATCTTACATTCCAGAGCATTTTTTGAAAAGTAAACTTAAAAAGAGTAAGATAAACAAATATAAGCATTTTGGGAACAATAAAAGATATTATAACTGTACATATAGCAATGGTATCAGTAAAAAGTATTCTTTACACTGATAATAGTTAGTGCATTCATAACCTTTCCGTAAATACTATAATACATTATAATCCACAAGCACCCCAAATTATATTCTTTGCTAAATTTTTCACAAACTAGTTATCATATCTTGGAAACTGTACAACCTAAGCATATGTTGTTAGAGCATTTTTGTTAACCAGACATAAGATTACAAATGGCAACAAGAAATTCCTCTAGAGAGTATGTTTATTGAGATATTTACAGAAATATGAAAAATATGCTTAATTGTATAAATAGCAAAATAAATAGCACTGCGTTCAACCTCATTTAATGTTTTACCTGATGTCATGCAACAGTTTGTAAGTTGTTTTTTTTAACTGTTACGTACATATAGAAATACTGTTTATTGTCATAATTATTAAAAGACAACTAGAAATACTTCAGCTATAGTGTTATATAAATAGAGATAACATTTCCAGTCTCTCACCATAGCATATCACACCATACCCCTAACATGTAGGGGCTCTCATTTATAAAGACATGAACACAAATCTCAAGACATGAATAATAAGTAACAAAACAGTGATTAATTTCTCTACTGTAGGACATTCTAGACTAACAATCCCAGTGTCATTTTGTTAATGAATCCTTGCCTTTCTAATTTGTTTGTGTCTTTCGGCTTTTCCCGGTTAGGGGTCACCACAGCGGAACTCCGGTCCACTAATGATTGGCAGTTGATTTTTATGTACCAGCTTGCCAGACCTGATGCACAACCTTCAACAAAGGTACGCCCATTCACGCATGTCTCCACGCAGAAGACGCTCTAGCTGAGAATCGAACCGGACAGCGTCTTACTGTGAGGCGACAACGCTACCGCAGCACCACCACCGTGGGTTAATCCTTGCCTTTCTAATACTGTCTATTATTAGCTGGCAAGTCACTTAGCTAAAGAAGCCAGACCCAAAAAAGATCTAGATGCCATAAGGTGCTATGAGTGTGAACTGGAAGTATATAAAAGGGCACTAAAGGCTTGAATGAGTTACTAATACTAAACAAATTCTTGTTGGTGGTTGGGTAACTTGACAGAAAATACAGTTGTATATGGTACTCATTATAACCAAAATATTGAAATACAAGGATCATTGTAGGACACCTATAGGATGAAATTATAGGCAGATATCAGTCATCTCGCAAATATAAAAACGTGACATGAATTAAGGGGTGGGAGGGTTAGATAACTTGCATCACAGCTATCAGCTTTAAGGACTCTGCATTAAAAGAAAGAATACACTATGCCATTTTCTTTATTTTATTATTATTATTGTACTGGTATCTAAGCTGAAAATATGTAAAATTATTTAAAATGTATCCCACACCAAGAGTCCCAAGAGTAAAAAAAAAGGTATGCCTCTAACTTTTTGAGGAAATGATCACATAATGTATAAATGTCACTCAAAATCTCTGTACTTTACCATCTGTTGGTAGACACAGACACATACTAGTGTACGGCTACCTAAACACAGCTAAATGGGTAGGCCTAAGTTATAAGTGTTTGGGAAAAGTATGGAGGGAACACATTCTGATTCCACTTATACATATACAGTAATAGTCAGTACCCTCACACGACTGTACAGTGTTTGTTTTAAGGACTCTTGTTGCAGTACACATATAAGAGGAATAGAGAGTAGCAAGCAGCATTGTACCTTTCCCCAGATACAGATGGATGGCAGGCGTACATCTCAGCATAAGCTCCATCCCACACAAGTATCATGGCTGTATCAGAAAAAGGTAGCAATGGGGTTATGATGGATGTCAAAACAATTATCTGGACTTTTTGTATGGATTTTTTAATTAAACAGATGGAATGTGGCATCTGTCTTAGTCACAAATCCAAGCGTGTGTGTGTGTGTGTGTGTGTGTGTGTGTGTGTGTGTGTGTGTGTGTGTGTGTGCGTTTGTTTGTTTGTATGAAGAGATTTGCACAAAATTTTAATTTTACATGTTGAAATGAACTATTGCAACTACAACTGTTTCCAGGTTTGAAAATATGAAGTAATTGTTTCAGTACAAACACTTGCCTCAATATATAGTTTTGCAATAAAAAAAAAAAAATTTCAAATGCATCCTTTCTGCAAATTGTTCTTTATATTTAAAGAAACATTCAAAGTATGAGCACATAAAGCTAGTTTTTAAAATCCTTATTAACCCCCTAGCTACTTTCTAGCAATTGGCCCTCCTGCTGTTGAATGATCCATTTCTTTCCCCCCATTAGGATGAGAACTGATTGCAGAAATCGTCATCCAGCCACCCTTCAGGGTTTTTCTGGTTACAACCCCTTCTGAAGCAACTTTGTGTGCATCCACAGGTGCATGGGCCTGCAACACTTTCTTCTGTTAGTGTGCACATTCCTAAGCATGCCTTATAAAGACTATCTCACAAATGCAGCTCATAGACTGCATGACATACACCTGTGTGTTTAGCAGGAGAAGGGACTGCAGCAGCTGCATCACTCCTCAGGATAGCTGCATCAACACTGCCTGCTCACTTTGTTAGATTCTTCAGTGCCTGGATCACTAGTCACTATCATGTCATCTGGGACACAGTCAGAGATTCTTCCCTCTGTGCCACACCGTTAACCATATATAGCTCATTTTGACTTGTAACACATTTTGTGAACATTTATTACTTTTCCCATGATAGTCCTCATCTGAATGGGGCAGTTTTCCCACTGACTTCTATAACACGGTTAAAAGGTGTTTGCATTTTTGTATCTCAAGCAGGGCTATAACTAGGGTGGGGAGAAGGAGGATGCCCTAGTCACAAGCTGTAGAGACTCTCACCATTAAACCAAATGCCCTGTTCATGGGAGATTTTAAGTACCCCTTTGTAGACTGGGAAACATACACTGCCTCATACTCACAGGCACAGTGATTCCTGGAGTTTATTAACACAAATACCATTGACCAGATAATTTACACACTCACCAGAGGTTCAAACATTTTGGATTAGGTTCTCCGAAAGTTGCCCAGGTTTAGTAGGCATGACCTCCCCTTGACAAAGCCAAACTGGATTGGGTCCAGTGTCTGAAGGTTTCCTATGTCTTTATTGATCATTTCCATGATAATGCATTCCATGGTTTTGCATATTAGACTAGCCATACTAATAGGTCTGATGTTTCTGGTGTTGACTGATGGTCCAGCCTTGTGAAGTGGAATAACTGTTCTAGTTCCCCATGCTCTCCCTTATTGGCAACTACCAGGCCCAGCATGCTTGAACCTCTGGTTGGTGTGTATACTATCTGGTCAAGAGGCTTGGATTTAGATTTCCCATGGGCCAATTACAAAGCAACCATTGGCAGATTATAATACAGGTGATTTGGATCAACCAGGCCTATAGCTCTAGGAAGCCCATGGCCAGCAAAGAAAATAACTATTTTTTTTTTTCCATAATAAATTTTTATTGAAATATATTTTCCAAAAACATTACAAAAATACAATAAACATCACACACATAATACACTATAACTACTACAAACCATTTATACAATATGTACATGAAATGCTTCCTATATTTAATATATTCCTAAAATCAGTATCATGCTAATATAATATTGAAGACCTTTTCCCATATTTTCGGGTTATTAGTATTTTTGTTAGTTTGTTTCAGAAGCAATTTATGTGCTAGTATATGTTTTATAGCCACAAGCTTAAAATTATTCCATGATGTCTTATGTGGTTCTAGCCAATTTGTGGCTGTATAGAGTTTCATCAGCAAAAAAATTGTCATACAAATAATAGTTTGCGATCTGGAAAGCTCTCTTGGAGGAATGTGTAGAATCATAAATTCCCATGACAGTGTAGAACTTTGATAACCCATCTTTTGCAGTTGTACTTTAAGAGAGTTCCAAAGTTTATATACGCATTTACAACTCCAGAACATATGAAGAAGATCCGCTGTTTGATCTGCACAGTATGGACAAATTGGAGAATTCCTAGGGTTAAATTTATGTAATCTAAGATGCGTGTAATATGCATTGTTCCAAATCATCAATTGCGTGTACATCAGTTTTTGAAAAGAAACTGATTTCCTAGTTATATCAATTGCTTTTAATATCTGATTGTCTGTTACTGTTACTTTGTTTACCCAATACTCTGAAAGCAAAATTTTGTCCTGAAATTTCAAATCCTTAATTAATTTGTATGCAGTTGCTATAAATTTAGTGTCTTGTTGGATAGCTTGCCACAATTCAGAGCACTTATCCACAAATCCGCTGCAGGTTTAAAGTTCCTAAAATAGCTCAAGGCAAGTTCTTTAACTTGTCTCATTATAACAATGTAACTTCTAGGTAGATTCATTTCCTGTCTAATTTGTAAAGCCGATAAGTCAAGTTTATTAAAACATCAAATAGAGTCAGATTAACTATTAATGGAAATTTGCTGAGATCGATCAGCTGATTATTTAGTTTAAAATTAGGATTCCTGTGGAAAGGTTGAAGAACCATCATATATTGCAATAAATCTACGGACTGAAATAAAGTTTGCAAAGATGAGACACAGGTTATTATGTGGTCCATGACCCCATATTTTATCAGACTAATTTTGTCCATAAAGGGTAATGCTTTAGGATTTATTTTCCTATCCAAAATATGCTTATGATTCAAGACCACCCAAGTCGGTATCCATTTTGTATTCATTACATCATAATTAGCAATTCTTAAAAATTGATTAGCGTTTACAATCAAATAATATGCTTCAAAGTTTGGTAGCTCAAGTTCCCCTCTTGTTTTAGGGGTCATTAATTTCTCCTAAGATATTCTAGTTCTTTTTGGGTTCCAGATAAATTTATCTAGATCTTTATGCATTTGTTTAAAAACTGTTTTTGAAATTGATAATTGGGCAGACCTAAATATGTATAACATTCGTGGTAGTATATTCATTTTCACTATTGATACTTTTGCTAATACCGGTAGTTTTAAATTCTTCCATCTGTCACAATCAGCTATTATGTGTTCCCATACTGCTTAACATTATTGTTATAAAAGTCCTTATTATCCGTAGAGAAGTTGATACCCAAATATTTAATATTTTCTTTACATGTTAACTTCCCCATCAGGGCCATTAATGAAAAAGGTTTTGGGGTTCTTAATGGGAAGATATTCATTTTCTGTAAGTTAATTTTATAATTAGAAACTACCGAAAATTCGCTTTATGAGCTTTAATATCTTTTCACTGTCCGAAATTGGGGTTGTACAATAAATAATAAGATCATCGTAATGCTGACATTAATATTTTATTCCTATAAATTATTGGTGCATTATGATACAAATTTTGCTTGATATATAAAAACAGGGGTTCTAGATATAGGTTAAACAATAAGGGGGACATGGGACAACCCTGACGAGTACCATTTTTAATCTGTATTCTGTTAGAATAAGTCCTACTGATGTATAGCGTAGTGTATGGATTACTATATAATATTTGTAGTATCTGAATGAATTCTTGGGGCAAGTTAAAATAGGGTAACACATCAAACAAAAACTTTATGTCTACTCTATCAAATGCTTTCTGGGCATCTATTATAAGAGCATAGATATTAAAGTTGTTTTAGCATACGTCATCATATTATGCAGTGTAAGTGTGTTATCGCTAGTTTGTCTAGTTGCCATAAATCCAGCTTGTTCCTTAGAAATTAGATATATCAAAACCTTCTTTAGTCTCGATGCTATAATTGATGTTAAAGTTTTCATATCCACATTCATTAGTGCTATTGGTCTGTAATTATCTGGGTTAAGGGGATCTGAATTGGTTTTATGTATAAAAATTGTTTTTGACGCATTGAGGTGGGGGTCACTAATTTTATTTTTAGTTATATAATTAAATGCATGAGACAATTCTTTTCCCAAACCATCAGCAAACTCTTTGTAAAATTCAGCTGTAATACCATCAGGCCCTGGCGACTTATGTGCTTTCATATGTTGAATTGTATATACTATTTCTTCTTTAGAAATAGGTTTAATCAGGTCACTTTGCAGGCTCTCTTCTAATTCTGGAAAGTTAATTTTTTGCAGAAAACTTTTATTCTGGTTATGTAGAGACCTATCAGTTTGCCCCTCATACACCTTAGTATAGATTTTCCCAAAAACATCAACAATATCCTCAGTTTTAGAATATATTGTGTCGTTATACTGTATTTCCAAAATATATCCAGTTGTTTTTGATTGATTTATAATCCTTGCCAGTGCTTTTGATAGTATTTGAACATTATTAGCATATTTCACTAAACACCTATGTTCTTGAAGTGTTAATTTATTATTATGAAGCAAAAAGAGATCCCTTTGAAGCTTCAACATTTCCTCCTCAGTTTGAGCGTTAAAATTCTGAATCAGCTCATTATCAAGTTGTTTTATTCTTATTTCTAGTTTTTGAATATCACTATTATGAATTTTCTTATAATATGAGGCTTTTTGTATAAGAAATCCTCTAATTTGAGCTTTAGCGGTCGCCCATTCAATGTCAGGAGTATGTTTTTGGAGCTTCAAGCTGTCTGTAAATTCTTTCAAATATTTTGAAAATAACTATTTTTAAAGTTTTACTATGGTCAACACAATAAACTAACATAATTTTACATGCAGAATGCAACAAGTGATTAATTGCTTAAAGATTAAATCTTTTATTTAAATTCTAAAGGACAGATGCCGTGAGTATTTACCTTTAAATTCTCATGGTGCCTTTAATTCATGCATGCACAGCATAGGTTGGTGAAGATATTCAACTTGGACACTTTATTTGCTTATTCTTTCAAGTAAAGAAATGTTTCTTTACTTAAGACAATAAATAAATTCCCCACAGCTGCTGCAACCCTACAAAAAGCCCTGCGACCTTCTGTTCACTGCCTTCCCATGATTCATTTGGTTATCAACAAATAGAAAGCCCACATATATTAAAAAGTATATATGGATAGCTGTGAGCATTAGTGTGTTTTTACTTTTTTTGTAAGTGCTGGTAGGCAAGTGGCCTCTGAGTGAAACAAATGATTTACTTCATTTGCAACATTAAACGTCTGGCATTAAGGGTTAGTGTGCACCTGCGTGAAACCAACTGGATTATTTACTCTCTCTTTTTTAATTTGCTGGCTGGCAACCAGATAGGGAGGGGTGTTTGTTCTCTTAATTTGGTCCGTGTAAAGCTTGACATTAAGGACTAATGTGAAATAAAGTAGAATATTTATTCTCTCCCATTTTGAATGGGGCGGTGGCTGTACTGTGGATGAAAGCAACTTGCCTACCTAATTTGCTCACCCAAAAGAGTAGCATCAAGTTAGTGAGCATTTGTGTGATATAAATTGAAATATTTCCTCTTTTTTAATATGCTAGCAGACAACCACGTGTGGTGGACTAGCTGTGCTGTTGATGAAAGTAATCTTTTTTTTACTCAGTTTAACACTTTATATTAAGGGCTAATATACATTTGTGTGAAATGAATTTTAATATTTATTCTATATTTTCCTGGGGGGGGGGTGGTAGCTGGGCTGCGGATGAAAGTAACTTTTCCTCTTCATTAGCTCAGTTTAAAGTCTGGCAGTAATGGCCAGTGTGTGAGTACTGGAGTAGAAACCCATGTAGAGCTAGAGGCATCCCAGCAAACAATGCAATTTGAACATAGTGTTTCTTCTTGCTGCTCATCTCTTTATGTGGGAGGTAATGCAATACACAGAAAGTTATGCTAAGAAGTTGGATGCATTTGGACCAGTACTATATGCTGCAGTACACACAGTACCATATGCTCATGCTTGGATGCTGTTACAGAACAACACTGACATTTATTATAATTTTGGTTTGTTGCTATCATTTGGAGGCATTTCCCATATTTAGGGAGATGGAGTTTTGGTCACAGACCATGAAATTTGTGATGGTAATATCCTAATGGTCACTGATTTCTATTTGGGTGTTCAATAGTACAGAAAATGTATTACACAAAACTGTGCAGTTCTCTCGCAGGAATGCACTCTGTTCAGTACGGGATATGGCATTCGCTTCTTTCATCATAATAATGACTGGAGTCTCAGCAAATTAATGTTTCTTCCTTAAGCACAGTATGTCAAGCAGCATGCACTACATAGGCTGGCAAAAGTGGATAAACTGTTTTAATTTACATTATATATCAGCACAGGGTCAAAAAGCTCCCTCACACAGTATCACTGAACTGCCTGCAGACCACTTAAACATATATGCTGACCCGCAGAAATACAAATACGCTCACCTTCATACCCTGTATTTATGACTTCTTTAAAAATATTAAACCAAACTCTAAAGAAATTAGATTTAAAAATGCCTTTAAAATAGAAAAAAATTGAATTAAATGGGGCTGCTAAGGTCACAGATCAGAAATGCTGATGCCATTATATCAAAACCAATGCCGAGGACAGGTTCCAGTGTTATGACAGTGAAAACTATGTCAGCAAAGCACACAATTACTGCAAAACAAAGCACGTATAGGATGTCAGCAATGGAATGAACATTCATTCTGAACATTCTGTGGACAAGTTTTACATCAGAGACCCACAATTTGTCATATTAAAGAGTTCTAGATACACTGCCCAGTGAAGAATGCCAGTTTCTGGAAAAAAAAAACTATACAAAATTTATGAAAAATCTACAATTGAAAGGACTAATTAATATAAAAAATGTATATAAAAGGTCTGAAGGTACACGATTTGTGGAATGATATATATTATATAACTTTCACTTTCAGAGTTTTAAAATATAATCATTGCCAGCTTTCTACCATAATTTCAAGTAAAGGCACCCATAATGCTGCACTAGTCTTAATATAAAGCTTGATATTAATCTATGCTACAATATCTGGCTGCATGCAAGTAGCGAGCAAATTATAGCACACCTTAGCGGTGGTCCGTGAATAATTCCTTTAGTACCACCTCCTTGTGTGACCTGTTATTGCAATGCTAACTTTTTAATAATGTGCAGCATTTGTGTAGCACAATCCAGTTTGCTCAACTGCTGTAAAATTAGTTACCATGGTACTAATCTCAGAACATCTAGCAGGTTGCAAATACAGTTTTCTACTAACAGGAATTGCACATCTTAATAGTATCAATTCCAAACTGACATTAGAGTATACTTACCTGTCACATACAAAATGTTTTTGCATTACTGTAACCCTTATAGCCTGCAGGGAATGTCTTACACTGCACTGCAGCAGTTTAGTAATTGCGTACAGTCTCTCCAGTTATGCCCTCATTTGCACAACACATACAGGGCAGCAATGCTTTAGTGGAGCTTTTTTTGCCTAGCGGCATTGCATTTCAATAATCTGCAATAATCAGTCCACTAGTGTAGGCATTATTTTACTATGTCAACACTTTTGAAGTGTATAGATCAACTAAAACAGTACATATAAGATCTGACTGCAACCATGTCTATTTCTACCTATAAGGAAGGCTTGTGCCACATTGACCCCATAGTCCTTTAGAACTAATGAGCTGAGGGATAAGCTAAATGTCAGTTCCTCTTACAAATGGTATTAACCTTTAAATGAAAATTTTGCAGATATGGTTGCTTTGGGATTTACATCTTTAGGCTTGAAGTCTAAGTCACCTGAATGGCATTCCTATTCTCAAAGTAATTTACCTACTGGGGATAGGTAGATAGTGAAAGATTATGCCAGGGTGTCTTCCTGCACTACACTTCACATGAGTTAGGTTAGGGAGCCATAGACTAAGAGCATCTGGTGGTTTCGAGAGCAGGAAAAGAGCAGCTGGTAGGCCATGCTCCTTCATCATGGAAAGGGCTGAGTTAATCTCACCAATGACCTACCCAACACTGACATCTGGTGACAACAAGTTGTGGGGCCCAAATTAGCTGCAGTAGCTGCAACTGGCATTTGTTTGAGAAATGCATGCAAGTGCAAGAGCACACCTTCATATGTGATGCATTATGCAATAGCATTGATAATATTATTTAAGTACATAAATTAAAAATAAAATGGCAACTGCAATGTGATGGCCCTACACACCTTTTACTTAGTTATTTCTCATTTCCTCATCTTGGAGAAAGCCTGAGACTAACAATGGAGATAGGCCAAAAAAAAAAGATTTTTTTTTTCCTTTTTTATTTTTTACGACTAAGGCTATCCTTCCATGTTTACTTAATTCAGCAGCATGGCCTCCCATTAGCCCATCTTCATTTGCCAAATACGTGCCTATGAGGACACCCACAAGACATCCAGTATTAAACCCCCTCAAGCTATGTTCACCAGGTCCCCCAACCATACCTTTCAAATGACTTGACATGGGCATCCTGAGACAATTTAGTAATTGCCTCATGTATATAGGCAACCTACTACTCCTAAAACATGCAAAAACAATATATGAGAGAAGTATTTATACTATGAATCTATAATCAATGCTGTCTCTCTCACATAACAACAAACTAAATACCAAGCAGGTTGTCAGAACCCACCACTCCACCTTCCACACATAGGAAGCACACAACACATGAACCCACATAAAAGGAGGTACTCACTAAAAATATACCAAAAGAGCAAAGACTTCCCAAGTGCAAACCTTCTGCACACAATATGGTCTTAACAGCACCCGCTGCACATACCATATGCATCACTGTCTCATCCAATAAGCCTGCAAGGCAATACATATGTTTTGGTCATAGGCAACTGCATAGTGAGACACACAGATGTCCCCCTCATTAGGTTGGACAAGGAGAAGGTCATGGTCTGCTGCCTGTCTGGTGCCAGGATCCATCAAATCATGCACGCTCAAGTCTCCCAACAACAAGTATTGTTTTGACTCTATCATAGTCCATGTTTGAGTGAATGACTTGAAATGTACTTCACTGGACTATATGAAGAGAGACATGATTATTTATTTATTTATTTATTCATCATATATCTATAATGGAGCTTTCAGATTATGTGTCCCAGGCAGGTATGTCCCTAGCCCTAAGCAGCATTCTTCCCACACCCAGGATGATGACACAATACAAACAAAAAATAATTGACTTCAACAATTGGCTTAGCTTCTGGTGTCAATCCAAGGGCATCCAGTATCTGACAGCCAGGGATGATACGATTGACAGACCATGCTGCTTTGCCAGATGTGGTCTTCAACCCTCACGTCTAGGCTTTATGTTGCTGGCAAAGGTACCTGCCTCCCCCACAGTGCCTTTCTTAGGCAATATCTTAAGAACAAAATTCCCAATGTAAAAATATCCTCCAGAAAAAAAAAAAACTCAGGGTTATGCTGCTTAATAATAGGAGTCAAAATCAGGAACTGCACTCACTTGAAGCACTTCTCACCCTGGAGATGCTGATGTCTGCGCATTCACAGAGACATGGTTCAAGGCCTCAGAGAGTACCCAAGCCATGCAGGGCTACAATTCCTTCCATTTGTTCAGACCAAACAATGAACATGAAAAAAAAACAAGGAAGAAGGAGTATCCATCTTCATTAAAGGCATATACCCCTCTAGACTCACTAAAAAGTATGACTCCCTAGAGTTACTCCAAGTCCAACTAACTGTAGGAAACACCCGCCCCTCCAAATCATTGTTAGCTCTCATCAGACCAATAATACAGTATAATGCTCCCTTTTGTATGTACCTCACCAGACATCTGCAGCAAGTGGAGAAATAAAGGTTTCTCACCAAGAAAATTCAGGGCTTACAATATATGGCCTACACAGGCAGACTGATGGCCCTATCACTTTACTCAGTATCATACAGACTGATCAGAGGGGACGTGAGCATTCTCAGACCCTGCCTTGATGAAGCTGCTACACATCCACAAATCCAATGGGACAAGATTCACTTCACTCTAGGGACCTTCACCTAGCCTGCAATATTAACAGAGCATGCTGCAGAGACAGATATGTCTACCAGAGGTTGCCATTTCTCTAGAACAAACTCCCAATTCATGTAAAGCAGAGCTCCTCAATGACCCTAGTTAAGTGTAACCTTATTCAACTGGATGGGAAACCATAAATTTACTCTGGGGGATTCACCTATGTCCCTCTTAGACAGGGGCAGTCAGGGCTGATGTTCGATTCATGCACAGACATACACTATATATCTTTGTCCATAAAGGAACAAGGGTATAACATGGCTAGGCTTGTAATGGCCTCAGGGTCAATAATCTACCTCCTATGATTCTATGATCCTATGAAATGTCCCAAATTTCTCAGAATGTCCCAATTTGTTTGACATATTTTTGTTTTTTCTCTCATAAAATTTGTGGCTTTCTTGCAAATCATTAAGGATTAAAGTTTCCACATACAGACAGGCATATGAGTTTAACACTTCATATCCTCAGAAAATGCATGCTGATGAAAAGCCATTATTTTTGCAACCTTCTAAGTTGACAAGAGCAACATTTACAGTTTGTCCCTAATTTGTGGGCATTGTCTCCCTCGGTTATTTTGCCTTTGCCCCTGAATTTAGAGCTAAGAGGTTGACAGGCATGTCCCCCAACTGGTGACTATCTTGACCCTGACCTTGAGGTGATCTGAAGAGCCACCATTGTTGCTTGTAGTAGAACATTTGTTGACTGTGCATTAGTATCCTAGCCCTTCTAGTACAAGATAATGATGTTTGTCATAGGTTGAGAAGGAATGAGGCAAAGACAGGGAAGTATTCCTCCCCGGGGTGCTGGGGAGACATACTACCACACCAGCCCACCTTTGAAACCTAGCAAACTCTAGATGCCCTAGCTTTTCCTAGTGTTTGAGAGACCTGCCTACCATCGCTCTTACTCTCCCTCCCTGCCATGACAGGTATTCCTGTTCTTCCCATTTTGTCGCCAGAAAGCACCCAGATCACTAAATGAACTTGGCTTACATGGGTCATAGTCAGGGCTTTATCACTCTATGGCACTTGTGATAAAACAAAAAACAGGAAACCATTAAATGTATAACAAGCACCTTATTCTGTTGTCATGGGACTTTTCTAAACATTCATCATTCAGATGGTGATAAACAATGTGAAATAATTACCTTTTCATTTTTGCGTGTGTGTGTGTGTGTGTGTGTGTGTGTGTGTGTGTGTGTGTGTGTCTGTGTTTATATGTGCATGTGATATTTACTCTTGACTTCTTCTCCTGTGGCCCTGAAAATGGCTGAAAAAGTTCCATAAAATACCACCTCACTTACCTCAGTTTATGAAATAAATTAAAGAACTATGAATATACTGGCTATAATTTAATGTCTCAAGGTGATCTTACTGAGCTCTAACTTACTGTATAAATGCTAATATGGACTCGTAACTGTTAAGGACTGAATTCACCTATTTAACTTATATGCCACATCTTAACAAAGAAAGGCTCATAATTAAGCCCCCATACGTCAGTGCATGCATTTTCCAGCAAAGTCTGCTATCTCTCAAGAGCTTTAAGTGAACAAAATAACTGAAACTTGCAAACCAATGTATTATATACAAGATTTTCTACATAGATATACCTATTAAGGTGCCCGTAGGAAACAAAATTCTGTGAGAGAATACACTGGTCATTGAAAACCCTAATCAGAAGAGATTCCTTATGCTATCTGCAAACTAGCCAGAAATGAGAAGTGAAAACTATTGCCTGTCTTGAAGGCATATTTTCTAAAATCTGACTGCAATCAATCTTGTACCTGCTTTCCTATAGTATTCTGTCTCAGCTAGGGAGACATAATGATTTCTTGCTGATGTTCTGCTGTTATGAAAATCCTTTTACCATCAAATATTACCTCAGGATACATAGAAGGAGCAGATGAAGTCTGGGGCTCAGGGCTTAGCAATTACTATACATGTGTACAGTGCAAATTCTGAAAAAGTCACAACATCTCCATCAAAGAAACAGACCACATAACCAGTCTTTGCTTCATCAGGATCTAGCCATCTGTTCCGTATCTGTTCGTTTTTTTTTTTTTTTTTTTTTTAATCTTTCAATTTAAAAAAAAAGAAGATACTTAAGGCAAAACCTCTGAGAAAGGATTGTGTAAAAATAGTAAAAGCAGTAGTTTTCTGGAGGCATAGCTATGTAGATACACTATTGTTTTCTACTCTAAAATTTAAGTTTCATGCATCATCTGTTATAAAACGTCACCTCCACCACATAAATAGTTGGTGAACTGGTAGAGAGAAAAAATAAGCCAGCTATTCTATTTAGTGGTGCTTTTAGCTCTGTGTACTCAGAACAAAGATACATGTTTTTCTGTGTTTGTTTAGCTTATTTTTATGTAGGTAGATACATTATAAACTGGTTAAGAAAACCTCTCTTGTTTTCCCAAAGAAGTGTCTTAGAGATGCAAAGCCAGCAAATGGCAGATTAACCTCGTTTGTTGAATTATTTAGTATTACTTTAGTCTCACACTTTTCTCAAAGCAATATTTGTACAAGCTAGCAGGTACTAAGGACCACTTATGGTCTCTATCCTTCATCTACAATGATTTCTTATGCTGCTCTTAAAGTGCCTGTCTATACTTCCATAATGTGGCCATTCAGAACAGGTTTATAACGGGTTATGTACTGAATGTCTCCAGAGAATTGCATTAATGCTTACAAACTCCTTCAGGCAAGAACAAGCACATTTATCTCACAATCATTTTTACTGTGAAATAGGGATGATATCAGTGGAGCAGTGTCATCAAGTGATGCAAAAGGTTACAGTGAAACAACTCTAGACACGTAGTCTCAGAACACTATAGCTGTCATTATGCTTGCTGGCATACAATTTATTTTTATGACATCATCTTAAAATCAGACATTTTAGCTTTGGAGTTCAAATGTGCAGCACACAATAGCACGTATCATTCACCATAACAAATAGCTCAGTTGTGAAAGATATAATTAGACAAAACCTTTATAACTAATAATTATTTAAATGTTTTCATATACAAAGTCAACTATCAACAACTTTCAAGCATGCATTCCTTTTACTACTATCAGCTTTACTGAAAAGCAACCAGCCCAGTCAACAAACACTCCCCATTTCTTTCTCAGTAGCACCTAGCCGTACCCATTGCATGGCTTTACATCTTTCCCTGCATTCCAAGAAATTTTGATTTGATTGACATTCCTGTGACCATTCCTCTAGGAGTATGTTTCAGGGGATGTTCAAAAAGATGTGTAATGCAACCTTGTTATGCTAAATCGCACAGAAATTACAGTGGAATAACCCTCTTTGTAAACCAGGTTGGACAACTAGACACATAGCCCCTTTTCAGGGGCAACCCAGGAGCGATGTCTGGTTAAGTAACTTGCTCAAGGTCACAGTAGGCAAATGAGGGCTTAACAAATTAAATCCTTTGCCATTGGAACTATAGTCTCCAGCCTTAGCCTCTACACCAACTGTCAGACAGGTATGGAAAAAGCTGCAAATAAAATTATTTAACAACAGGAATGGCAGCAATTGTGCTACTGAAATGGCCATGTGGTTACATAATGATGAGAGATACAGGGCAGTAGTGTGTCCAATGATATGTGCATTCACTTATCTAGTGAAATGCCGCATAGCTGTAACATGGGCACAATCAACAGGACCCAGAGGGCCAGCACAACAAAGTGTCATCTCAGCTCATCTTATAAATGGTTAGAGACAGGAAAGCCAGAGATGGTGCAAGAGAAAACAAACACACAAGAGTAACTCTAGAGAGAAGATAGATGGGGGGACCATACTTTTTTCAGGAGAGGAGCAGATCTCCATTCTACATTTTTAAAAAGGGTTGAAGGGAATGACAGCAAAGAGAAGCATGTTCAGGGAGGAAGAAGACAATAAGAAAGGTCCAGGGGTAGACAAAAAACACACAAAATGCAGTGACTGACAGGTAGGTTTGAACTCAAAAGGGGGACAACAGTGGAGAGACACATTGAGCAAGTTGTAATGGGGAGGACTGTACTTCAAACACTGTATGAGGAGTGACACACAATGAAGCAGGACACCATGATGGCAGTCAGGGCATGGTATGGAGGGCCTGCCTAACTGTTTCAGATGAAAACCATCTCAGGCATTAGTCACCTCTGTGACTGACATTTTAGATGGGGCCAACTGGCTGTGCATCTTTATGAGAGATTCAGAATGTCCCTCTACAGTCCCAGTGCAGGTATCCAGCTGTAATCTCACAATGGATGTGATCAACCACTGCAATGTCACCAGATGACTGAAGGGGACCATTCCTGTTCACTCCCAGAGGAAGGGGCTCCACCTCCATCAAGAGAGATCACCAGAGGTCCCTGACGACAAACTTCCTTAGGGTAACCTTCATCTACTTTCATAGGGGCAAGCCTGGTGATTGATGATGTCCAGTCATATCTCATCCTACAGAATAAAGCACATAAGCACTGTGACCCAGACACATAAAGAGCCTTATGTAGGCATTTCAGTTCCGACTAATCACCTTTACCAGTGTAAAATATAAAACAAACAGTAATCAGTCCAATTTACAATTGGTCGGTTAGTCTATTACATTGGTTCACACTGATTCTTCAACTGAGTCAAAGGCCATTTTCAGGAAAGCCCTGGAGCGGAAAGTATGAAAACTATACGGAATGAAAGTTATATAATGTGATCAAAATTCATCAGACAGAACTTGAACCTGATGAATTGCAGATTGTTAAAATACAGCAAACAGAAAATGTCTAGTCATGTATACAAACATCAGAAAATATTCACCAAATATACAGTGTTAAGATTCCTGAGGTGGCTATTTGTTCAGGTGAATAGGTAAGTAGTTATGGAGAAGACAGAGGCTGACATGACATAGATGTTTCAAGTAAAGCAACAGACAATATCCCAAAACGAAACAGTGCAAAACTGTGTACACAGTGCTTTTTGCAGAATGTTTTCTCTTTCTCTCTCTCTCTCTCTCTCCCCCTAACCTCTGCTTCCCAAAGGTGGAGTGCTTCTTCAGGTCACTATTCCCCATGCTGGCACTGGTCACTAGACTGAGTGATACTAGTGTGGTGACTCACCACCATGACAAAAACAGTGCCAGGCATGAATCTTATATTCATCATATTGCCTAAGTAAGCACTTCCTGTAATCAGTCTTCAGCAAACAGAGAACGTCTTAGTCTCTTGGCTGCAAAACTGGGGGATCCCTCTTGAAATCAGCATCTAAACAGGTCATGGGCACTTAGCAAGTCAGAATAATGAGGATAATTGCAGCCTGATGTGCACAGCTGCATGTTATGGGTACCATGGGACATGCATCATTGGATAGCAGGAGTGTGCAATGGAGGGTATCACTAGTGCATGCAGGTAGCACAATGAGCTTTCCAGTGTGTGGTTCTGAGCATACTGTGCACATAACCTCCTACCCTGGTACTACATTATTATAATCACCATTTTTAGACAGAGAAAAAGGGCATTTGCCATATATAGTAGATAATTTGCCCTGCCATATAGGCATAGTAGCAGCATACAAGACGACTAGCTAAGGACTTAGGGCTGTATATAGACACAAAGAAGTAACATGAACAGAGACAGTTGCAAATTTGTTTTTATATACACAATATAAAATAATACACAGACAGCAAATATTCCAACTTATTTCTTGCAAATGCACACTAGTTATTAAAGTCATATTTTAAACTGATCAAACAACAAGTGCACCACTAGATTTCTTTTTAGTGAATGTGATTCTTACTTCCATAACTGTTTGCCTGCCAGGATAAATAAAGAAAAATGCTTACCTCACATTTCTAAAACCTGCTGCAGTACTTTTCACATAAAAGTCTGCAAACCTCCAATGTACTGTCTATTCATAAGCTTTCTGCTTGTTGTCAAAAAAAAAAAACATGGGAAGTAAAAACTTAGAAAGCAGCTTTACCTAACATTGGATTGTCTTGAGCAACTTATTTATTTTTTATGAAACATTTCCTTACTTAGAAAATAAATAAGGTGCCTAGAAGAGAAGAACATCACCAGCCCATTCTGCACATGCTCCAATGGCAGGCACTGTGAGTATAGAGATAAATACTCACTAGGTCTATCATTCAACATTTTTTAATTAAAAGTAAAACTAAATATATGCACCCTTAATGATTATTATGTTAAGCTAACTAAAATGAATTAGCAGGGCTGAACATAACAAAACCTTTTAAAATAAATGTATTTATCATTGTTATAATCAGCCACTCTCTGTACTCAAGTTAGTTTTACTGCAACTTCAGTTTAAAACAGACCACGGCATTCACCCAGCAAGTTAAATGCTTTTTTCTTTTTAAAAGTTTAACAATACTGTCTCCAGACCATCTTCTGCTTCACTGGTCAGATTATAAATACTCACTGAAACAAAATCCACTACTGCTGTGACTTGTGGAATTGTACTAGTAGTCACTGTCAGCGACTCACCAAGCTTAAAGTAATGGCACCCCACACTCGTATTAGTGTTTGAAAACCTTGTGATTAAATTAACTGTCAGTCAAAGTGAATGTTTTGCTGAAAATCTATCAACGTAGTTTTCGGGTGGTGTGTGTGTGTGTGTGTCTGTGTGTGTGTGTGCGCATGAGCCCTATAATGAAATGTTCTTCTTTGAGCAACTGCTTTAAATTAAAAAAAAAACATAATATCAGGAACAACTAAAGTATTTTACCCAAAAATGCTGAATTAATATAAGTAACTAGAGATTATTTGAAATAATGACTACAGCTATATTTGTATATGAGACATCAGGTTTAACTTAATATGTGGTTCACATATGGAAGTGAGAGAGAGAGAAGGATTTTGTGTGCATATGTGTATGCATACACGAGGATGTATCTTTCTGTCTAGCATATAATTGATTTTCTATGTGGCAGGACTGTGGCTTACCGAGAATGACTGCATATGTACTTGCACTCCTCACTGCTAACAAATGCAAATTAAGAAAAATAACCTCATTGTTAGTTACTCGAATAGGCTCCTAGCAAACTAATGGTGAGATTCAGATAGGGATTATCAGTCATGGTTAGAAGGCATATCCTGAATCACCTGGAACACACAGCAGTGGGTGGCATTGTGCATGTCCTTTCACTGCCTGCATCCAAGGGAACAGCATTTCCAGGACATTGTAGTTGGCAATGAGGGCATCTACCAACTAGATTACCCTGGATAAGGTAAAGTCTCCAACTTTGACTGAGTGTGATCTGTCGTTGAGCCGGTTAACAATCCACCCGATGACATAACAGTAGATATTCATCTGGGAGAGTTTATCAATGATGCCCAAAAGTGGGTTGCATCGAGGGCCTTGGTTAAGTCAAGGTAGGCTGTATGCACAGATTTGCCTTCGTCTATGGCTCTAGTGATATTTTCGAAGAAGTACGCCATGTCAAGTAGGCATGACCTGCCTTTGACAAAACCAAACTGTGCCAGATCAAGGGTTTGGAGATAACCTATAACTTTATTTATAAGGTCCATGATGATTCATTCCATGGCCTTACACATAGGGTTGGTTAAGCTTAAGGGTCTGTAGTTCCCAGGGTCTGTTGCTTTACCCCCTTTATGAAGGGGGATGATGGTTGCTGTTTTCCATTCAGCAGGGAAAAAAACAGTACTCAGGCTGTGGTTGAAGAGAGTACCTAAGGGAGTTTTTAACTCATGTTTTAGACTATTAAAAGCACAACTTGGGATGCCATCCAATCCCATAGAGGCTGTGTTTTTGGCCTTGGAAAGAGCATTAATGACTTGCTCTTTGGAGATGAAAGATGGGGGAGGTGTACAGGGAATGCTTTGTGGAAAGTTTGGAAGTCAGCTAATAGGGTTTGCTATTTTTGGCAGGATTAGTTTGTGATGCCATCCACAGCTAGTTCAGCAAACTTCTGGGTCCTACTTTTAAGGTTATGGATATAGCTGAAGGATGCCTTATGGTTATCCTTAGCTGTGGTTGCTATTTTTTTTAGAAGTTGCCCTTAGATTAGTTTGCAAGTTGTCTTATTTGTTTGCTCAAGCAGAGGAGGGTGTTCTTCCAGTGCCATGACCTCTGTTTTTATTGTTAGACAGCAACGTCTTCCTCTTGTTGTATAACTTATTAATGCTATATGTCCACCAGGTTTTTCTTGAGGATCTTGCTTTGACCCAGTCAGGTACAGATGTGCCAATACATTTGTACAAGAGTTTGTACAGGGCATTTATGTATACCTTAGTATGGCTGTCAATGCTATCTGTGGGAACAAGAACTTGGAAATTATTTATGCCATCTTTTAGGAGGGTATAATTAGCTTTGGTGAAATTTTTTGGACAGATAGTACCTAAGAAGGGTTTACATGTTTGATTTGTGATCATATTTAACTAGTGAGGGTCCTATACTTGCGGTGGTGCAATGGCCACTCATGTCAGTGAGGACCAGGTCAAGAATATTTGGGCCCCTTGTGAGGTTGCGTACTATTTGTTCCAGGTAATTAGTGTTAAAGTCCAGGAATATTTGTGTGAGCATGTTGGTACTCATATAAGATTCCCAATCAATGGAGGGATAGTTAAAATCACCCATGAGTAGAGTACTTGGTTGTAATTTGATTGAACAGTGCAGGCATCATGGTTCATTGAAGGGGGGCCTCTAGCTATTGATGACTTGAAGGGGGTTCTTACCCATAGTTAGTTGAACTTGGAGTAACTCCATGTTGTCTAGAGGTGTATTTACTTTTAATGCAAACAGGTACACCTCCTTCTTTTGTTCTCACACTTTCATTTTGCAGTCTGGAAGTGTGGAAGGCATTGTAGTGTTGTAAGGCCAGAGTACTCTCTGCAGCCCTGAACCAAGTTTCTGTGGCTGCACAGATATCAACATCCTCCAGGGAGAGGAGTGCTTCCAGAGAGTGCAGTTTCTGATTTAAACTCCTAGCATTTAGCAGCATAACCTGTAATTTATCTGTGAGTGATATTTTCACATCTGAAAATTTTGTTCCTGAGACCTTGTTTAAAAAGGCACTATGGGGGAGGCAAATGCCTTAGCCAGTAACCGAAAGCCTAGACGTGACAGATGAAGATCATCTCTGTCAAAGCAGCATGACCAATCAACCAAGTCATCCTAGACTGACAGGAACTGGATCTCCTTAGAATGACACCAGAAACGAAGCCAATTGTTGAAGTGAATCATTTCTTCTTTATATTGTGTTATCATCCTAGGTGAGGGTAGAATGCTGCTCAAGGCTAGGGACATACCTGCCTGAGACACATATTCATAAGAGCTCAATCATGTCTCTCTTCATATAGTCCAGTGAGGTACATCTCAAGTCATTCACACCAACATGAACGATGATGTATATTTATAGGGGGGTGTGCAGGGGGGGCCTGCCCCCAGTAGAAACATAGTACAAACTGTGTTTACCACTTTGGTGTTGTTTTAGATGGAGGGGATGTTATTTTCATGTGATTTGTAGGTTTTGAAGTTGTGATGCAAAGTTTCCATGTTATGAAATTCGATGTTATAAGTTTTAGACTTTATGGGTTTTAAATGTTATGGTCTCAATGTTTTGAGCTTCGATGTTATGAACTTTAGATGTTTTGAAGGGGATCCATATATATATTTATATAAATATATATATATATATATATATATATATATATATATATACACATACCTCTGAGAAATAAAGGACAAAAAGGAGAGGTGCTAACACTAAGCCCTGAGAGACCACCATTTGTCACTTTCATACATTCTGATGAGGCTCCTGCAACTTGCATTTCTTGGGTTCTGTCTTTTAGTCAGTTTGGTATTTATCTTTCTGGTTATGGGCTAATTTTTAAACAATTTAGCTGCCGTATAATGCCAGCATGTGGGATAGTGTTGAATGCCTTGGCCGGGTCAAGATATGCCATGTATACCTCATGGCCGCCATCTACAGACTCTGTAACTTTTGAAGAAGCTTACTAGATTCAGTAGACAGGATTTACACTTCACAAAGTCAAACTGCTGGGGGTGACGTTGAAAAGGATTCTTAAAATTATAGTTAATAGGTTCAGTCATAATACATTCCATGGCATTGTAGATGAGGTTTGTAAGACTTTTAGGTTTGTAATTACTTAGGCTGGCTGTAAGGTTTCCCTTATGCAGCAACAATACAACTGCAGTGCACCATTCATTAGGGGTAAAATCAGTTACTAAATGTAGGTTGAGCAGTTTAAGGAATGAATGTGAAGCTTGCTGTGATATCAAGGTAAGGGGTGGTGTAGTCAGAAGTGAATTTTGATATTTCATCATAAATTAGGTTTAGGTTGGCAGGTTGGAATGTTTATAGTCATCAAATGTAGTGATGTTTGATACAGGAGCTTTTGGGATTTTAAAGGAGAAGGTAACAAGTTTGTGTCAGATTTCACTGGGGAAGGAGATGCCTTAGATTAGTGCAAGAGACATACATATTTAAGGATCATCACAGGAAGAGTATGCCCTCTAGCAGGTTTGTTAGCCAGCTGCACTACAAAGTTTTTGCTTATTAAGTCTAGGAATGTTATGGCCTATTTCTACACTGGGGGTACAGGCATCCCAGGATACCAAAGGGTAGTTAAAGTCTCCCAAAATAATGAATTTCTGTTATTAGGTAGATCATTTAGAGCACTGAGAAATCTTACATGGTAATATGAGGACAATGAAGCTGTTCTGTAGCAAGCTGTCAGTTGATAACTAATCCTATCTAGAGTGATCTATAGATCAAGGAGTCCAGTTTATTGCTCCCTAGACAACTACCTGGAGGTAATATGTTCCTTGATAAATACCCAGGTGTAGAGGGAGTACTCTATATACATTTAAACTAAGTCTCTACACTAGTAATAACTACACTGACATGGATACTTTATAAATGCAGGAGTTCCCCAAGACAAGGAAAGTTATTGTTTAGACTTCTAGAACTGAGCAGAGAGACCTTAATATGAACCAGTTTTTGAGGCTGATATGTTAGATATTTTGAAATGTTCATCAAATGGATTCTGACTAAAAAATGCAATGGGGGTAGCAAAGGTTTTAGCCAGTATGTGGAAGCGTTGGATGAAAAGTTCTGGCCATCTTTAGCAAAGTAAGCTAGACTATCAAAAACATGTCATAATAGTCTGATGCAAGTAGATCCCCTGCAAAGCAACTAATATGTGTACACTGGTTCCACTATGAAATGCCAAATATCAGGACCTCAAACATCAGAAAAGCTGAGGTAAAAAAGTTAACTGCGTGTTTTTTTTTTTGGGAGGCGGTAAGCCCCCCTTGCACCCTTCAATGTGGGGAGGGCCCTCGCCAAGTTACTGACATCAGTACTAACTTTGCATTTGAACCATTTCAAAGAAGGGAGAGATCTCCCAAAAGAAGGGAATCACTAAGAAACTATGGCACAGTGATTTTGTACTGAAACAGTAACTGGTGTTGTGTTTCTCAGCATTTTGTGCTTTGGGCAACAGACGCTTGGAGAATTTCAGGTTGCCAACTGTATGCATCATTTATTTATATACAAAAAATAACCCTTAATTACAACTTATTTATATATTTACAAATGTGAAAATATACAGATATACAAGCATACTTACACATATTCATAATTTTCCATACAATCATACAAATTTTCATCCATATCAGACACTCACTCCTTTTTACATAATCACCATCTGATTTTTTACTAAAATATATTTACCATTACAAAAATTTCATTTATTCTTTCATTGCGTATAACCTATGACATAAAATAACATTTTATCTATTCTTTACTTTTATTCTTATAATATCCATATTTAATCATATACATGTTTATTTTATTAACATCTTTTATATTCTCAAAAAAATCTTCTTTGCATAGTTTCCCCATAACGTGCTTACATTTCAAAAACACATGTTCAGTAGTTTCTTCCTTTTAACAATGTAAACATGCTCTATCATTTTTCATTTTATAGGGCATATTTCCTTTTACTGGCAATTTATCTATTACCAGTCTCCACAAAAACATCTTGACACTCTATTTTCTGGTTACACCATTCCTTCTTATTTTTATAGCTTTGATTTTTTTTTCATCTCTTAGATTTTCCTATGGTTTTACATAGTAATGTTTTAACACTATATTCTTATACCATACTTTTCTTTCGTTTTCTATATCATCAAATTTCATTTTCCAGAAAATTATTTTATCTTGGTAACATTTTATTTTTTCAGTAATACAATAATTTTCTCTTTTACTCTTTTTTACCATATCCCAAAATTTACCATACTGATATTTATCCAGTTTTACTACTAATCTCATATCTTTTTCATTTATCTATTTTAAGTCTTTGTACAAATTTAATGAAGCAGCATATACCACTTTGTTAATTAACCCTAAACTTCCGTCTTCTTTATTTACATAAAAAAATCCTCTTTTTAATGGTATAATCTAGAACCCAATATAAATGAAAAAAAAATCTGCAATAATTAATTTTCATATACTGTTGGCAACATAAATATACTTGTTAAGCATGCTACTTTCACATCAGCAATGACTTTATTTAATAATCCTTTTGTTTTGAATAATTTATATGTTCTTCAGAAAAGGAATAGATGTTTTAGTTTTTGTACTATTTTTTCCCATTGAATTCTACTTAGATCTTTATTCTCAAATGTTATACTTACTTAAATACATCACATAAACCTTTATGTTTCTCGTTATTTAAAGTCATCCATATCACCTCTAGACAATCATTTGTGCAAATCATTACTTCTTTCATCCAAATTTTGTTTTTTGCAATTATTATAATGTCATCTACATATGTTAACAAAAACTGGAATTCTTAACCCTTCAGGTGTTATACACCCTGCCTCCTTCATTTAATAATTTATTTTACATACTGTCATATTCATAACTAATGCAACAAGTAAACAACTCATTGGGCATCCTTATCTTACACCACTCTTCACTTGCATCTTTTGGTTTAACCAGCCATTTACAAGTAATTTTACATTACTACCGCATATGCTAACACACATAATTTCCTAACTTTCTCACTTCTATTAAATTCTTTCCTTACTTCCCATAAAATTCCATGGCCAATTGTATCAAATGCCTTATTGAGGTCTCATATCATGATTTTAGTTTATTCTTTTCTATTCATAATATCATCCACAAGCCACAAGTTCTCTATCATTAATAATTCTTGCCAACCCTACCCTTTTATACTATAGATAGATATATACACACACACACACATACTATATTTTATATTTCCCATTTCAGTTTCAAATCTCTTTTGGATTATTTTTAGAAAGATCTTATAATAATTATGACTCAGTACTATCTGTCTCCATTTTTAACCGTCTTCTATCTTCCTTCTTCCATATGAATTAAAGTATTCCATTACTTAATTCTGTATACATAAAACTTTAACTGTTAATTCAAAACCTTTAAAAATGTATATTTTTTGTCAGTCTCTTAAATTTTTAAACATATCAGTTTCTAGCTATATTCTTATAACCATTTGCTTCTTTTTCAATAATGCTTTAAGGTTTACATTAGCATTAACTCCAGGTTTAACATCTGCCTGAAGTAGTGTTATCCATTCCTACAAGCTCAAATCTGCAGCATTGATAATATCACCACCTAAATAGCTAAAATTAATTTTTAGATTTTTATCTGCATACATATTTTGTATTTTTTTATGTTATATTATGGATTCTTTATGCTATACATGGATACTCTATATACCTTTATGAAGAAAGTTCTAGTTTAATGAGCTGTGTCATGTGATTTTATACTGATAGTAATTAAATGAGGCTGAAAAACCTCTTTCTTTGTACACTGATGAAGGACACAAGTCTGAAAGCTTTGTGACCTTGTAATTTGGATTTATTAAAGTCTATTTTGATTTTATTTCTATGTGTCAGGTGTTTCCTTTGGGCGGCCACGGTGGTGCAGCTGTTAACATTGCTGCCTCACAGTAAGAGGTTTTTTTGGTTCGATTCTCGGCTGGGGTGCCTTCTGTGTGGAGTCTGCATGTCCTTCCTGTAGTCGCATGAGTTTCCTCTGGGTGCTCCGGTTTCCTCCCACATCCCAAAGACATGCAGTAGGTGGATTGGACACTCTAAATTGGCCCTAGGTGTGAGTGTGTTCATGTGTGTGTGCCTTTTGTGGAAGGTTGGGTGACGGTCTGGCAACTTGACACTGTAAAAAACTCCACTGCCAATCATAAGCGGACAGATGATCCGCTGTGGCGACCCCTAATCGGGAAAAGCCGAAAGAAAAAGAAGAAGTGTCAGGTGTTTCCTTTCACTGGACTTTTGCTTCTACTAAAAAAAGGATGACACAGTATTCTCAGGATGATTCCAATGTTAAAAAGCAATGCTTATTTTATCTTTTTAGTCAGTGACTGGAAAATAAAAGCTGATATTACAAAATGAAGCTTTATCCGAATTCATGGCTACATATTATTACCTTTTGCCAAACTGTAAATGAAGAAAATATGACATAAACATGAAAACTGAACTTCTTGATTTACAAGGTTTTAATACATGGGATCATGTGAAACAGAAAGCATATGTTTAGTTAGTTCTAGAATAAAGCCCTTATACTCTGCATTTTGCAGAAATAATCACAGTGAAGCATTGCATATAAAAAGAGGTGGTAAGTTTATGGATCTGTCTGACTTTGGAGTGAGTAGAAACTGCAATGCTGCTATTGTAGAAGAGCAATACCAGGAAGTGTAAATGAAATGCAAACTACAGCCCCCTACAAACTATCAAAATAAGCAGCCATTCAAATTAAATTCATTGAATCAGTTTCACCATATTTTTCAATAATCAAAAGGCATATGAGTGGGATGGGAAGGTCTAAGACCTTACTAATATCCTGTGTATGTACAGGTCACCCATAATAGCCCCTAGAAAAATATAATCAAGTCTGGGACAAAAGAACCTCAGCATGGGTTATAGTAAGATTGCTCAGAATGGGTTACACTAATCCTGTTGGTTTGCTTCCTGGATCTTGAGATTCATTGAATTAGATTTGAAAAATCCCACACTGGAATCTTTAAATCTAATGTGACCATGCTTTTTTTTGTCTGATACTGTACAGCATATCTTTTGACCTTTCTTACTTATGTGTGAAGAACTTGAAATAAAACAGCAACAGTGTTGAGGCCTAAACACTTCACTTAAAGCCAAATGAATAAATGAAAATAAATATAGAAATTAAGAAAGAAAAATAAAAAAGGTAAAACAGTGACATTGCATGATTTGTTTCCTGAAAAGCATTTCCTTTTAGATCTTTAAAAACAGCTCTATATAGCCATGTTGTCTAGCATCGTTGGGGCAGCTCTTAGCTCTGTAGCTGACAAAAGCATACTACAGTGTCAATGAATTCCTTACTGCGATCTCACCAACAATATTATCCGAGAGGAATGAACCTGAACAACATTAACTACGTAGTGAGGTCACCTTCACTGCAGATATCCAGGCCTGTTTCTGGAGTAGGTCAAGCAAGTCTGAAAATTCAAAGCATTTAAAATGCTAATTTTGCTTACCGTTTCTGTGACATGATCAGGTTAAACACAGGCTAATAGTTAAAGAATAATATGATGATCCATATAATTTTTTTTGTGTTTGTATGTCTGTGTTTCTGCTTATGTTCTGCTTCTGTAAAGTTAACAAATGTTAAATAAGGGAAAACACTAATATATGTAAAATATGATAATCTTTTCTATAGTTTAATGTAAAATATTATTATCTTTCCTATAGTTTAAGGGAGATTTACTATATTCAAGTGTGAGAGGCACAGATGACAGTGCAAAAAGTAATGCAATATAAAGGCAACTGAGTCAGCTGCTACAGAAAAGGGATTTTCCTTACCAAACACAGTCAAGATTATAAATAAAAAAGGAGAAAAAATAATCATAACTGCTCTCCAATGAATAGATATATCTTTAAAGCTACATCTGGCATCCAAAATGATGGAATACTACTCCTACTTTGTGTATGAGGTGCACTGCCACTACAAGTGGATCCAATGTCAAACCTAAGGAGCATATCTATTTTGATACCATTTTCAAAGAAATCTGCTCCTATTTTTAGTCCTTATAAAAACAAAACCAATCAGCTACAAAAGCTGTCTTAGATTAGTCAAAATGTGTAGGCAAAATTATGAGGGACACTTATGCTCACTACTTTCAGATTGCTTTATTCGTTTTCAACTCAATTTTATTACTACTAAATTCCAAAAAAAAAAAAAAAAAAAAACCTACAGACATGCACGCATACATACAAAATCAATATGCAAATTACCACATATTCCCATACAACCAAATAAAAACAGAAAATGATTTTAAGTAAACTCATTGTAAATCAGCACTAGATCACTTTGGGCTGTTGTAATGGAAGGGGTTACCTGTCCTGATAATGTCACCTTTCCATGTAAACTGTATAGTTTCTGGATAAATGCAACAGTATTTGTGGTTCATCATACTAGAGGTCCATACTTGCTTTAAACAGAACACTAGTTTGTTAAAAGGAAGTGTTTCAGTAATGATTGTGATTCAAAAGTTTTCTTTATAGAGAGCTATGCTGTGCTCTGACAGGTAGAGCATTGTTAGGATTCAAATACACACTTTTCAGTGGCATAAGCGATGAGCCCTACAAGGACAAATGAAATTGCAGAGACACAGCTGGAGGCTGTTAAATGGTACACATGGAAAAGTAAATACTGTAACATGTTAAAATGGATTTATGCTAGAAAGAGCTTCACGGCCTCATTTGAATGATGATGCATAATAAGCTGTAATGCAACTCTATTCATGCATCTCGAGTATTCTCAGTTTTAAGGAACGTCTCTGAGCTTATCATACAAACTTTCTTTTTAGCATCACACTAGACAAGTGGTGAGAGCTGTAACTCAAATTATTTTAAAAGCAAATTGCAAGCTAGTTATTTAGAAATTACATTTTACAGTCATATCCTGTGCCTGCTGGTCTCTTCACTTGTAGATTGTTGCTATAATGGTTATAAACATCTTTCATCAACTACAAAACAGGGTTTGAGTTTTATTTCTTTGGAAAAGACACAGTGCAGTTAACCGTGTCATTCTGCTTAAAAAAATAGTTTGTGTAGTTAATTAAAGATACTCCTCCATACCACTAACATTTAACATTCTTCTGCAAGGTCTCCATAGCATGTGAAGTTACGTTTGCATTTTGCAATGATGCGAATTAAATAATAAATGCCTGTTAACCAACTATATGCCACTATTTTGATCTGGTGACAGTTGTTCCAAAAGGATATTACAGTACAGATTTACATATGCATCAGCTTTGTGGCATAGAGGGATAAATCCCTGACTGCAAAGCAGATGGCCAAGGATTGATTAGTGATCTTGGTGCTAGGGTAGTAAAATGGGGAAGGTGGCGTGATCAGCTGACATGAATCTCCCATCCCAGAGGAGGCAAGGCAGCATTAAGGTACATGACATCTAGGACAACCAAGCAGTGATAATATGTTGCTGGAAACAGCACATGTATCGGAATGGACACACATGAAGTTACTGGTACTGTGGGTATGTCCATTAGGTTGCTATGGGGGACTACAGGTTATGACTAAGCAGAAACCTGATTTCTGTTTAGATAATGACCTCTTATGAATGTCTTTACCCCTAAGGAGAAACATATATTTCAGTTGGATCATAGAATGGCTGATATTCACCAGGCAGCAGGGATGAAAAGCACTTAAAACCATTCCAACAAGCTGCTGTACTCTCTAAAAACACTTCTCTGCAACCTGATACCAAAAACATTGCATGTGGATAATTAAATAGCAGAAATAACTGCAACTATAGTGGGTTATTTTTTTATTATCATTGTGCGTGTGCATGTGTGTGTGTGTGTGTGTGTGTGTGTGTGTGTGTGTGTGTGTGTGTGTGTGTGTGTGTGTGTGTGTGTGTGTGTGTGCATGTGTGCATGCGTGTGTGTGTGTGTGTGTGTGTGTGTGTGTGTGTGTGTGTGTGTGTGTGTGTGTGTGTGTGTGTAGTGTAAGGTAAGATTTCATTTTGTGTTTAAAGTTGGAAAGGAAGAAAAAAAAATAAGTTAAGCATAAATATAACTGTTGTATCTGGCTGTCTTCAGACAGCATGATGCTTTGATAAGCCTGGTATATCATGTAAAAAAGGACGGAGTGGGACAGATAGGGTTATTTTTATAATAATACACAAATGTGAATGGACACTTTGACACATCTGTGAGATGTACAGAAAATAACCAACATCAGGCTGGGAAGACAGTCACAGGAGTTTAAACAATTCATAGTATCAGGCCCTAACAGAGGAGGACCACAGTGACAACACCCCTGCAAGGGCCCTAAAATCCCTGCCATTCATCCCCGGCTGATGAACTTTCTAAGGTCATTATCAGAACCAGAGAGTCAAGGCTAATAACATAACAGACAGGGACCATATGACGCTTGTCTGTTTTAATTCTGCATGCATATGGCTGTTCTCTGTAGTACAGCAAGTGACTTTCAAGGTCATGTAGAACTTGTATCTAGGGGCAGTCAGCATTGTGAATCTGGATGGGCAATTTGGGAAGGCTTAAAATAAGACGTCTAAGACAGAATTAAAAGTATAGGCCAGAAGGCTTAAAATAAGAGACAGAAAAATGAATCAGAAATACATTGAAAAATACTTTTCTGAATAAAGAAATCACAGGAGAAGAGCCTTTACTTTATGTGGTATAACAATTGTCCCCTGAAACAGAATCCATTGCAGTACTTTCAAAGAGGTACATGTTAGTTAAAACACACAGTAAACTTTAGGCCTTACTGACAAATTTCATTTATATATCTGCCTGTCTGACTCTCTCTCTCTCTCTATATGTATATATATATATATATATATATATATATATATATATAGATATATATATATATATATATATATATATATATATATATGTATGTATATATATAGATATATATATATATATATATATATATATATATATATATATATATATATATACACGTATATTAAAACATTTTTGTCTGTCTCTTTCTCTGTCTCCATCTCTCTCCCTCTCACTCCCTGTTGCTTGTTTATCTATCTATCTAACTAGCGTAAACCACCGCTAATTCAAAAGCCAAGAACTCGACGCAGGCCAGTCCAAAACGTAAAAAAACATGAAAAACAACAAATTTTATTAAGCCACTGTAAAAGCTTTTCGTTAGTACCTTGCACTAACTTCTTCAGACAAACAAAACATTCACACCATTACAAGTGAGTTTAAATACCAGCCCAATATTTGTTGTTGTGGTTATCAGTTATTGTTATGATTATACATCATGATCATTATTTTACAATATATATTATTGATTCATATTTTATTATTTAGTAATTTTAGGTCTAGATACGCTAACTTTTAGACCTGTTTTATTTAATGACAGTATTAAATCTATACTGAGTAGCCTAAATTTATGTTATATTATATGTTACGTCATATTTTATATTTCTATATTATTATTTTTAATATTTAGTGAGATATGATTAATATTATATTATTTTTCTTGGGTAGCTGTTCTAGTTACTTAGATGCTTAGGACAGTATGCATTAATTTCATTATATTTATTATATTCATTATATTAGTTATTTTACTTGAAAGCAGGCAAGATACAATGTATGCATAGGTAATTTTTGATTAAGAAACGTCACACTTCCATTATTAGTATTTATGCTGTAGGTTGAACATCATTATTTTTATGTTATTTTATATATTTTACATATTTATCTACTTTATACAGTTTAATAATCAAAATATTGGGCTTTTTTCTTTCATTTGCAAAGCCTGCTATTATTACAGTCTCGGTGTATGAATTTTTTATTATGTTTATTATGTTAATAGTGAATTTTTTATTATGTTAATAGAAAATTGCAAATGCACCTTAGTTAGCTGTGATCTGTACCTTTAAGGAGCTAAAGGGAGAGCAAGGGGCGTCGTTAAGTGTTTCAATGCTGGTATTTAAACTCACTTGTAATGGTGTGAATATTTTGCTTGTCTAAAGAAGTTAGTGCAAGGTACTAATGAAAAGCTTTTACAGTGGCTTAATAAAATTTGTTGTTCTTCATGTTTTTTACGTTTTGGACTGGCCTGAGTCGAGTTCTTGGCTTTTGAATTAGCAGTGGTTTTCGCTAGTTTGTTTTTCCGGTCTTGAAAGTTTATATCTATCTAGCTAGCTAGCTATCCAGGCATACACACCTAAGCAAACACATACAGACAGAGACACACACACACACACACACACACACACACACACACACACACACACACACACACACACACACACACACACACACACACACACACACACATGTATATATAAATATATGGGTTTACATCAAAATATCAAAAACCCACTTACTCGAAACACAGATCATTGGGACAACAACAGCGAAATGGTACTTCATTGACTCCAAACATCAACAGGTTACTCAAGGAAAGAAGCCAGTCGGCCAAAAATAAGAACAAACTACAACAAAACACTAAGAACCCATACAAATGAGGGGACTTCGCCCACCCCTACCAATGTGGGGAACTGTGCCCCCCATGTACCCTAACTAAATATACCAACTCCAAGATCACACCATAGTGGACAAAGGAGAAAACTTACAGCTGTTGCCCAACTGCCTTCTTTGCTTTAGTAACCTGTCGATGATGTGAGGAGTCGAAGTGCCATTTCACTGTTGTCGCCTCGATAATCTGTGTTTCGAGTAAGAGGGTTTTCAATACTCTGAAGTAAACCCAAATATGTTTATATTTATATGGAAGCATAGCTTTCCACTGAAATGACAATTAGTCGATTATACAACAAACGGCACCTAATTGCCAAAAAGCAAATCATCAATCCATAAAGGATTAAAAAAAAAAAAAAAAAAAAAGCCACAATAGCCCATCCCTCCACTAATTTTATGTAACAACCCTGAGATCGCACTACAATGGGGAAAAAGGCATATTCCCCAATCCCCACTGTACCACAATCTTGTACTGGCAAAGTTGGTATATTTCAATCAGCTCATATTTGATCAGATGAATTAGCTGTGCCGGATGTCAATGAGTTTCCATTTTGATTGAAAGTAGTAGTGCTGCCATACATATATATTTATATATACATATATATATATATATATATATATATATATATATATATATATATATGTACACACACACATATATATATGTATATATATATATATATATATATATATATATATATATATATATACACACACACACACACACACACACACACACACACACACACACACACACACACACACACACACACACACACACACACGTATATATATATAAAGATTTACTATTGTATAGTCGAATGTCAAATTAGATTCCTACCACAAAGATCGACTCACATATTCGAAGTGGAATGTTGAAAAGGTCAGAAGAGTTAAGATGGATAATAGAGCTGCAAGCAAACCACCCACCAGGACTGAATGATAGGGCTTCCATCAAACCTGATTTAAAAGCACGTACTTTAAGATGAATTATAATGTGTGTTTATATTATTTTGAAATGCATATGGTTTTATATTTAATTATCAGAGTTTAAATAATTGTAGGTTTGAATAATTGGAAGATTGAATCATTTAATTAATTAATTAATTATTTAAATTAAGGATTATATAAAGGAAGTGATGTGTGAGATTCTCATGGTCTGATGAAGCATCCTGTTGATGTGAAAGTGCTAACCAATTAAACATTTTTATTTTTTTTGGCCTTGTTTCTTCACTACATTTTTGCTGTTGATTTATTATATTTTTGTGTGAGCTGAAGTTAATCCGCAGTGGCACCGGTTTTATTTATTTGGATCCTAAGGTCAGAATGTCGCAAACACATTTCCTGTTGTGAATTCGACCTTTGTCAACATACACAGATTGCAGCCTGACACTGCACATTACACAACAAAATAAAAGGCATAAAAACAAGCAAACCAAACCACTTTAATCAAGAAACCAGTGAGTTTTATGTAAATGAAAGAGCTTACTGGTTTCTTGCTTAAAGCAGTTTGGTTTGCTCATTTCTACGCCTTTTATTTTGTTATTTATAGTTCATTAGTGTGTTTTTTTTACCTTTAGATTACTGCACATCACATGATGTAACTATTTTCCAGGGGGACAAGCCTGTATCCCCCACACCACCCACAGATTACATATTCCAACTCCGAGATCACACTACAGTGGGGAAAAGGGTATATTTCCCAATCCACACTGTACCACAATCTCTAGTATTAAGGTCGAACACGTATGTATGAATGCACAGTGTATTCATACAAGGGATGCTCTCAGTCTTGATGGTCAGCAATACGGAAAGCTATCAAATGACTTTCAAAATTCCAGTTGTCGCCGAACCGTCATTCTACATTTTCAAAGTAAAATATATATATATATATATATATATATATATATATATATATATATTCGAGGCCCGGGGAGAAAACCTAAACATTACAAAACATTTTAAGAATAGTAATTTTACAGTCTTTAAAAATAATACAAAAAACAAATACAGTTTAAATAAGTATACCATATTATACATACAATGAAAACATTGGTTAAAAGTAGATTCAAGTTACATGACGCTTTACCATTTAGGGAAATTTTACCAGCTTTTTAGAAAAATCAAAGGTAAGTTAATATAATACAAACAGGAATTGCAATACAAAGTCAGAGAAAATCAAGCTTAACATATATTTAGAGAAAACCAGGGGAGATAAATTGATAGAAGTAAGGAAGTGAGTGAAGAAGGAAGAGTAAGGAGATATAAGTTTTGAAGAGGTATTTGTTCACATTTAGGAGTATGGTCTAGCCTGGCATTAATCAAGAAAAGAGCCAGCTTTTGGCTATGAAGTCATTCAGAATGTTTTTTTTAGAATGGGAGTGAGGGTCTTGATTTGATGGCTAGAGATAGGAAGTTCCGGATCTTAGCAACATGGTACAAGCAAAGTCAATGCCCAGCAGATTGATATCTTTGTGAACAGACAGGAGTTTTTGGTCATTGGATGGTAATGACTATAAGCATAGTTTTCTAGAATGTATTTAATATAACATATATAATATGGAATGTTGAAATGTTATCATAGTAGATTTCTAGATCCTTCCTCAACTTGCAGGATCACTTGAAAGAAGAACATGGACGCACTGAATGGGAACAGCACAGTAAGGGCTAACCTGTGAAGAGTACCGCGTGGAAGTGCTTGCTTACAGAAATGTAAGCTAGACCTGGTAGTTATTGTAGCTATATAAACATTTATTTTAAAGACATCCTGCAAGTTGTAAGGGCTATAAGAACTGTGAGTCCTAAATAAAAACAACCTAGGATACCATGTACTTTATTGGATCTGCAATGCCAAGTGGGCTCTGATTTTGGACATGTGAAAATAAAGCTGTCCTTTTTTGTACACATTCTTCTTCTAGTGTCTCCTTGGACTCTAGTGGTGTGTGTATGGCAGTTGGCCAGAGACTTGCCAGATTTCCGATCCTTGCCATATCTCTTTTGCCAAGTTCAAGTCATATCGGGTTACTAAGTCATTTACAGCAGTGTGACTAGTTTATTCCTAGTGTGGTCAACCACTGAGTGCAACTACAGAGAAATTATTGCAGAAAAAGGAGGGGACTGACTTTACACTGGTGCAACCAGTTCTGCTGGCCACCACAGCTGCCATCCCCAGGACTATACTGCCTTGAAAGAAACTGAGCAGGGATGAAGACCTGGAGTTATGTTTGGTGGCATCTAAGTACCATGGTGTCTCCTAGAACTTTAACTGTGCAGACAGCACAAAACTCCTGACTTCCAGTAGACAGGAGAGGCAGTGAAAATGGACATGGAAGAAACTGATTAGATGGACTGTGGGGAAGTAAAGAAAGAACTTGAGGACTGGGCTGGTGTAACTCTTGAGGTATGAACAATAAAATTCCATAACTGTAACCTTAATATGAATTAAGGCATATTTTAAAGTTGTAGCTTGAAATTGAAAGAATAATGTAAAAGTGTTAAAAATGTTGACAGTTAGCTGGTTTAAAAGAATTTTTCCTAATAATATAAGTAAATTGGTACTGCAAAGTTACCCCAAGAAATCAGATAAACTTGTAACTTTAATAGAATACCTATTAGTTAATGACACATTGCTAAACAAATTGATTAGGTGATTCTTTCTTGGGTGGCGTAAGCCAGGGAACCTTGTTGGCTAGGGTTACTTAGGCCCTTGGGCCTATAGCTTAGTACCTACCTATGAACCTATGATTCTATGGTAAATCAGAAAGCAACAAATAATAGACTGGCCAGTATTAATAGTCATTGTATAAATGCAGTAGGGTTATCCCTAAAGTTTTCAAATGAGCATAGCAAAGGTGAGATTCATAGAGTTCATTGAGGTTATTTCCACTAATGTGAAATCCTGTAAGTATAGTGACATACAAAAATGAAATTTTGTGAAGTAGCGTATGCTAATGAGGTGTTCTTGCAATTCATAGCCCAGTATCTGTGTGGTATGTACATCATTTGTTAAATGTGGTGTTTTACCTTTCATATCTGAGTTGCAATCTATAAACTTGCCTCCAGGCCATCCCTTCAGTAGTTTGTCCAAGTATGCACAAGCACTTCACTAACACAGAAATGAAGTATTCACACCAGCAATTCCTTTATCAGTACGTCTAAGTATGCACAAACACCATACTGAAACATTTCCCCACCGATCCCTTCAGTAGTATGTCCAAGAGTGCACAAGCACCAAAATGAAACCCAATCCCACGGATCCCTTCAGTAGTATGTGTGAGCATGCACAAGCACAAAAAATGAAACATTGGCCCCAGTGATCCCTTTGGTATTATGTCCAAGGATGCACATGCAATTCACTGACACCAAATGAAACACTTCCCACAACTCTCCCTTCAGTAGTCTGCTCATGTATGCAAAAGCACATTCCTGGCACCAGATCAAACATTTCTCCCAATGGCTTCTTCAGTAATCTGTCCATGTATGCACAAGCACTTAACTGACACCAGACAAAACATTTCCTCCTACAATCCCTTCAGTAGTCTGCCCATGTATGAATAAGCATTTCACTGACAACAAATGAAGCATTTCTCCCTACTAAACCTTCACAGTTTGCCCATATATGCAAAAGCACTTCACTGCTTCCAAATGAAACATTTACCCCAACAACTCTTCAGTAGTCTGCCCATGTATACACAAAAATGTCCCTGACAGTAAAATGAAACGTTTTCCCTTCCCCTCACATGTCTGTATTCTTATGTTAAGTTACTTTTCACTAGTGTAAGTTCAGGGCCGTTTACATCTTTGGCATGCAAGTGAGCTCATCATGGATTCATCTCTATGAATCCTACTGATATGTAAACGTATCTTCGTATCAGATGCGCCTATATCACCTATGTCTTAAGCATATTATGCTTTTGTGATAGGGAAGTATGTTTGACAAAAATGCCTCTGCATTTACATATTCATCGTGAAATTCCATGATTTGTATAACAGTTTAGCAGTAATTCACCAAGTGTGGCACTAAGAAAATGCGAAGCCGAAGACTACAAATAACAGGCCTTTAACTTGTTAAATTGTGGGCCAGGAGCCACAATGCTAAATTCTTTGCTGGTGATACTGAAGAAAATACAGCAGTAGAAATTTAAAAACTGAAATGTTTGTGTTAGATGATGTTTCTATGGAGTGCAATAAACTACAGTTAGGATAATTTAGTTAGCCCAATGTCACTTTATTACAACCAAGACTGCAAAGTGTACTGTACTACTGTATTTTTAAAGGAAGGGCGAATCAAACTTTGCTAGATTCTGGAAGTAGTATTTCCCTTGTCAAGGTCCCCTGGTGTATATGCATACAAATTTGTATCAACTCAAAAGTAGAGGTGAGTTTTGCATTCATGGTAACCAAAAAGAATATTCAGTTACAAAAGTATTTTTTTATTGTTTTTTGACTGCAGTTTGCTGATGGCTATTATAGATGTCACTACCATTCAAAACCAGAGGTTGGTGATGTTTGCTTTAGTTACGTGTTTGGCATTTCATTTTGCTAACAGTTGTGCTGACAATGGAGTACACATATGTAAACCATGGGTGTGAGGACAGATCCAGCATGTAGGCCAACATGTAGAATGTTTGTGTCCCAGTTAGTTTACCTTGCAACATTAAGTTTTAGTGGATTTGTTTTCCTTTTTTTTTTTTTTTTTTGTATATGTGCTGGGTTTATTAGTTTTTCCTTTTGTTTAGAGTGTATGTTGAATTTGTAAGTCTTTTTTGTAGTTTGACTGTGTTTTTAGTTTACCACTCACATAAGTATACTTCGTTGTAATGTTTTTTGATGTGGTCTGGCTGTGATTTTACTTTTCCTATCACAAAAACATACCAGGTTTATTTTTATGACACATACTGTTTTCCTATTTGTCAGAGCAGATCTTTATTATAGTCACTTACTTGTCATGGAAGATGTGAGTACTGAATGTTTTTTTTTGCCAAGAAGCATGGCATACACATGCATACACACACAAACAGAAAGTTTGCTCCAATTTCACAGACATTGTGGGCCTGACATCTGCACAGAGAAAACATAATATCCAGTATTGTGTGATCTGCACCTGAGGAGATGGCAAGGAGGAATTAAACACAGAGCTGCTGGTTAACTGCCTTTTCGGGGGAGGTGGGAGATAGTGAAACTGTCAAGCACAGCAGCATCTTCTGGTGGGTCCTAGAAGGCTAGTTTCAGGTGCACAAATCTGTTGTCTGAACCTTTATGAAGGGCAACTGTGAAAGTACATTGCCATTATTGGGACAGGAACTCCATATTTTTTCTACGTGCTTTTCGCTTTGATGCCTGCAAACCATAACTATTCTCCAAATGATCTCAAGACAATTTATTCCACTAGCAGTTAGGGGTTCCTCAGTATAGAATTGAGAGCCAGCATGGAGGGGGACATCTTCCAAGTGGCCAACAATGTTGCTTCTGCTCTTCCTCACTTCAAGCAATGCAAGCAGTGAAGGCATTACTCTTTGAAAGGCCTCAGCACCCCCCCCCCCCCCCCAGGCCTGACATGGCTGTCTGCATCAGTGCAATCACCTAATCTGACCATCCCATGCACATGAGTGCTCACATCTACATGCTAATGAGGGGGAACTATCACCTGCTTTGTAAGCCAAGCCCATCTTCCTGGTTAATGGCTGCAAAGTCAGCAACAACAAGTCTTCATTTGTAAGTGGGAAAGCAACGAATATGACAACTGTTTAACTTCCAGTGATAGGGAAATTGGGACTAGCGGCTGACACCAGCATTCTCCGCATTGGGTCTTTCCTCATGTAATGCACTAGTCAGACTCATGTCATTTGGGTTAAAGTCAGTTTATAATCACTTTTATGACAATTTATTTGTATCAGTGATTAAAATAAAGGAAATATTAAAATGAATGTGGCAAATTATGAAGAAGGCACGTTACTGACAACGAATTCCTCCACCTTACCTGACAAATGAGGAATTAGTCATGTGCTGCACGTGCCTGTTCTACTGTACTTCCTGTCTGTCACTTTCACTTGGCTGAATTCATACAACCTTAAAGAGCTGTGCCACCAGTAGTTCTGCATATACAATACAATACAGTACCTCTTAATACAAAACCATGT
>NC_056745.1:1229078371-1229358371 GCF_019279795.1 Protopterus annectens
ATAGCTGTTCTAATACCTTTGTCTTTAAAAGTATAACATAAATACAGGTGGTAAGTAAATATTCAAATGCTTTTTGAAAGAATTTATAAAAAATATTTTATTGTTTAATGCTGTATTGCCAAATTGCATAACACTGAGTTCTTAGGGGTATGTATATAGCTAATCTTCACTGTGGGGAATGCAATATATGTTCAGATTGTATCTGCATTCAGTTGTTATATTATACCATAGATCACCATCTGTCTTCCTATCTATGTGTCTATCTGTGTAATGTCAGATGTCAGTTAGCCTTCGAAAATCATGGGCCAAATTCATAAATATGTGTACCTTGAGGTAACATTTTGGAATTCAGAGACAGCCCTATCAGAGTGTTTTAGCATGAAGATATGCAGCACTGTGATGGGTTGTCTCTACAGCAGTGTTAGATGCTAATGAGGCAGTCAGTGGAGAGGCAAGTGCCAATTAGCCATATACTCTTTCCTCTGGCACTGCCTCTGGGAAAGTATTTTTGCACTGAGTGATTACAATTGCACAACCATGTAGATATGCACAGATGTTCCTTGCATCTTGTGGTAGTGAATACAGAGGACATGTTCATCTATTACAGTAAAGATAAGTGCTTTGGAGTTATGGAGTAAGGTAGGGTTAGGAGGTGAGTGCAGGTGTGTACATGAATGGCTGCATGTTGTGAGTGTGTATGGGTGAATGAATGAGTGTAAGTGTGATCAGGCAAGGAATAGGCCATTTTCTGTGATGTATGTGTGTGTGTGTGTGTGTGTGTGTGTGTGTGTGTGTGTGTGTATGTGCGTTGGTAGGATGGGGTAGCCATCATACTTCCACAGACCCCTAGACAACACTGAATGGGCGGAATCAGTAGCAACCAGGGAAAACTCCAAACTTGTGCCTGAGCAGTACATAAACAGTACAGGGATCGAGGGTGGGGGTGGGGGGATCACAAGCCTCCAGAAACAATTTTGTAGTTTGGCCTACGTTTCTCTTAACTAGTATAGGGATTGGGAGTGGGGGACCACTGGCCACCAGGGATAACTCTATACTTGGGCCTGAGTTGCTCCTAAACAGTATGGGGATCAGGAGTGGGGGGACCACCAGATACTGAGGCTAACTCTATATTTGATCCTGTGCAGTACTTAAACAATAAAGGTATCTGGGTTGGGGGGAACCACTAGCTACCAGGGATAACTCTATACTCAGCCTGAGCACTACTTAAACACTATGGGGACTGAGACTGTAGGTGTACCACTAGCCACTAGGGATAACTCTATACTCAGCCTGAGCAGTACTTAAACACTATGGGGCTGAGGCTGTGGGTGTACCACTAGCCAGCAGGAATAACTCTATACTCATGTCTCAGCATCATGCAAACAGAAGGGAGATTGGAGAGTGGGGAACCACTAGACACCACAAGGAAACTCAATATGGTGCGCCTTAAAGGCACACATTTAAAACAAAAGGCATGGTAACCCACTAGACACTAGAGATAAGTAGCATACCTTAAAGGGCACTAAACAGAGTTCAAACAATACACCCTCCCCCCACCCACAGCAGATATTAGCCTGCTGCACCACCATTAGACCCTGAGGTTTGAATTTAAAAAATAAATAAATGATAAAAAAAAAAAAAAAAGGTTCAGCGAGGAAGGAATTTAAAATATGCACCTTAGACACAGGACACCACCTTATTAAACCACTGCACTGAGCCATTAGTTCAACAAGGCTACTTTAATGTATACTGAGAATCTCAAGCATTAAGCAATGCCTGCAACATGTCAGAGGGACAGGAAACATTAGGCATATTTCTCAGTCTTGTAGGATAACAGCCATTTTCCTTGCATGCATTTACTCAAGGATATAAAGTGTGAAACTTGAATGTCTGGAAATAAAACTGAGTGTAATCATCTGCGAATTAACAGGACAGGGGGGAAAGGAGATATTCTGAACATTCTAACAACAGGGACAGGTATGAATTATGTGCTATGTGTGTGTTTGTGTATTTTATAGTGCAGTTCTATGCATGGGAGAGTGATTGGAGAGGAGTGGTGCCTCTACTAACACAATGTGACCCCGCTTGTTAACTATTACAGAAGTGCTGATTTGCACTTCAAGATATTTAACCATTTTTCACAGACATGGAAATTAGCTGATAATAATGTCTTTCCTCATTGCGGATAATATGTCAATGAACTGCAAAAGACCAGACTGCAGAAATAGGGCCTTTTTACCATGGCTTGTATGGCCTGTGGTGATGTTCTGTATGAACCTTCAGGTATATGTTTATATTGTAGCACTTTGAGCATATAAATGGGTAATACACCTTCATATGAAACTCAGAAGCCAAGAAGGGCTGCATTGTCATTGGATGTTATGTCATAAATCTGTATTTTCTTACAACTTAGTGTCTACAGTGATCTTTGGATTTTACTATATATGTATATATGCATGTATTATACCACACATCTGTCTTAAATCCTTAAACATAATTACTAAAATCTCTGAAAAACACTAATTCTGTGTAAATCCCAATAAAAAACAAGAAGGATTTATGCATTTATGACACAAAGAGGCAATTGTTCAAGTGTGCAGTGGCAATCATATTGAATATTATGTCACCCAATACAAGACGCGGAATGCTTTAAGATAGAAGATGAAATGCAGCATGCTTTAAGACAAGGAAGCTTTTTCCTTGTGTTATTTCAGTGAATAAGCAATATGAGGGGATTTTCACATTATGAGCTGGGTGGCAATATTAAACCTGCAGACACGTGCATTAGTTTACTTCATTTGCTACAGTCTCCAGTTATATGCCTATTACTTATAAAATTAACATTTATTGATGTGTACGAAGCTATGCTCATACACTGTAGAGATAAATGGAACTATATTAGATCTGACATTTATTTCTTTATTTAAAATATACTTAACAGGGTGGAGCAATGATTATCAGCACAACCTGTGTCAGTCTCAGTGTGGGAATACATAGAAGGTCAGAATTACATCTAGTGAGAGATATCAAAAGTATAGTAAAAAATACAGATCTGTGAAAACAGTTAATAGGTAACAAAATACAGGTGCAATATATATTATTTTCAATATAGCAAGACAAACCTCATTTAGAAAGTGAGATGTCTGTGTGATAACTACAGATATATGCTAAGTGGGAATGATAGGACATTTGGATGGAGTGAAGGATTTTTAGATTTGTGAGAAGTTGCAAACAAGAGAATATTTAAGTGAGAAGTGAAGATTGGTGCAATAGAGCATTCCATATCAGGTACAGTAAGAGTGTTACTAGAAGTTCTAAAAGAAGGAGTGATGTAACTCAGGCTAGGTGACATACCTGGAAATGAGAGAATAACATTTCGCTGATGACAGGAGGTGGGCCTTTAGCTGAGCCCTTTGTTTAGTGTGAGATGAAGTATCTTTTATTTGTGGGGAAATGCTTCCCAGAGGTTGGGACATAGTACAGAGAAGCAGTGATCTGTATAGCAGAGTTGAGTTTTGGGAGCTTGCAGTATAAGGACAGAGGGGTCATGGATTTGGAGGCTGTAAGAGGAAGATTATCTAATTCAGGTGCTAGGGGAGAGAAGTTCTGGATGTCAATGAGTTTGAATAGTTTGTCTCCTAGGAGAAGGTTGATCCTTTATTGAACAGGGTGCAATTTTCTTTTTTTTTCCGGTGTTTTATAGTTGCATTCATTTTTAATGGACTAGGTCACAAATGTGCATGTTTTATTGGTTATTGTTTCAATGTGTGGGAAGTTTGTTTTTGATACTGACTGAGGCTATGGTGGCACTCTATTCAAAATGGAAGAATAGAATGTCTACCTATGACTGTTCTTCAGGTTTCAATAAACAGTAGTAGATTTTATTGGCTCAAAATAGGACAGCAAGATTTTTTCATTTTGTAGTCAAAGAGGAGTGAGAAGTTAAGTAAGGGACCAAGCCAACTGCTGTGGTATTTAAAAGAGGTAATAGTTTCTGTATGGCTTTGTTGGTTGTGATCATAGAAACTTAAACAGTTTTAAGGTTTTTAAGTTTCTGTTTGGTGCTAAAAGGCATAGTTTTACTTTTTTAAGGAAACATTTGTTGGCAATGGACTGGCACTAGGAAGTCTGTTTGCAGACGATTCTGGAGGTTAGCTACGTTGGCTTTTATGTCACTGTATTGCTTCTTTTCTGAGGTTTCTAAGTCAAAGATACTTTTGCCTATTGTTAGGGGAGTTACTTTTTTTTATGCCTGCTATGCATCCTCTGTAAGTATTAAAAGGGATTTCAATTCAGCTGTTGGCCAACCATTTCTTTCTGCTTTACAGAGTTGAGAAATTCTCAGGAAGACTGGATTCTGGAGGGACATTAGTGTACTGGTGAAAGCTTCTGTGGCAAGGTTAGGGTTCAATATTATGAGCACTGCCCTCCCAAAGATTTACTCATAAATGAGCAACAAATGCAATATAAATGTCACACGGTTGCCTTTTATTGTGTAACTCTTACTTTACTTTGACAAAGCAAAAAACAACAACCACCAACCAAAACCAGAACTTGGGACCACATAAGAAGTCGCAAAGCACAAAAAATACTCAGACGGATCCAAGGACGACCAAAGGCTTCCAAAATAAATCCATCTTTAATGTACAAAATATATTTTGTATATTAAAGACAGATTTATTTTGGAAGCCTTTGGTCGTCCTTGGATCCTTCTGTGTATTTTTTTTTTATTTTGGAAGCCTTTGGTCGTACTTGGATCCGTCTGTGTATTTTTTGTTTTTTTCTGACTTTAGTTTATTTGTGTCTGCAGCTCCAAATACATTGTATTTACCATAGTGCTTGATGAACTATTTATGTGATCTGCCTTTTGTGTACTCTTCCTAAAGCTCATCAAAGGCGGAATGCACATGGATGCTATTGTAATAATGTACCATACATAAAGCAAAAGGCTGCTTTAGTTGTTCTGTTTAAACAATTTTTCTCACACTTGGGAATCCTACAGTTCTGAGTTCCATGGGATCCCTGACCAGCCTGCCAGCACAGAAGTATTTTACACCTCATTGGTGCAGGTAGTGGCAGTCAAGAACAAGCTAAATACCATACTGTTACTTTGTTGCTGGATAATCTGTGTTTGACTGATACATTGTATGTGTTTAAGATATAATCACTTTTACACTTATTATTTTCTCTACTGTACCTTGTATTGGAAGATTAATCCTGGGTGGCATTCCTGGAAAGAGGCCTGTCCTACTAAGCCAGACCCAACTAACAAAATATAAAGAAATAAATTAATAAATAATAATGTATAAATGTTAATGTGAACCTGTAGACTCATAAAGAATTATTCAGGTAATAGTTAGCAAGCTGTTATACCTTAAACCACCAGCAGCCTACAGCAATATTTGGATTTTTCTGAGAATTTTATCAAAACATTCAAACTGCTTTAGAGATACAGTTGCATTTTGTTATGGGCTACTAGTATGTAAACTACTTCCTCAGCGATTGAGCAGACTGTTCATTTTCTTCCATTAAGCCAATAACAAGTGTATATATACAAACATTTGTGTTCTAGTTGACAAACTCAGTAAATATCATAATCATATCTATGTTTGTTTGTTTTTTCGGCTTTTCCCGGTTAGGGGTCGCCACAGCGGAACTCTGGTCCGCTAATGATTGGCAGTCGATTTTTATGGTGCTGAGTTGTCAGCCCGATGCCCAACCTTCAGTGAAGGCACACCCATTCATGCATGTCTTTCGGAGGCCACTCGACCACGGGGAGGACATGCAGACTGCACACAGAAGGCACTCCAGCCGAGAATCGAACAGGAGAACCTCTTGCTGTGAGGCAACAATGCTCCTGCTGTACTGAATCATATCTACGTTGTATTGGTATTAAATCAGAATTAAAAATAATATTCAATTTCAAATAAATAATATTTCTATCCTTTTAAACATGGCAGTAAAAATACAGTTTTAACAACTGTAACCTTATATTTCCCATTTAGGACCTTTCATCTCACTGTCCTTAGAAATATTAACTCATTTAATGCGCTATAAAGCAAAGTCTGCAGCTATATTAAACTTAACATTCAAATGTATATATGAATGCAATGCAGAGACAATGGTACTTGTAGATAGGATAAAATTACGATCTAAAAGGCCAGTTGAAACTGAGAGGCTGAAATATTTTCACAACACTGAGTTCAAAATAAAGGTGCAGCTATTTGTTTTCTGCAGAATAAAAAAATATAAGCAATACCAGAAATATAAATACATAATACTGCCATGATATTAGATGGAAAATATAAATATTAATATATTGGTTTGTTATAATACCAAATGGATAGCATAATGGTACCACAGTTAGCACTGATCCCACATAGTAGGTGGTTCTTTGATTTGCATGTTGGCTGAAGTGCATTCTGTGTGGCACCTGTATATCCTCCTTTCATTAGGTTCATGTGGATTTTGACCAGGTGCTTCAGTTTTCTCCTAAAGATTTAATGTAGGTAAATGGGCTGCCCTCAAGATTACCCATAATTGTGTATGTAGCATGACAGTGAGTGAGTGCATGCAGGTGTGTGTGTGTGTGTGTGCGTGTGTGTGCATGAGTATGTGTCTTTGGTGTGTGTGGCACGCGCGCATGTGTGTACATGTGTGCGCATGTATGTGTGTAGATACCACGGATATTGCACATGTGCTGTAAGGACACACAACAGTATGGGGACAAGGGATTTGAGGATCATTAGACAGCGGAGATATGACTTGCACCATGAGAGAGCAGACAACTCAGGGACAAGTGCAGGGTTTGTGTTGTGTTTCTGTGTGTGTGTGTGTGTGTTCGTGTGTGTGTGTGTGTGTGTGTGTGTGTGTGTGTGTGTGTGTGTGTGTATGTGTATGTGTATGAGTGTATCTGCATAAATGTGTACTTGTGTGTGTGGGAGAGTCATGGGGGTTGCTAATACCTACAGATGTGGCTGCAGTGGTTAACTATCACAACATGCAGATCATTGCTGATCTGCACATCATGATAATTAACTGCAGTTTGAAAAACATTCAGATTAGCTGATAAAGTTTTTCCTCATCGCTGCTAACAAGTCTATGAACTGGAGAATACTATGCTGTGGGAGAAGAGACTTTTTAGCATGAGCCATATGCCTTGCACTAGGGCTTTTAATGAATCCCTGGGAAATTCTTTTGTATACAGGGACCAAAATAAGGTGAAAGCAGAATTAGGGTGACAGCCTTCTTGAAAATGACTAGTTCAAAAAACTTTTAGGATTTGCTTTGCAAGTAGAAAAACATACTCCTTGGTATATGATTTGGAGTTAATTTTATTTTTTGTAGTACTGCAATGTACCTGAAACAAAAACGATACTCCTCTGTTAATCTTCTACCCACTATACCCAGAGTACTTCAGTTGTGACTGCAGCAGTAGCAAAACATTAAAAACAGTGCAAGATTATGTCCTCATTGTAGTCTGAGTTACATCAGTGATGGTCATACTCAGATGAGGTCACTGGTCATACTCAGATGAGGTCATTGCTCAGGTTCATTATGCAGAAAGTCATACTCAGGTGAGGTCATTGCTCAGGTTTATTATGCAGAAAGTCATACTCAGATGAGGTCATTGCTCAGGTTCACTATGCAGAAAGTCATACTCAGATGAGGTCATTGCTCAGGTTCATTATCCAGAAAGAATTAAATATGATTTAAAATCATAACTGGTAATGGAGATGAGACTGACATGGCTGAAATCAACAGCGATTATGGTACTACTGCTAGTAATGTCAGTAACAGAGATTGTGGTACTACTGCTAGTAATGTCAGTAACAGCGATTGTGGTACTATTGCTAGTAATATCAGTAACAGCGATTGTGGTACTACTGCTAGTAATGATAGTAACAGCGATTGTGGTACTACTGCTGGTAATGTCAGTATCAGTGATTGTGGTACTACTGCTAGTAATGCCAGTAACAGCGATTGTGGTACTACTGCTAGTAATGTCAGTAACAGCGATTGTGGTACTACTGCTAGTAATGTCAGTAACAGGGATTGTGGTGCTACTGCTAGTAATGTCAGTAACAGCGATTGTGGTACTACTGCTAGTAATGTCAGTAACAGCGATTGTGGTACTACTGCTAGTAATGTCAGTAACAGCGATTGTGGTACTACTGCTAGTAATGTCAGTAACAGCAATTGTGGTACTACTGCTAGTAATGTCAGTAACAGCAATCGTAGTACTACTGCTAGTAATGTCAGTATTTTGAATATAACATAGGATAAAAAGCACTGGAAGCATTTGTACAATATGCAACAGAGCTTTAAAGTACTGTGGGTCATAAGATTTTCTCCTAGTGCCATGCTATGCAGAAGGTCTATAACAAAATACACAACTACCTTTCTCATACATACATCATCATAGCTGTAATATTTACCACATTAAGATGCCTCATAAAAATAATCATTTTGCAGAGAGCTGCACCCAGTTATATCCACCATTTTTTCTGCCTTTACTTCCCCAATGCCTATGCATGCTATCGCCAAGGTTGCACAAACTCAGAGAAAAGAATAAATTAAGAAGACAATTTTTCTATATTCTGTTTGGCACAATATCTCAGAGGGTACCCTAAAACAACTTCCACAAGGAAATGGCCAAAATATTGAAGACACCAACAAAATTGCAAGACAGTTTTACATAAAGGCCAGATTCATAAATATTACTACAAAGTGTATTCATGTGTGCACTTTGTGTACACTTTCTGAATTCAAGAACAGCCCTACCACAATGCCTGTTATTTATTCAAAAATGTTGCACTTTGCGGTGACCTTTATGAATTAGGCCTTGTGTTTTAAGCTGCAACAACACATCAGTTGTCAAGATGTCCCTCTTGTTATACGGCATGCGGGTGGTTACCTCAAGATAATTATGATTTGGTTGGCCTGCCCTTGCACTGAATGTCTGAATATTGCAAACCAAACAAATACTATTTTATTTTTTTTTGCCCTTAGTTTGCAAACTAATTTTTTAGAAGCAGTTCTCAGAATGCAGCTATAGTAAAGTCTAATAGGCAAGCTCTCTCATTGGAAATAAAAGTGCCAGTGATTAAACTTTTTTGGAATATTACTGAAATAAGCCAAAACTACACTGCTTCATTTACACATAGCTATTTTAAAATTCATATTGTATCAGTTTTGCAAGATAAAATAACTTCCATTGGAAAGTAAATATTTTTGTGAATATTTATAGTGATACAACGCTATGTGTTTGCGTCCCTTTCTGTGACTAGTTAAATATCCTTTTAATTTACATATTATTTCCTTTACTATGACTACAAAAGAGGATATGGTGAGTTAGCATGTGTGTGTGTGTATGGGGGGGGGGGGGGGGAGAGAATCCACTACCTAGCATTGCTTTACACCTCATAAAATTATTGCTGATATCACAGAACATTAAAGGCAACCATTGAAATAATAAAACTGGCAACATTTAGCTACTGGCTTTCCATCCACTCTGTTGTTGAAAAGGACAAGTTACTGATTTTAAATATGTTACATTAGCCACTGATGTGGATCTGAAGTGTTATTTGTTGCCCATGATTTAAATATACAAATGGTGTGATATTGTTTCAACTACTTAGTGTTCTCTTCTGTGCAGCTCTAAAATTCCACATTTGTCAAACATACCTTGTGACTCTTAATTATGCACTACAGACGGACCTTTAATCTCTAGTATTAAGAAATGAACACATGGATGACTGGAAAAGAAAAATACAATCTGATGCAGTAGCAGAAAAAAAATACAGCTGTAGCAAATTTTAGTCATTCTGTCCATCATTGCCTGCCTTATCCTATTGAAGGTGAGGGGAAGGCTAAAGCTTGGCCTGATATGAAGTGAGCATAAGGCAGAAAAAGTTAGAAGATGCCTTTCTATTGTACAACTCATAGATGCAGTCACTAAACACAGTATGTACACACTTATGGGCAACTTTGGAATATCTTTGTTTGTGGAAAGGAACAGAAGCACCTGGTAAAGCTCCATACGGATTGTACACAGAGGGTAACCCAGATGAAAAATGAACTGGAGAACTAAGGAATGTGAAGCAGGAACATTAAGCACTGTGATACTATGCTGTTCTGTAGCAATCGGTAGCCACTAAACTAAGTAAATGTATAAATAAATAAATATGCTAGCTGCTAAAGTGTGGTAAATGTACATTGCTAATACTATCATACTGCATTTCCAAATGCAGAATATATTTGTAATTTTTTTTTCAATTTCAGTATTTTTTCTAGTATTTGTTATCAGTGTTAAACTTCAAGTACATCATAATGCATGTTAACTATATATTTACATCTTACCACTTGGGATTTTGTCAAGGAAATGCACAGTGATGTTGGCATCCTGTAATTATTTTATTTATAGCAGCCAACTTGTAACTTAGTTTACTTGCCAGTTAATTTACAAGTTTGTACAAAATTATGCATAAAAAGGTTATGTTTGACATGGCACTTTAAACAGATCCCATAAAAAGGCAAATAGAGTAAATGTTTTGTTTATATCATCTTAGTTTCCTTTCTGTAAAATCTGTTTTCTATAATTAACCTCCCCTACAGAACTTGGCATGGTTTCAGGTAGATTCATGCCATCTTTGAAATGATATTATAGATAATGCAGTTGATGGATGCTGTTGATCTGAAATAATCATATGTTGGTACGCATCATGTACATATTAATACAGTATATTAATGATGAACAATGTGCCTGTTCTAGTATTCTTAACAATATCATATTTACTATGTCTTGCATTGCTAAAACCTCAGACACAGCACAAAAATAAAACATTTTAAAGCATTTCTAAAGGTAGACAAGTACAAAAAATGGTTGTTTATGATTAAATAAATTGTTTATGATTAAAACTGTTGAAATGAGTTGGCTATTTCTGCTGCTAGACCATTCTTATATAAGTTGCTAAAGTCTACGCAAGCATGCTAACATTACTTCAGCAAAACATAATGAAATGTTTCCAAGTAAATGACACCATAATGTAGTGAATGTATTACTGCAGTCATAGCGAACACGCAGCACCAGATGAAGGATGAGGTAGCAGAGTGAAGGCAAACAGTGTTCCTTTATGTCTGTAAATCACCTCTCAATAAAACCAGTCATGTCAATTTAGTTGAATGGGCTTATGGCTAACATGTCATAACTTGGTTACAGAGTGTGTGACCTTGAAGACAATCGTACTAGTTTAGGGAGTGGGGGGTACAAAGTATCCTGCATGAAAGTTGTTGGGGGCTTGAGTTCCCCAAATAAACACAGTGCTGGTGATCACCAATTAGCTTATATTGAGTGGGTTTTTCTAAAAAGAGCTATGTGGATTTAAACAGTATTCAAAGAAAACTGAAAAGGTGAACACCTTCACATTTTAACAGTGAACAGTGAGGAGAGCATAGCTATTTTTCTGCCTCCAAGGTATTCTTCTCACCATTTTACAGTGTGATCATATGTAAAACACAGATTATTCACTGAAGTCTGCACACTAACAGTTACTTTCTCTTCTGCCTTAGAACGTGACCAGCACTTTATGGAAAGCTTTAGTTTTCTTGGCTTCCCCAATTTCCCATTTCCTAATTTTATGAGGATGGGATTCATGCACTCCTCATGTTTAATGTAAGGTTGGAGTGAGGGAATTTGTGTTGAGTGTAATGGCTGGGTTGGAGACTCCAGATATACTAGGATCCAGACCATCATTACGGCTATACTATGGGTATGTAAAGTGCCCTAAATTACTTTTGGTAGCATGTGTCTGCAGTTCTTATAGACTCTGCTTACAGTAGTATCTACCTTAACTTCATTGCTGCATGCAGAAAAGAAATCTTAGGGACAGTCAATCTCCAAAGATCGGTTTGTTGTCCCCTACATAACAGCAGAGGTGCATGACCTCTTTCTCAGAATGATTCTAGTAATAATCAAGCTCTACATATAACTTTGAAGAAAATTAATCTAAAACACTGTCCAAGTCCAACATCTAAGTTGGCAGTGAGTAGAGCCTACAGTGGACCTCACTCAGCATAGAAATATTCAAAATTGCTCCCAGACTATCTCAGTCAGCCTGGTAGCACTTGGAGAAACCCTTGCCTTCCAGACACTGATGTAGTTGTGGCAAGTTTGTAACTCCATCGAAAACAATTGAATGGTGCTTCATTACACCTTCCAGCCTCTCCGCAGGGCACCGGTTATGTTCTTACCCCATGAATTTCCATAGGACAGTTATTGCTTTCTTCCAAAGCCTACAAGATGGATCAATATTTGGTTTCTGTCATCCTAAAGCATATTCTTCTGGTGGTGAATGGCATCTTCCAGTATTCTCATAAAAAAAAAAAAAGTAGCATTCCTCCACCAGCATTCCAGAAGACAACAAACTCTGCCTGTGGGACAAGTGAAAGGTGTCTCAATCTGGCTTTGTGTTGCCTAAGAATAAATCCCAGACTGATCTAGCTGACCTGAGATCATGTACTGGCCTGGACACCTGCAGAACTGGTTATGAAAGCAAATAAGTGGCTTTTATGGGTTACCAATCCATGAAGAAGATAGGCAGTTTGTCTCATTTTGCTACTGTCACCTAGAGCAGAATGCATGGTGTGGCAGAAAGAAATAAGCAGGAAAAAAGACTGGCAACTCTGGCCTTCCATGGAGTGCTTCTCACTGTAACAGGAAATCACACTATGTCTGCATGTGTGTGTGTGTGTGTGTGTGTGTGTGTGTGTGTGTGTGTGTGTGTGCGTGCGTGCGTGTGTGTGTGTGTGTGTGCGTGCATGCGTGCGTGCGTGTGTGTGTGTGTAAGCACACATGCACCATTAAGTCAAGCACAACACACCCCTGCTCCTGTGGGAGATGCCTGTTGGCACCTAGGGAGACACTAAGACATAAAACATCTAGTCTGCTAGGATGATAGGCTGTCTACAAAGTGTCTGCTGCTCTTATCAATGACCTATAAAAAGGATAATGTGAGGGAAATACCCAATGAGAAAAAAACAAAGGGTGATGTGGGCCACATGGGGTGGAGGGGCTGAAGTTTATTTGGTCAGGAAGAAAAAGATGCAAAAATAAACAAATAAGTAAATAAATAAATAAGCAGTGACACTAGGTACCCCCCCTCCAAGCACTCTACCTGGCAAGTTGACAGGATGTATGTATTCTCATTTCCATACTTTATGCTAAGAAATGCATTTCTTGCTTCATCAGGTTGCAGCCATGAAATACTTGTTCAGGCTACAAAATGTAATGCTCGGTGTAGAAGTTAATGAAGTACGTAATCAGACTTTTAACAAACTAGCTCTTGGCTGTGTTGCACTGGATGTGTGAGCATGCATACTGCTCGACCCATATCCTGCAATACTGCCTCATGAAGGGCATGTCTTCTTCCTCAGTGGTAACCCATCCTACTCTTTTATACTGCAATGTCATTGTTACAGTCAGCTCCTGGCATGTCTTTACAATGCCAGTGGCCTAGTTTCCTGAATCTCACCTACAGAGTCTTTATTAAAGGAATCTGGAATTTATTTTTCTCTGCAAATTTTCACACCCAGCCACCATATGATGAAATTAAACAATATTTGAACTTTTTGAGGCGGTACAACTGCCTTTTCTACTTTTTTCTTCAAATATGGAAATGGAAACCAAAATTCAATTATTATGTTTTATTTGACAGTCTCTTTTTAGTTGTTTAACTCAAAGCTTAAAATATGAGCTGATACTTTTATTTTTATTTTATTTATTTATTTTATTGAGGGATTATCTTTTTTACATCACAGTGCATTGAATAGCAGCATACTGAAAGTCAAGATACTGAATGCAAAATCTTGAAATGTCAAAATGCTGTAATTTACAATGTTCAACTCACAATACCTACTGCATGGGTATACTGTACCAGTACACAGCATACCTCTTAACTGCACAGATTTTTGCAGAATGTCCAGATTTTTGTCTCATATATTTGGTCTGTTTCTCATAAAATTGTGTTTTTTGGCAAATTATTGGCAAATCATTGATGGTTGAAGTCAGAAAATAATGACAGACATTTGAGTTTCAGACTTCATACCCTTCAGAAACATCTATGCTAATGCAAAACCTGTTATTCTATCAGCTTCCTAAGTTTGTAAGAGCAATATTTAGAAAATGTCCCCATGTTTGGGCTTTGTCCCCCCATTATTTATGGCTTTGTCTAGATTTCTTACTTTGAGAGTTTGACAGTTATAGTACACAGCCAATGAATAAACAATAGTTTCCTGTTAAAGAAGCTCAGAAATGAGTGCTAACATGGGTCCTGTGGGGGGGGGGGGGGGGTCCATCTCTTGGTATTTTGAGTTAAGTATTTTAACATTTCAGCATTTTGACATTTCAGCAATGTACTTTTAAAATATTGCTTTTCTGTATGTTAGCATGGACCCAATTATCTTTCTCTCTCTCTCTCTCTCTCCCCCTCTCCCTGTCTGTCTTTTTCTCTGTGATTAGAACCACAACGCAGATGGTCTTCTGTAAAAGCGACACTCGGGGTACTGTCAGACTTGTGGTCTGAGTGTCTTTTTATTAGGATGATCCAGAAGATGGTACTTGTTAAGAATTTTGTCTCAATTGTGTAACAACCTATAATCAAGTGAAATCAAAGCAGTGTCTTAGCTCAGCCTGCCTTCTGTGGCAGCAGTGTGAAAGAAATATGCTGATGGACATTGTCAAATTGCTCAAACAATTTGCAGTTTATTAGTCAAATCAAAATTTGCCATGAAAAAAAATCACACAAAATGAGGTAACATACAAGGTAAAGGGAATCTAAACATGAAATATAAAACAGAATAAAGAGTCACTGTTTAATTCAGAAAATGAATTAAAATGTAGATTTGCAAATTTCTGTGCTATGTAGAACTTCCTTTGACTTAAGTAAGGAAACTTACAGTTTGCATTTTTAAGAGAGAAAATTGAATGCAGAATGATCACTTAGTGAGAAATTATTTACTCAATTTATTTCGTTGAAATGATTTTCAAGAACTCTTCTTCCAAGAATTTTAACCTATCCCAAGGTGTTATGATTTAGGGATATGTTACATTTAGTTGAGGATCGGTATGGAGGGTCTTGCCCTACTTGGGTGACAGGGAAATGGTGCTCCTACCCTGCTTAAAAGGTTTGGCTAAGCACCATCCAGTGAACCAGATTTAGTGAACTATATATTTTTTTAATTGTCTCATCATGTTTTAACACATTTTCTGAGTTATAGTGGAATATTTCTTACTCTGTTTTCTATAATGTTCACATTCCTTTATTTAAGGCACAAAATGTACTCAGTAGGTAGGCTGCTGTGATGAGTAATAACAATTACATTATGGTAAACAAGCACATCTTTTTGTAATCAATGGGACTATATTAGAACACCGTACATTCAAAATACCTACCAATCAAAAATACTAAACATCGAACATTCAGAACAGCGAATTTTTTCCTAGGGAAAAAATTTGCTGTTCCAAAACACATGCACACAACACAAGCACACTAAACAATCCACACACATACACCTAAACTCTTACACCTAACCCTACACTAAACTATACACACACCACTAACTATCCACTTACCTTAACCCAGACCCTAACCCTAAGGTCTGTCACTATCGCACACTCACCTCACCCGCGCCTTAACCCTAACTCACCTACCCCGCACTAACCCTCACGTCCACACAATCGCACACTTACCTGACCCGCTCCTTAACTCTAACTCACCTAACCCGCTCTAACCCTTACGTCCACACAATCACACACTTACCTGACCCATGCCCTAACCCTAACTCACCTAACCCGCCCTAACCCTCACATCCACACAAATCACACACATACCTAACCCGCACCCTAACTCACCTAACCTGCCCTAACCCTCATGTCCATACAATCTTACACATACCTAACCCGCACTCAATCACACACTTACCTAAACCCGACCCGTAACTTTCCACCAGAGCGCTGAAAATACCGAAGCAACAGAAATGGACAACCAAATTATTTCCCTAGGAAAAAATTTGTTTTTCTCTTTCTTCGACATTTTAAATGTTCGGTGTTCTAATATAGACCCGTAATCAATAACCCTCTGATCACTCTGTTTCCCTGAGTACAGGTTGCATACAGGGATCAACTAACAGAAATACCTTCCAGTTTTTAATCCCCAGCTTTATCCTCATTGCTCTAAATTGCAATGAAAGAATCCTATTACAGAGGTTCTGTTCTCTAAGGCATTTCATGCCTTGCAGGTGTTCAGTTTTTACTGTGTGTACACATCTTTTCAGTCTTTTAAGACTTTTAAAAGATGCAGCTCACTAAATGTCTTTGTTTTCCTAACTTCAGGCCATTGGTTAGATTAAGTGACTCATACTCAGAGCAGCACAGCATTTCGGAAGTAGTTTCAGGATTCAGGCTCAGATGTTCACGATACCTCAACCCCTTAAAGTCTTGGTCTCCTCCCAGTATTACTGTCATATGACCATCTGGCCATACTGGCAGCATCTTCACTGAAGACAAAGTGCATTTGTGTACAGGTCATTTCAGTTAAAAACATGCACTAGAAACTGAATGTTTGGATTTGTCTATTCTCAGTTTCATTTGGTAGTATTCCACAAAAAATTCATTCAATTAAATTCAATATGTTTCTTACTCCAGTACAGCCAAGTTTTAATCTCTGTAAGGATGATACACTTGTCATTTCCAACTTGTTGCAACAAAGGTTTCATTGCCATTAAAATTTAGTGCATCAGCATTATCATTTTTCAGTACATTTCACTTTCCTTGGCTGCAGTTATTTTTATTTATTAAAGCCACAATGTGGTACTTATATAGTTTTCCAACACTTGCAAATGTATAAAGCTGCAGTTTATTTCCACTTTTTGAGTCAGCTATATACTATGCTATCAAAGTCATTTAGTAGCTTGTACCAAGAAACACCATTAAGGCAGAAAGGCAGATGTATTACTCCAATTCACTAACTGCAGGACAACGGTACCAAAACAGTACTGACTGAAATCAATAGTGAACACTAATCTGGAGCTATTTGGAAAAAAATCTTTGTGGGTTATTCAGTTTTATCTACAGTAAATCTAGTCAGATCAATTACATTAGTGAATGTAGATCAAAGTAAGGCAGTATTTCACATTATGGCACCTGTGGAGAAAATTAGTTAACATATGTTTCGACACTCCCACCTTGTGATTATAGATGTTAGTACAAAGTAAAAAAGGGGCTTAGCATATCAGCTTCTGCAATCACAGATGATGGGACTGGAAGGAGATTCACTCAGTTGCCCACTGACTACATTTCAGTCTTTTGGAGATAATCAAAGTTAACTGATGTTATGTTAAGCTAGAACAAATGCAGGAAAAGCTGACATGTCCCTGGGTGATAGAATTAAAAAAGGGCCATGGCTGACATGGGCAATTAAAAAGAAATGTTTAAATTCAGCAGCATAAACAGAAAGTTGCATAGATTTATTTAAATGGAAATTGAATGGGGAGTAATGAATCCCTCAAGAGGGATGAGCATCTATAGGAGCTGCCTGTCTCAGTTGGATTTTGGAAGTAAGCCTTTTCATGCCATAGTCATAAATCAATATCTAGTGCTGCACAAAGACATCCTGGAGACCTTCATTACATTTCAATGGTGTAGTGTCAGTAATCATGCATTTAGCATGCTGTCACTGCTTGAGTTTCTTTTATAAAAAATGTCAGGTGTGTGTATGTGTGTGCAGTGAGAAAGTGTTATTAATGCAGAAGCATTGTGAAATGACATCAAAGAGCAAAATGAAGGATCTCTGGTGCAGACAGGTTAATATAGCTCCAGAAATGAATTCCTTAAAAGGATACTATTTTTGTATCAAAAGTGTCGCTGTGGGACTAAGTCACTATTAGGATTCTAGTGGCCACTTCAAGCTTAATATTAACTGCTGTCAACATACAAAAGAGAGTAAGTGTGGCTGAGTAATGAATTTATTGTCTCAAATGAAGGCAGACTGTGAAATCCCTGGACTACGAGAAACTGCATTCATTGATGGTTGGAAATCTGTATGGGTTCTTTTGTTAAAATCATGGTGATGTGTAAGAAAGAACAGGGTTCAAAATAGCCTTGTAGACATTTAGGGCATTTTGTTAATATTCCAGATTTCCTGGCATGCTGTCTGCATAATTTTACTATATACATTTGAAAAAGATTTGTTTTCAGTTCTTATCAATAATAGTACCAAAACTCAAAAAAAGCAAAGAAACAAAACATTCTAGTGTTAAGGTTATGTAACCAGCCCTTGCTTGCTCCTTACAGTCCATAGTAACAACAAAATACAAGCAAACAAACTGCTTAAGCTGTTGGTAGATCAGGTTGATGTTAATGATTCTAAAACACTTAAAATAGTACAGTATATTTCATTACACCCTGGTGAAATGTCCACAAGCAAATAGGATAACAACCTGAGGTCCCTCCTGAAAACATACCCTTATCAAGACTACCATGGACAACAAAATCAAATTAGGATTAAAACCTCATCCAGGGGGTGCATGGAATGGCAACTCCAGAGATGGGCAATAATAAAAAATTGTACTCATCCCACGAGTCCTTACAATTCTTTGGAATTTTCTGCCTGAGGCAAAAAGCAAATTCCAGGTAGCATTCTTTTTTATGGTTCAGGTCATGTACTGGTAAAATATGCAATGAACTACTGATAGGGAGGTTGTTTTTTTATTTAATTTGTTTTGTTAACAGATAAATTCAATTGGTCGAAATTACTTCTCTACCACATGCTTGCGCTTTAATTTCCCAGTGGAAGAAGAGTGGGAGATGCATAAAAAGTAAATAAATAAATAAAAAATCAATGCCACTTAGCAGGGAAATACAAAGAAACTGCAGCAGTTTGTATTTCCTCCTTAATCAGCATTTTGCAACGAACATCAAAATCATATCCAAAATTATTTCAGTATATTTTGATTCATGCAATAATTTTTGTTTTTAATTTTTATGGTAGGTATACCTTGGATCTTGGCTAATGAGTAAAGAATTATATTTCACATCATCCTGTGATAAGGGAAGTCTTGCCGTTTTGCATTACTGTATTAACTTACATTGACTACTATATGTAATATACTTGCTTCTGACAAGGAACATTTCTAGTGCAGATAATTCTGAGCAGTGAGCCAGTTAACAGATGCAGCATGTATGTATTTCTGTTTGTATGAACAAAAAAAAAAATTCTAATGTCATTCCACTTCCCTATCAGTACCATAGCTGTAACAAGGCAGTTTGATGCATAGAGCAACACTCCAATTAAATGTCCCTTTTACCCCAGACTTAATCAGTCCAGTCACCTACTGAAATATACAAATAATCACCCGGTATCTATCTCAATAGTGTAAGTTCTGATACACGCATTTTCAGCTTTTAATTTTGCAATATCTACATTTGCACAGTAATCTAAATTAAATGGTTTTAAGTTTAATTGTGTTGTATGCCAATCATTACTGGATATATTTATATACATCATGACCTTCACATACTCACTTTCAAAACTTCTGCTTTATCCTTTTGTTGCCCCCAAATTTTGTGTGATATGTGTATAGTTTCTGCAATATCTTAGAAATCATTCTCTGAAATAGCTTTTTACAGAATTTGGTTCACAGTAGGTTTTTGCAGGCAAAATGGCTGTTGTGCTCCATCTTTAACACAATTTCTAACATAAAACAAGCTCAAACATTTATGGCACTGTTCCACATCTAAATACATATTATATCCTCATGTACTCCAAAAGTACATATTAAACCAAACCTATTATATTCAGATTCATGAATAAAAGCAACTTATTTTTCCATACCTCCCATTACTAACAACTTAAAATAGGAAAAACAAAAATATTGAACAATGTGTGAGGCATAAACCTTGTTACTGATATATTACATGTTAAGATGACACATAAGGTCATTGGGCATATAATGAAATACATTATTAACCATGCATTGGTGTTGAAAATTGGTCTATATGAATATATACTATCTACAGTTAGTGCAGTATTCTTAAACAGGCTTTACCAACCCGTGTGTTCTTGATTCCGGGGTTTATGGCCAGAGCATCATTAGATAAGAATGCACACAACCAACCTCTTCTTTCCTAGTCCCATGGAAATTTTGAATACAGAACCACTTTTTGTAAGCAGCTGCCAACATCTTTTGATGATCTAGTGTTAAGAGCATCTCTTCTAAACACACATTATGTTAACAGGCATTAATGCAAATGAATCTCCAAACTCTGTTTGTATCAACAAATCATTGAAATAAAATAAAAGTTATTTACAAAGCAGTCCTTATAAGGGGAGGGGTGCTTACACCCATGATAGGAAGCAACATTTCCTGGTTGCAGTGTCTTTCACAAGGATATACTCAGTAAAAAAAAAAAAAAATACTTAAAGACATCCCCAGTTCAACAAAAACTGTAAGAGGTAATTCTCCCAAAATGTCAGTGAGCAATAAACTAGCAGAAAGTATGACTGCAAGCCAGGGTATATAAAGTAGATACCTGGTGATGGGGGTGGGGGTTACTGCAAAAAATTAGCAAAGGGGCCAAGGTTTTTGGGGCAATAGCTGCAGAGGGAAAGGTAAAAGAGAGGGATGAGCCCAAGCAGAAGTTTGGACTTCAGGTGGGAGACTGGCTTTCCTACCAGGGATTGATAACATAGTATACCAAAGAGAAAGGGGCAGGAGATTGCTTGATGAAAGGCCTGCTCTGTTTGAGTTTTTATCTGAGTCAAGAATAGAAGTTCCTGTTAAAAAGACATAATTAGTAGGGTATATAAAATATTACATGATAACTATAAAAATGAAGGTTTACTATCAAAAGGGAGACTGGACTTTGTCCGAATTGGAAACACCAAATGTCCTAGTTCGACATTTGAAAATAATGAAAAAAAAAATGTTGAACTCACAACAGCTAATGCACACTAGCATTCGCTGTTGTGGATTCAACATTTTGAATGCAGATCACAATATAGTGGGGATCGGGCAACGTACCCTTTCCCTCACTGTAGTTTGATCCTGCAGTTTGTATATATAAGTAGCAGGGGGTGTGGGGGGTGCAAGAGGGCTTGCTCCCGCTGCAAAAATGTTCATTACTCATGACTGGAAGTGTAGTATTTTCAGCAAAGTCGACATTTCTGAGATGTCGATTTTCCTGAAATACCTTCTTCGGTCATGTTTATGTTCGTAGATTTGATTTCCGACATTTTGGGTTGGAAATATGAACATTTGCATGTTGTAGGTGTGAGATTTTGATAGTAAACCAAAAATCAATCAGAGGAGGTTATTGTAAAGAGAGAGAATGCAAATGCAATATACAAATTAACAATGGGAGGACATCTGCAAAGATCATATATATGCAAGAAAGATCAGAAGGTTTATGCTTTTTGCTTGAAAGGGTTTGCATATGTATTTTTATATCCCAAACATACTTCAGTTAATTTTTCCTCGGGTAGCTAGCAAATGATAGAAGTGAATGGTAAAGAACTTGTTAATTGGGAACATTTTTTGGGGGGGGGTGTAATGAAAAAATAAGTTGTTAGAAATTTGGAGAAAGCAAATGGTTTTAACCAAGGAAACAATTCTTTTGAGTTGGGATATAGGGTCTAATCTGCCCAGATACAGAAAGGCATTACTAAGTTTAATGCTATTGGCTGCCAAAAAGGTAATTCCTAGAACATGAAAATCAAAGTCTAAGGCATCCATTACTAAAGTACTGAATATTGTAAAGGAAATAAAAGAAATGAAGACAAAATCTTTAGAAAAGGGAAGGAACAAATTACATAGACATAAATGGAATTTGTGGGTGCATTACAAGGAGAATAATGTTCAGGGGGAGGAGTGAAATGTAATGGAAGGCAAGGAGAGAAGGAGTGAGCAATTTATGTAATGTTGGAATGAATGAAAATGATTAAAAATATAACATATTCATGCTGCAGAAAAATAACAAAAGAAATATTAATAGGGTTTGTTCTCTTTTCTGTTACTGCAAATGTACCTAGTTACTTTGGAAGATGTCATATTTAATAAAGATGTTTAAAACATGTTGCAGTTGGGGGTTGATATAACAGTTAAGGTTTTTATCTCACAATCACAAAGAACAGGGTTTGATCAGAGATTAGCTCTTCTCTGGAACAGACTCCCCATTCATGGAAAGCAGAGCTCTTCACTTAGCCTATTCAAATGCACTTTGAACCAAAGGATGGGAAATCACAAATTCACCCCTGGCTTGAAGCCTGTGTCCCTTGTGGACACGCGCAGCTTGCAGATGGTCTAAGTCATACACATATACCAAAGCTGTTCTAGTCTGTGGGCACGGATAAATGGAAAAGGAAAATTTGGGTATGAATGGCTACGATAAAAAACAAGATCCTTTTTCATGATCTTTTGTCATGATATATAGCCTAAATGATAAATGATACATTGTCGTTTATGATAATAGCTGTTATTTGACAATATATAAATTCGGTGATCGCATTCTAAAACATAAAGCATTCTTGCAAAAATGGAACACAGCTGAGTACAACTGAGCAACGAATGTATTAGTTAACTAACATTAGTTGATAAGCTGAAAATACATTGGTAGTTAATCAATGATCAGTTTTCAAACAAAGAACAACAATCAAGTCCTTTTGCTACCATTGAAAGCTTTGAAAAATTAGACCTAAAGCTATACATTAAATAAGATTTAAGGTGCAGACATCTATGGATGTTCCCATATACTGATTATCTTATGTAAAAACTAGAAGCAAAAGGTCTAATAGTGGCTGCTGCTGAGATGCATATTATCGGACAGGCAATCCATCAGTATTTGTAGGTTGTATTATTTCTAAGTCTAATATGCACAAGGAATTAATTCAACAATGTTCAACTGGTGTTGACCATACAACTGTCTCCATCCAGAACAGCAGAATACACCATAATTTCAATCAGTTATGGCAGTTTGGAGGACACCACTGTATTAGGGTAGTGTTTCAGTCAAACTATCTTTTTTGTTTATGAAATGGGAGTGAAAGATTTTTTTTTTTTCATTGTTGGGTATACTTGGTGATTGAGCAGCTAGGTGCTGGCAAAACTGAAATGTAAAATAAGCAAGTTCAGTCTTCTTTTCTCTTTTGAGTTTTAGACAATATACTATGTAAATAATGTATTGTTATATTCGATGCCTCCTACAAGCTAGCGCTCTGGCTGACTACCCCATTTGCCAACGTTTCTTATGGCTCAGCCCCATACACATGTTTAACCAATGGTTTCAGAGTAACATTTTTTGTGATTACACACTCCTCTTAAATGGGGATCTATAATAATTGCAATCAGTGGGACAGTCACTTTCAAGAGATGCCACAGAAGGAGGAATGATTTTAAATAATGGCACCAGTGTACTTCTAAAGTTGCTGCAGTCACATGAAGATGCCAACAAAAAGGAATTTTTTATTCAATAAAATGATTACCTAATGATTTGTTAGTTTTATTTATTGTACATTATTTTGTAGTTTTACACACAACAATGAGAAAAGGATCTTTCATCTAGCAATTCCACTTAGGTGTTGCAGGAAATATTAACCAGTCCATCATAAGACTATCCTATATTTATGGCCTTTTGTCTCTGATCATTTCATGACCAGTGATTCCCATTTCCTCACTGACCCATTCATTCTCTACCACTTCTAGACATCTGAGGACAACAGGTATGAATGGAAATGATTAAGGATCATCATCATCATCATCACCCTGTAGCTAGGTGAGAGAATCTTCTTCTATCCCACTGAAAAACCACTGAAATATGTAAATACCGGTAGTAAGCATGTCCTCTTAAAAACAAAGATCTAATCATCTCGAGATGAATACAGAAGATATAGAGCTAAAGGTTGTCATGCTCCACCTATGGGATTGAACTACTCTAACTTTTTCTAAAGTGAGACTAAAGCTTTCCACAAATTAATGGTTCATGCATTTTCTCATTGCTAGGTTCCTTCACACATGAATTTCAGCAGACATGCAGTGTGGCATCCAAACAACAAACCTATGGGTAGTTGTATGCATGCATCAGGCATAGCAGTTCAAAGTGCACTCATCAAAATCTATATAATCAAACTGATGGCTGTATGGAAAGTGGTGTCTTGAGGCCAGTTTTATTGCAAACAGTTTCAACAAGATCAACAAATTGATCTAAGGGTGAATTCCTTCTGCTCTGATATTCAGGACGTGAGTGATAATACAACTAAGGAATGCAGAGAACATGGATTCCTGTAAGGGACTATGAAAAGCTGAACTGCCATCTGAAAACACTGTGTGAAGATTCATTGAATGGCCTGAAGAATCTTGCCAGATACAGCCAAAGAGCAGCGGGTATGTATTTGCATATAATGCCACTCAGCAACAGCATGGGACTAGCATGGGAATTTGCTCATTTTATGTTTTTTGGTCTCAAGCTTTTGCTTTGTTATGAAATTTCTGTAGGTTTTACTAGATGATCCTGAAGTCGGCTATCCCATTCACTATCTGTTTGATAGATTCATTGTAAGTAATGACAGGGCCATTGTAGTAGAATGAAGTAGGAATGCGATTTGGCAGGCCTTCCATAACAAACTATGTGAGCTGTGTTCTTCAGCATATTCTGATGCATATAACCAAAAAGAGCACAACGTTGCGGGTCCACAGAAAAGGTTTATTGACACAAAAGCCACAGGTTAAGCGCTTTCATCAAATAGTATGACTTCCTCAGAAGTTCTGAGAGGAGTTCTGAGGAAGTCATACTATTTGATGAAAGCGCTTAACCTGTGGTTTTTGTGGCAATAAACCTTTTCTGTGGACCCGCAACGTTGTGCTCTTTTTGGTTATATGGTTTAATTTGAGCACTTTGGGCACCATTTGTTTAGATTTGTTCATATTCTGATGCATAAATATAGTTTTCAAATATTTTTTTACAGAAATAGTTTTCAAGTATGACAAAAACATCAAAACTGTGATCTATGAAGCCATTGGAGAAATACTTTCTTTAGCCCAAGACAGACATGTTCAAATATACCATTCTGCCAAGGGCCTTGATTGGTTATATTAGTTGAAGTACAAGAAACCCTTAACTTCAGCTCCAAATAAAACTAAAAAAAAAATGTCCTGATTATACAGCATTTTTTTTTTTATTTCAAATGCATTGAACATGCAGTGCTGAAGACCAGCAGTGAAGTGAGTGAACATTTCCATCTGTACAGGAATGGAATTTCCAGCTAAGGCTTTTGGGAATTCAGTATTTTCATTTTCAGCTAATGCCTTGCGTTCTTTTTACTTCTACTTGGACACCTCACAAGTGTACAGCTGCATCAAGACTTGATGAAGGCAATCTCGGTTTTTATTTCTTAAAGTATTTTGGGTTTCTAATACCGTGACAGGAATGTACCCCATTACTACGTCAGGGTATGATTAGAGTTCATGAAATTAGTATTACTTCAGTCTTTGATGTTAACCAAAAGTGCTCTTCACAGCACTTGCAATGTGTCCAGAATTGCCTCCTCCTGAAATTCATATGGGGTTACATGTATAGGTAGCATATCTAAGTACAAATGTAAATTATTTTTTATTAGACATGTTGCTCCTACTACTTTTGGAACTGTCTGTGTATCGTTCTTCCACATTGCTCTCATTTCTACATGCAAGTCATGATACTTTATGACTTTACGTCTCTCTGTATGTAAGCCACTGTAATCCCTGTAGGTAGTAATTTCATTGATTAATAGCAATTTTGTCTTTTTTCATGGACTACTAAATATAGTTTTCTCACATCGATTTTTTGAACTGTTTGTAATGGGTGATCCCATATGCTATACAATTCATCATTGTCTATAATGCTTTGTGTTTCATTTTTCCAAAGCTTCTCAGTTACTAGTTAATTGTAATGCTTGCACAATTCCCAGTGGAACCACCTTTCGACATTATTGTGCCTTTCAGTATACAGGCCTTCTGCCATAAGTGTATCACACTCAGCAACATGATGTGTGACTGTTTCCAGTTCTTTTTTACAGAACCTGCATTTATCTGTTTCTCTCAAGTTTGAATGGACTTAGTAAACAAATGTGTACATAGTCTCCTATCTTGGGCTGACATTATTAGCCTTTCATCTTTAGGCTTCAGCTTACGTCTCCTTAACCATTCTTATGTTGAATCATGGTCAACATGAGGTTGTTCCAGCAGATCTCTGTACTAGCCATTATATTTTTAGCTATTCTAATTTTCCATTGCTTCACCCAACCCTTGGGCAATCCATTATATTCCTATGCCAACAAGACTATCACACATTAATGTTCTCTTAACTAACAAATATCAGATTAAAATTAACACCAACTTTTTGAAATGGTATCCATTTCAAAAATTTCCAATAAAATTTAATATCAGTTTACATCAAATAATATGCATTTTGAGATTCCAGTAATTCCACTGTGAGTTTACTGCTTTACAGAATCAAATGACTTGTGAAATAGCAGCTTTGTCTTCTATTCAGACGACAACTGTCCATGATAATAAAGATAGTAAGTTATTAAATTTGAGCATGCATCATTAGTATTAGAAAAATCAGAAGCTGAGTGTAATATACTGTGTAATCTAATGAGACCTGATTGGTAAAATATCATCATATATATTATCCAAATATGCTTCAAGATATTGTCAAAAATAAAACATTTCTTTCAAATGCTATACTAATCAGCATTTAGATATACAAAGGGAGGTAAATGATATCAAAAAGGCAGAAAACATGCCTCATTTGTATGGTCTCCTCTACCATCTATAAAATTAAAGCATCTCCACTGGATGCATACTTTAAGGTACGGGTCTATATTATCATATTGTATGCTCAGAAGAGCGAACGACAGATAATCAACCGCATGTAAGTGAAAGCTTACAGTGTCGAAACTTCAGAACAGTGATTATTTTCCAATGGGAAACAATCGCTCTTCCGGAAAAAAAAACAGTAAAACATTGCTTAATGTGGGGGGCTTTGCCCCCCACACCACCCTACTTAAATATACCAACTCTGAGATTGCACTACAGTGCCAAAAAGGCAAAGTAGTGAAACCGGCCAAACAAATTCTTTCCCAGGGAAAGAATTCACTGAATAGCCACTTCACCATTTTGTCTTTTCGTGCTTTACTGTTCGACAAAGACACATTCTACAACCTGCATCTGCTACAACGTAATAGGGAACCTTAAGGTACACGTGGATCCCATTAGTGAAACTAGACAATAGTTTGCATTTTTGTTCTTACATTCATACTGATGATAATAAGATAAGGAAACACTTATGTTTTGCTAGAAAAAAGGCATTTCCCTTTAATATGGGCAACTAAGCTTGGAAAGTGGCTTAACATAGAACATAGACAGAGTTAATTACAGCAGATGAGGAACATTTGAATGACACAGTCTGTCAGTTTTTTCTGGTTGCTGCTTTATGAATTGGTCCAATTAATGTCTTGTAGGTTCATAAGTAAGTATTGAGCAAGCTGCTCTTGTGGGCTATTTTAAGCCTAGCCATTTTCTCTGAAAGGTGAGAATCAAACCCTGTATCTTCTGTCTGACAGGTAAAAAAAAATAACCATTATGCCAGCTTTAACTATTATTTCATCCTCGAACCCCAACTCTTATTGTTTAGAGTTCTTTATGTCAGTGTCATGCATTCTTGGATGTTGCTAATAGGTTAACAGGTTCATAGGTAAGTACTAGGATAGCTGCCCTTGATGGCCATTATAAGCCAAGCCATTTTCCCTTTTTGTGCTTGAAATAACCTATCCTATTTGGTTATAAATTGGCCTTACCCATCTCATGGTCGATAATTATATATTACCCCTAATGAGAATAATTGGGATCATACCATAGATAATTTGAGAAGATCCATGCATGGTGTAAAGATTCTAGGAGCTGTATCTAGAACAGGGGGCAGTTCTTAGATAAACTTTATCTTTCCCATCAATTGATCTAAGGTGAGTTTGAAAATGGACAGTTTGTTTTATGTGAATGGGGAGTCAATCCCATAGCAGCAGTACTCCCTGCAAAATATACCTGTCTCTCCAAAACATTCTGTTGATGTTGCAGAAGAGGTTTAAATCCCTAGACAGAATATTTCAGATACCATCTGATGACCAGTAAATTCATCAGTAATGGGTTGGAGGATGCCTTGCATGCCAGACACAGGTGAGCTCTTAGCTGTCTAGAGTATATTGAGTACAGTGACAACATTTTGAGTTGGTCCATGCACGACATGTTTTTTAGGCCTTGTATCCTTTTAGTAAGGGATCTTTCAGGACATTCGAGTTTTTTTCATGTCTGGACAGATATATGCCAAAGAAAGCATTATATTCATGACTGGCCTAATGAGGACTGAGTGGGGGGGGGGGGGCAATTACATCCCTGCATCTAGACACTATCTTATAACAATAGGCACATGTTGGTCAAAAGTTAAGTCACTGTCCACATATGTTCCTAAATCCTAAACAACTGGGTCAACCCTTAGGGTTATATTGTCATTGTAGTAGTTCCTTGGGGTAGATGACTTCCTATAGGATACAAGAATGCATTTGCTGGCATTTAGTTTGAGACCATGATTTTGACACCAGTTATTTATTTGTTATAAACTTTTCTGCAGTATGGCTAAGTCATTAGGGGATTCAAGAACTTCTTTTAGCTTGCAGTCATGTGCAAACTCAATCAGCCAGAGCCCTTTGGTATAGGCTTGTACTTCAGAAAAGTGGATGCCAAACAGGAGGGGTCCTAACGCAGACCCCTGGGGGATTAAATCCACTAAATGAATGAATTAAATGATGGTCTGATTACACTAAATGCTGGTGAACACTAAATGCCCATCTCTAGTGATGGTGCTATACCGTATATCCATCTCTACTTGTGTACTTTTGGAAAACACACACGCTGAAAATGGACAAATACAATCCTCTTGGCATAAGAATACTAGACAGAGCAAAACTAATGTTCATTGTAAATATAATTATGCAAAAAACAAAACAAAACAATAAAACACTGCTTAGTCTCAACAGATTGATGACACACAACATACATGAGATGTAAATAAGCATTTTTACAGGGTCACCATGTGGCAGCAAGCCCCCCACTTCCACCAAATTATATAGATAAAATCCATAGTCATACAACAATGAAAGATGAAGCTGCCTCTTCCCATACACAGCGATCTCACAAAACGTGTGATACCACACACCATATGTATCCTAGCTTCGATCTTGACAAATTGTGTCATACAGTTACAACCTGCTGAAGAAGTCCACAATTACTTGTAGGAAAACCTTACAGTCTCAGTCTCCTGTACTGAAGTGAGCTCCACAGCCTTTATGCCAATAGTTATCTTATTAATTTTTACCTTCCACTATACCATTTCTGTACAGTATCTGGAACTTTCTAATTTCATTTCCTCTCCACCTCATGTTTGCTATCCGGGCCTGACCTACCATAACCTATAAATGCATGGGCTACACTTTCTGGGTAAAAAACGATGTTATGATGGTGGCTAAGCTGAGCTTGCAATTCAGGCTGGGTGGGACATTTTTTTCTCATATATACACTCCTTCCTAATGTACAACACAGATAGGTAACTGTGCCCAGAGCAGCATATTTGCTCTACAATTATTAGCATGATGCCACTTTTCTACAATAAGTAAGTCTTACCAGTTGATAATGAGTTCATCCTGTATTTCTGCATTTGATTCTCACAGTCTACATTTGCCGGCTGTGTGACATAGAGTAACTTAACCAGACAGTATTCCAGGGGCTCCACTGAAAAAAAAGCATCAACCAAGTTGAGCAATTTGGTTAACAAAAAATACAAATAAAATAAAAGAATGCAGTGGAGGCTGGATGTGCATCAGTACATCCCATGTCATCTTGTGGATGGGAAGAGTGCAGCAGCCATGTCATTCATCTGGTATCCATTATGCATTCACAAAATGCACATTTTGCTTCTGCTGTCAAATTTTACAAACTCCGTTCTTAGCTGTTATGCAAGATTAGCAGTTATTCCCAATAAAATGTGCAAACAAATTCTAAGTCATTCACATTTTATTTTAATGCAATTAATTTGTATTGTCAACAGAGCTATAGTTCTAATTTTTGAAACTGTGTAGTATTGTGTAGCCCAACCTCCAGAATGTAAATTGCCACCAATGTGCATCTGCTCCTCACCCAGGAAAGTGCATTTTGCTGGACAGCATAACATTTCAGTACAGGGGGAAGAGTAAAAAACTCCTTAAGTGACAGTCTTAAGTGAGAACAAAAATATTTAGTCAAGCAGGCATTGGGAAAATAAACAGCAATTCAGAAAATGTTTAACTTGATAAATAAAACTCATAATAAACAAATAAAGAATTTCTGAGCCTTAAATGTTTGCACATCATCACATAAAATAATCAATGCATGCTTCTCTTGTTAGTCAGCCACAGACATTTTGAAGTAGTCTGGCCACTGGCTATTCGACGTGCACAGTGCTTCAGCTATACGGCAAGTGCGACATTAGCATTCTACTGCAGAATGAAAAGACAGTCTTTACTGAAGTAGAGCTTCCATTTTAAGTGTATGGCTCTTCGATATCTTCAAGCATTCTGCTATGTGAAAGAAATAGATACTTTTTTTCATAGATAAACTGCTGAAGAGAACTGCTGAGCTAAAATGACTGTAGCAGTTTAAAGGTTTACTTAAAATGTGAAACCCTAAATTGCATAAACTGGCATGGCTTTATATTTAGATATCCATTTGTAGCTGCTGTTTTCATAGGATCATAGGTAAGTACTAGACTCGCTGCCATTGTGGGCCATTTTAAGCTTAGCCAATTTTCCTTTTTGTCCTCCAGTTAATCTATCCCATTTGGTTAGAGATTGTCCTTACTCATCCCATGGTCGATAATTATACATTCCCCGTAATGACAATAACTGATATCATACCATAGATAATTTGAGGGGACCCATGTGTGGGATAATGCATTTAGGAGCTGCTTTTGACCATTAGTAGTGGAATGGACAGTTCCAGGGTAATTTTTCTGTAAATTTTCCAATCTGTATTCAAGTCACTGCATTCAAGAACTAGTTTTGCAGCAAATACTCTTAGATACTCAGCTTTATTTAACACCAGTGCCCCCCTGTGTGCACAAATCTGCACGATTAATGCATCATGATAACCATGAAACATAAGTACTACTTTAGCCACTTATTGTGTGTTATTAATGGGGTGATAAAAAGGGCTACATTTGCAATCTTTAGGTAACAAGTTGGTTCTTTTTACTAATAGGCACAATTATTATTCCATAAGCAAAATGCCACCAGCAAGCATTGCTATTACACAATTAATTTATTTTGACAGAGAAGAAAATTAAATCCCAGACTGAGAGATCTTGTACACCAAGGCTAAAGTGGGCATTTTACTGATCACTGAGATGCACTTGTATAGAAACCATGACCTGGATATAATCAGGCCGAGCTTTTCTTAGGAGATGCAGTGAGTACAAATAAAACTGTAGAATGGTTTGGGACTATAACTCGTATATTGCACTAGCTAATTTATGCAGGTCCGGTAATGAATATCAATTATTACAAAGGCATGCAACATAGCAGCTGTCAATTAAATATGCAACTTATGTTCTGTGTACAGTTAATGCAAGGAAGTGAAGGGAGTGAAGCTACAATTTAAATTATGTCAAGTTCTTTTTTAAAACGTTTCTCATTTTACAAATGACATAAACATAGCACAAGCCTTGATGAATGCATTTTGCAGCATATATCACAATCACCATGCTGTGTGTGTACAGGACAAAGGGCCATGGAAAATTAAAGGGGTATACATTTAGAGTAAAAAGGATAGAGATGACAACTGAGTGTGGTAAGGGACAGAAAAAAAGAAACAACATATGAGAAGAAGCTGTGCCCTGTATGCCCTATAAATGCATGCATTTGCTGGGACAGATAAGTGAGTTTGGGACAGCCAGAAGAGAGAGGGAAAGGTGTACAGAAGATTTCTATATTATGGATAGACAACACCAACTTTTCACTATCACCAGCACTGTACATTTATAGAGTGTAGAAGGTGAATAAACTAACATGGTTGTACCCAGATAAAATCAATGGTTACAGTAGCTGAAAATTTTTAAGGCAGACTTCTATTACTTTTTTTGGAGGGTTATTCATCAAATGTGGTTCATTCTCAACTACAGTTTAAAAGATGTCTACAAATGCTTCCTTGAAAGGACCAAAGCAAAGCATCCCTCATTCCGTCCATCCATACACCATCTATCCATCAATCCAGTCATTTGGGCTGAAGGTGACATGTTTGGGAATCTGTCCAAGTTGTTAAATAGAAGATGCAATACAAGACTACAGGCCTGTCTTTCCCAGCACAGTGTAGAAGATTTAATGCTTTGCAGAAGGAGCATTGCTACCTATTATAAATGTGAGACCCTATCTTATGATAAAAAAATATGATATGAGCAAAAGCAGTGAATTTTAAAGCTTGCCCTTACACCATTACAGCATTTTCTTTTTTTGCAACTAGGAATCACCCTTTTGTATCTTCAGCATGGGAGGCTGTGCCAACCTCACCTTTTGGACTTGTGCTAACTCTGATATCACTCTGTCTCAGAGCAGGGGAAATGATATGGAAAACCAGAACCTCAGCGCAGTATATATTCCATAACATTCTCACATTCCATTCTACATGCTGAAGATCACAGTTATAATCCTTGGAATGTGAATGGTGACTTCTCAGAAAACAGCACTAGACATGAGATACAGATATATACCTGGTATACCAATGGAATAACCACACTGTCATGCAGAGATTAAAGTTTTCTGTCTCAATAGCCTCCCACATGGGGATTAGAATCCACCAGCTTTTTTTATAGTCGATTAGCAATCCCCATTACACAAATCTGTGTGTGTTTTTGTGTGTGCATGTGTGGTGTGTGTGTGTGTATCTGTGTGTGTATGTGAGAGAGAGAGAGAGAGAGAGAGAGACAGAATAGAAACAAGCAATGTGGTCTTCATAGAGAGTGATGTGGTAAAGAATATATGACCTGTGGATTCACAAAAACAGAAGCAAACTGGAACTGTTTTTTGGAAATTGCATTCTCTTAGATACAACTTTTAAACATGTCTATGGTTCTACTGGCCACAGGAAGAAAGGGATGCTGTACTTTATGGATGAGCAACACCTCAGACTACTGGTATTTGACTCAGAGAAATGATTTTGGAGCTAGTACTTAATGATGGAACTTAGCTGCTGAATGTATCACAGTTGGACATGTGGTCCAGTGAGCATCATTACCAGTGTTGAGCACAAGTACACATACACACACACACACACACACACACACACACACACACACACACACACACACACACACACACACACACACACACACCACACACACACACACACACACACGCGCACACACACACAATCACGCACACACACACGCACACACACAATCACGCACACACACACACACACACACACACACACACACACACACACACACACACACACACACACACACACACACACACACACACACACACACACACACGCACACATGTACACACACACACACAAACTGCAGACCAATTCATTTTACCTCAGTAGCAAGAAAATAATGAAATCACTTCTTAAGGATATTGCTTATACAGCTATTTTAATTAACCGGGTCCACTATTGAATTTTGAAATTTCACAATCCTGAAGTTCTAAATACAAACACTCAGAACATCATGATTGTGAAATCTCAAAATAAAAAAATAAATAAATAAATAAATAAAAAATCAAGAATACATCAAAAAAGACAATTTTGCAGGGGGCAAGCCCCATTGCACTCCCACACCCCCTGCAACTTAAATATACTAACTCCAAGATCACACTACAGTGAAGAGAACGGTACTGTTCTCATTCCACACTGTATGGCAATCTCCACTTACAGGTTTTGAGATTTCACAATTCCGAGTTTCTGAGCATCGGTATTTAGAATGTCGGGATTGTGAAATTTTTAAATTCCAAAGTCGACACAATAAACCATATTAATGTCTTAACATAGACTCTGAAATATTGTTGCCTAAATGTAAAAGAATCAGTACAAAAGGTTAACTAATGACATCAGAACTATGGAGCAGACTGGTGAAGGTGCTGTAAGAGTATTTAAGCTTCCTTTACCTCTGTTTCTGGGCTCACAAATTCAGTGGATATTAGACTGTGGCCTCCAAGGATTTCTGGAGAGTCTTTTAACAAACTGTTGCATATAAAAGAAATGCAAACAACTTGGTCCTCTTAGAAGTGGGTTCTAAACTGTTTAACTAGATCTGTAATGACCTGAGTGAAGGCGTAGCAAAGTGCACTGAATGTATTCTGAAGAATGGTTGCTGATCAATGGGTGGGACAGACCAAATGTATCTGGTTTTAGACATCTCTGATTGGTTTCTTTATCAGTGACATCATTGAAGAATGGCAGGGGAAGATAAGATTTATTTTGTAGTATACAAACCCTGAGAAAAAAGTCACCACAGCATGTGGGACTTTGTGAGATTATTTGATTCCTCAAAGTGCTAAGACCAATAGATCAGATGGTGACCTCAACCTATTGTCCTGGCTCAGTCTCTACACATATCATCATAACAGTGGGCTGTCACGTTTACATAAAACACACTGTCATACTGAAATAAAATTGGACTGGAGAGACTAGAGAAAATGTCTAAAATGTGTCAAAATACATTAGATTCAAAAAAAGTATAAACTCATGCAGCAGAAACACTAGAAACCATGACAACCATTTAGTCTAGCAAAGCTATGAAAATTGCTTGTAAGTTGCTGGGATATATAGGTAGAGGAAGCATGGGAGAAAGGGAGAAAGAAAGAAAGAAAGAAAGAAAAAGAAGTAGAAAAAATAAAAAACAAAGGTAGTGGTAATACAGTGTAACCTACTGCTGACAGTATTTTGAATGCTTTACCTGTTCTGGACACTTGTTACAATCAAGATGAAGGCAGTTCAAAAATGGAAAATAAAAATGCAATAAAACAACACAATTCCTGCCTGCTAAGCTGGAGATGTTAGTTTGAATCTAACATACACCTGAAGTGCTCACTTTATGACACTGATCCATCACTAATTTATATGTACTCCATTCCTAAAATAGGCTGTCCATGTTTCATTACTCCCAGTTATCAAAATTAATAAACTACATGCAAAGTTTGATTTAATCACCATGTGGAGATTCCACAGGACATCACAAGATACTGTGAAGTAGAGTGGTACTATAGCACAGGCAACAATGAAAACAGTAACATATTTTGGAAAATGGGATGTTTAGCAATAAAACAGGCTCATGCAATGGATGGTTTATGGTGATTTCTTCTCACAGACAGGGATACAGAGACAACTTTGTTACACACAGCATGGTCTTGTACCAAAAGTAAGAATGTGAAGCTGGGTAGTAATTTATAGAACCTGGTAATGCTACACGGCAGTGAGGAAAAATGTGTGGAAAGAAGAACATAGAAATGAGCAAATATTGACTTGTAAATGAAGACGTGCAGCCTAATGAGGGCATACAAAATGCAAATTAGGACCACTGGAAGCAGATCATGCTGTCTAGTCATTAATTGTGAAGGTGTTCTATCAGTTTTGTGTGAAACTAAAACCAAGAAGCACAGGTACAGGTTAACATCATATCAGCTGACAGACTAGAGCATGTAGGACTATTTCCATGTGGATTGAGGAATTATATAAGTCCATAAACTGGGTCAGTAAGAATGTGTGGACGTTTCATACCAGTGGATACCAAACAATGTGCAGCTTTTTAGAATTCGAGCTACGGGAGCAAGCACATCTGGATTCCCCAACACATCAGAGAAGAACGTTATCACAATATGTGGTTTATGTGACATTACTTGCTTCCTCAAAGTGCTGATAGACATAGATCAGATGATGCCCTCAGCCTGTTGTCCTGGCTCAGCCTATATATATAAAAAACACATGAGATAGAGTGATGATGACAGCCCTTGTAACGCGATGCCGTGTGGTGTGCATGCTAGTGGCAGGTTGTCAGTTGCTGCCCTTGTAACACGATGCCATGTGGTGTGCATGCTAGTGGCAGGTTGTCAGTTACAGACAAAACAACATGCTAATTTTTGAACAATAAATCTACCTAAGAGGAGTATATATACAACAGTCATAGTTTGCACCCTTCAGCCAATCTATGTAGAGTTGCCGTATATGGCTACTAACCCGGCTGATCTCCTTGTGTATCTTTTCAGCTTTGTGTGCTTCATCCCATCTTGCTTTTCAGAAATATAATCATAGGAATGAGATTCACATGACATCTTCTAGCTTCTGTAGGCATTCAAGATTAGCTGATGAAAAAGAACATGTGGGTTCATCTTTAAACTTAGAATGACCATCAAGTCCAATGGTCACCTCTACCTTGGTTGACGCACTTTGTTAATTAAGTGCCATCTGTCCCTCTTGTATTTCTGAATGCAGTTCATATGCATTCACTTTGGTGACCAGATTTCTCTCACCAGATGTAGTTTAAAGTGGCATCAGTATTGACCTGGGATAATATGGTGAGAAAACAAGGGAAATTGCTTTATTACAGGATGTTAAGGGCTATTTTCTTGACAAAGAGTAATACAGAGGCTGTATGTTGGGGGCTAGTTTCTTGACAAAGAGTAATATGAAGGCTGTATGTTGGGGGCTAGTTTCTTGACAAAGAGTAATACAGAGGCTGTATGTTGGGGGCTAGTTTCTTGACAAAGAGTAATACAGAGGCTGTATGTTAAGGGCTAATAACACGTGAAGCATAATGACAGGGAAAGAATAGAGTGGTGAAATGCACTGCAATTGGTCTTTTTGTGTATTTTACAAAAGCTCAGTGATGCCCCAAAATCAAATGCTAACTTGCCTGGCACAGTTCAAGATGATTTATAAAGAAAGTTGGAATCCTATGGACTTTGAGGCACCAACATCCATTTCACCTGATTCTGAGTCTGTTCCTGTGTCACATACTATTTTATCACAACCCAGGTTGTTTCCTGCAGACATCTGCAGTATTCCAGCACCTGCTACTACAAAATCTTCAGTAGTTCTGGGCCCCACAAGGAGACTACTTGCTGTGATTACTGCTTTTTCTGACAAGGATTTTAGGCGCTTATTTTTTGTTATACCCATTAGGCTAGTGGCCTCTTTGCAGTAGAGACCCAAGGTGGTATTTCTACTGCTTGAGGAAAATTGGGTAGGGTATTGTGGAACATCCCTTACTCTTTTTGATACATGGCATGCTATATTTTACATTCATCTGAACTATCACTGACACAAGCAGATGTGACTTTAATGTTTCATCTGAAAGATGACACACTCAGAAGTGCAGCACCCCCAATACTGCACTGCAGTGTCAGTAATCCAGTCATATGGAGTGGGAATAGAACCCACAGGCTTCTGCCTTTCCAGCTTTAAAGGTGAGTGTGCTACCTGTTGCATCACTGACACTGCATTTACCCATTAATGAGACTGAAAATGATGCTTTGCATTTCAGAGACCTGAATGTCCTGCTCCCTCCTAATGACTTGTAGTCACAGATTCATAGATTATTACTCTATTATTATTATTATTATTATTATTATTATTATTATTATTATTATTGCTCTATTGCCCTGCCCTACCTTCTGTAGCCTCCCTTCTCACCGTCAGTCTCTCTTAGCAGAACTGCACCTTACTCCTGAGCCTTGCCACTCTGTGCTTACTACTCACCTCACTGATTGTTCCTCGCTGACTTGCTCTTCCATTTCCTTGTTTTTGACCCGCTCTGTTTGCCCTGCAGGCTCACTCCACTCCCCTACTCTACCCCCAAATCTCACCCACCCCCAGTGTTCCTACATTTATTCTCCTCCTAACATCCCTCCCTCTCTCCCCCCTAACCAATCCTCAACAATTTCCCTCCACCCCACCTGCCTCTCACTACCTCACCCCTTCCCTCCTAAATCCCTTAACCTCCTCTGTATTACATCCAACAGGCCCCACCTATCATGCACTCTCCTACTCCTAAAACCTTTATTTCCACATCCATCCTCATCCATCTTCTACTTCCTCTATACCATGCCACCTCCTATACTCACTTCCATCTACACCCTCCACCTCTGCCTCCCCAACTCCCCCACACATCACACTTCCACAACATCTCAGCCTCTTTAGTTTCCTCCCACCCTTCCCTCCTCTTCAAAGTAAAACTTCTCCCAATCACTACTAAATACTACAAACCCAGATCTTTTCATTACCAGATACTTCTAAGTACAAACCAAAACATCTTATTCCTTATCTCACTTACCTCTGCTTAGCTGGTGACATTCACCCTAATCCAGGACCAAACTTCTCTCCTACTAATCACACTAGCTCCCACAAAAATTCCACCAATAAATACCTCAAATTCCTCACCATCAACGTCCAAAGCCTAAAAAATAAAACAACCCACTTTCATGCCTGGCTCGCTCACAACTCACCTGACATTGTAGCCATTTCTGAAACCTAGCTAAAACCTCACATAAGTGACTCTGAATTACTTCCTCCTGGATTTCAATCACTTTGATCTGACCGCCTAAGTACTCGAGGTGGCGGTGTCACACTAGTCTACTCCAATCAGCTGTCCTTTACACCATATCCTAATCCCATCCCTTCTTTCAATAATGCTGAACTTGTAGCAGGCCTTCTAAAAATTAACAGTCATAAAAGCATCTGCTTCATTTCCCTCTATATTCCTCCAGGTAACAACACCAACACCCTGGAAGACATCCTGTCCTGGGCCTCGTCAAATATTAAACTGGAAACTGACATATTGGGTGATGTAAATATAGACTGGAACAAAATCAACAACCCTAACCCCACCATGTCAATCAATCTATTTAACTACACTCAACTTACTAACACCATCACTAGACCCAACAAAAACAACCCCCCAGGCTACATACTAGACTGGATCCTAGTATCTCATCCCAATAAAGTGATACAATCTGGTGTTATACCAGACCCATTAGGAGACCACCTCCCTGCCTTCACCCATTTAGCTTTCCTCACCCCCTCCCCACACTCCCACCAGTTTATCCAGAATCGGAACCTCTCTAACTTTAACCCTCCTACTTTCTCTGATTCATACAAGAATACCAATTGGAACCCCCTGAAAACTCTTCCATTAGACTCAGCCCTTGACTTTTTCAATTCAACTTTCTTAAATGTCCTTAACTCCCTAGCTCCAGTAAGAACAAAAAGAGTAAAAACTAAGACCACCCTATGGCTTACCAAAGACACTAAAAATATTATGCTACAAATAGATAAAACCTGGAAAACATACCTCCAAACTAAACAACCAGACATCTTACTTAAATACAAACTAAGAAACCTTGCCAAAAAACAAGTTATCAAAGATAAAATGTCCAACTGCATCAAAATGCAAACAAATCATGCAAAAACAAATACCCCCAAATTTTGGAATTCTATCAACTCTCTCCTTAGGCCAGGTACTAAAAACAATCCCTGCCCTGACACCAGCAAATCTGACCTTGAAATTGCTTCACTATTCAACACCTTCTTCACCACTTCTATAGCTGAGCTAACCAAGACCTTTATCAACAACAACCCTCAACCCCACCCAACCAAACATCCTTTCCCTCTTCACCCCCTACTTTTGAACTCAAACCCATCTCCACCTACCAAATAAAGAAACTACTCTCTAAACTAAAGCCTTGCTCCAATGCCCCCGACAACATTCCCTCCTCCTTCTTAAAAATAGCCTCCGATGGTATTGCTCTCCCTATTAGCATCCTGATCAATAAATCCCTACTTGAATCCTATGAACCCAAACTATGGTGCTCTGCATATATTCTTTCAATTCACAAGGGTGGCAAAAACTGTAACATATCTAATTTCTGCCCCATAGCCATCCTTTCCCCTCTCTCTAAACTCCTTGAAAAATGCATCCACCTTCAGCTCTTGCTATTCCTAACCAAACACCAGCTACTCTCTCCTACCCAACATGGCTTCCGCCCAGGACATAATACCAACACGGCCCTTCTCTCCTTCTTACTTACTGTCAATTTAGCCCGTGACTCCGGTAATTTAGTATCCTCAGTTCTGCTGGACTTATCTAAAGCTTTTGATACTATCTCCCACACCCACCTTCTTAATCATCTGTCTAATCTCAATCTCTCCCACAAAACTCTCTCCTGGTTCTCCAGTTATCTTTCCGACAGGTCCCAGGCTGTCAAATGGGGTCAGGGCACCTCCACCTTCCATCCTACCCCCACTGGAATACCCCAAGCATCCATACTTGGCCCAGTTCTATTCAAAATCTTTATTAACGACTTTTACAAGGCCATGCCCAATACTAAAATTGTCCAATATGCTGACGCTTCTACTTTGATCTGCTGCGCCTCTAACTTAACAGATCTCCAACTACTGACACAAACAGCCTTTTCAACTACCGACAACTGGATGCTCCAAAAATCACCTCTCATTAAATGCTAACAAAACTAAAATCCTTCTATTCTCTCCTTCTAAGTCCTCCCCTATTGATAAAACCTCATTCCAAATAACCAGCCATAACAACTCCATTTTAGAGGTCGTTACCTCCACCAAACTTCTTGATGTAACCATTGATGAACATCTAAAATTTAATACTCACGTCCAGTTAAACATAAAGAAAACCCACATAAAACTCGTCCTACTTTATAGAAACAACCACTTCCCTCTCTCCTTCTACCAGACTAACTCTCGCCACTACTTATCTCCTTCCCTCTCTACTGTATGGCGCCCCTCTGCTTACTAATTATTCCTCCTCACTATCCTCCAAACTAGAAGTATGTTACAATAAAAATCTCCAGATTTGTTACCATAGTGAAATTTTCCTCTCATCACTGTTCCTCTCTTCACTCATTAAACTGGCTTGAACTCCATAAGCAACTTGACTTTCTCCAAATCACAACTGCCTATAGACTATTATTCCAACCTACCAAGTGCCCTGCACTTTCCAGTATCCTCCAACCATATACACTCCATAGAACACTTAGATCTACCCACCAAAACCCAATCACCATCTTCAAACCCAAGCGCCCAGCTGCTCGTGCTCTGCTTTCTATGTAGGCCAGACATCTAGGCCAATGAGGATTAGAATCAGTGAGCACCTAAGTTCCATTAGAAATAGGCGTATAACCAATGCCTTATACAAACACACTAGACAACATACAACAGCTTCGTTTCAGTTTATTATCATTGACAGAATACAATTACATAGAAATTTCAAAATGGGGTGGCACAGTAGACTAAACAATATGGAACAAAGATGGATTACCACACTTGGGGCCCTTTTTAAACCTGGACTTAATGAATATCATGTACATGAAGGATAAATGCTAGGCAGGTTACATCCACACTAGAGCTATATTGAATTAATCTGGTATTGAATTCCAGATACATTAACAATTCTCATTTTTCACAACAACCACAACAACAGTTACCAGGACCCCACCACTATTTAGAATAGGCACATAATTGTCAGTGAGAACATACATTTAATAATTCTAATCTTTTGAAATAATATGGTTTTCTCATAACAAAACATAATCTACATCAAGCATATTATTCTTATTAGCTGCGTGAAATAGATTTCAAAATATTAATGACTATAATTTATATGTTGATTGATTTATTAATATTTACATTATACATTATTGTATAAAATATGTCATTTTTGGTGAATCTATTTATGCAAGATGGTTGTACTATGAGTAGTTAAGCAGCAAGAATCACTAAATGAATAAGGAATATACCACTTTAAGAAGTGAGTATAAATTGAGTAGCTGGATGCATTATGGGCTGAATTTACATTTTTTGGATAAGTCACATTGAGAAAGGCTGTGTTAGCCGAAACCGGTTTGTGTAATTTAATTAGGTTGTTTATACAATCTAATAAAATAGTTTTTATTTGTTGCCTTTGAGTGCTGGTCCCTTCATTTTGTATTTATTGACGTGGTTTGGACCGAGCACCACTAGTCCCACGTGCGTGCCTTGTTTGCTGGTTTGGACTGTTTCTTTCATGCTGGGGACGCCAGGCAGCAGGAGAACATTTGTTTTCGTTTTCCAAGCATCTTGGTTTTGTAAAATTCAGTTCAGCAACCAGAATACAATTATTCATTTAGGATCCTGGTATTTGAAAACAAGAGCGGACTGCATCAGGGGTTCGTATTAAACCTTAATACATTTGTATTTCTACACGAGCGGCAACCAGAAGCAAGCGGATATTTGGAATTTGTTTTATTCACAAACCATTCCATTTTTGGTAGGAAATACCAGGAGTTTAAGTTTGGGGTCAAACATGACTGTTTTTGATATAAACTTGCGTGTTGGTCCTGAGTACCTTTCTTGTTGAAGATGCCAGACAGTAAGAGTGCACCTGTTTTAGTTTAATATGTGCTCAGCTTTATTATACTCAGTTGAGCAATTGGAATACAACTATTTGTCTTGAGATTTTGGTACTTTAAATAAGAGCTGAATAAGAGCGACTACATTCTATAGGGGTTCGTAACACATCTTTATTTACTCTGCATGTCTATATGGCGTCGACCAGAAGCAAGCGGCCATTTTGAACTCTTTTTTCCAATGATAAACTGTTCCGATTTTGGCTTGAAATATCAGCAGCTTATGTTTGGTGCCAATTAAGATTGTTTTTGACCAGAAGCAAGCGCCACTTTGAACTTTTTTCCAGTCATAAACTGTTCCGTTTTTGGTTAGAAATATCAGCAGCTTATGTTTGGGGCTAATTAAGATTGTTTGCCACATATAATGGTGTTGTACCTGGATTTGTCAGTGATAATAACTAAATAAAGTAGGAACAGGTCACCAGGAAAATTCGCAACTAACAGATGTAAACGCTTATAAAACTTTTTGTTCTGTTTTTCACCAAATATTAGTCAGAGGACGGATTCTCTTATTAATCATGTGTATGGATGCATTACACTTCTTTTCTGGACTTAAAATTCAGTCAAAATTGGAATAACATTGCAATAATAGCATTCGTTTTTCATATTTTTTCCAATATTGTATCTAAGCATAAAAGTTCATTTTGACCTTGTATTCACATTGGGCATTATAGTAACATATGTTTAGGACTGTGAGGAATCACACATGAATATGTTTGGTAGAAGGGTGTCGGCTTGATGCTTTGGTATCACAATGTATTAATAATATTACTGCCCCTTTGGTTTTGTCGACATATGTAGATTTGTGTTTAAGAACTTTCATACTCTTCGTACTCATGCTTTGGTGATTTAATATCACAGACATCATTCAATATTATTCAAGGTGAATGCGGAGCTTTTTTGTTGTAATACCTGAAGCCCAAGGTTCACATTTTTCTGATAATATTTGGTGGGGTCCATTAATGTTTATTAGTGTTTAAATGTAAATGGCAGTTTGTGACTTCCTGTTATGCCATTACTTTGCATTTAGTGCATCTCATTTTCACAAGCATTTGCCAACAATTTTGGTCATGAACAAGGAACTATTTTTCTTTAATACTAATTAAGACTGTATGATTGGGTGTACAATTACTATATATAGGTGTCTCCACTCTAAAAAAGACGCTGGGCACAAAACACCTAAATTAATACAGAAACAAAGGGGATAAGACCTTAAGACCACAGGTGGTTTCTTTTTCACAACTTAGTCAGGTTATAGGTATATCTTTTTTAATAATAGATGCTACAGTTGACATAACTAACATATAGTTAAGGCTGCACTAGAGTAAGGGTAGATTAGGATGTATATTCAGGTGCCTAGTTGTAGCTTATATCATCTCAACAGAGAATAAGAAACAATATAGGTTTACGAACTTTTTTCATATTCTGATTACATTCCATTTATTTTTGACACAAAAACCAGGTGTCCTAATTTGTTTGTGAATAAACCAATAGGGGTTGAACCTGTAGGTCACAAATGCCAAATATATAGTTTGATGGTTTACATTGATGTTGGTCCAAATGTGCATTTACTCTAGATGTAGTCACAATACATCTCATGTATAACGAATTAGATCACTATTTTTGGGTGTATCCTAGCTGGATTTCTTATCACCAGATTTAGTTTATTAACATATGTTATTGGAATTAAACCGACCTCATAATTGAGAGTGAGTGAATTTCATTCAATATCTAAAAAATACAAGATATTGTGAGTGATTTTGTCACCAAATTAGACAACATAAGACCTAACAAATACCCTTACGGTGGCATTTGTAACAAGCAGTTGTCAGAAAAACCACTGAAGTTAGGGTGGTTCCACTGATTGTAAGGGAATTTGGGAATTACAATAAAATATTTATTAAAAATCTGGGCTCACATATCCTTACGGTGGTTGGTTATTAGACTATATCAAACTTGACTCCACTTATTGTAAGGATATTAAAATTAATAATTCTTTTACTAGGGTTGGTTGGTTGTGTCCAACTACATGGTGTATATTGCACCAAGAAAAATAAATAATCGAAAAAGTTCAACAACAATTTGGTCGGGTTTAATGACAATAAACATTAAAAACTATTTTATAAATAATCTCGGATACATTCAAAACATATATTAAAATTAATATACAACATTTGGATTAGTAGTGCAGTTTGGACATCATCATGCAAAACATGGATTTAAATGATATCTTAAAAGGCCTGTCTGCAGATAAGGATAATTTAGAAGTTTTTGGGCTCAATTTGGACCATACACCTATGAATGAGAGTAATAATATTTCAAAGGACAAATGTATACAGGTCTTTACTAAGCTACAACGACAAATGAAAGCTTTTAGGACCAATATTTGGCATTTGAAATCGTTCAAAGCATACAAAATCAAGGACATAACTCCAAGAGGGCTCCGTATTAAGTTACAACCTCTTGTTTCTAATATAGACCAAGAATTAAGGCAAGATTGGGCTAAGGCACAACATCAGGCATCAATGTTACTCATAGATTGCCTTATCAAGTATTATGAAAGAAATATTGAGACCCTTACTCCAGAATTACATAAAACCTGTTCTGAAGTTGAAACTTTTTCTGGGACCACTCATTATCAAGATCAGTTAACACAATTATCTAAGGAATTAGAGAATATTGAAACAGATCTTAAGAAAAGGAAACTACACAAATTTAATCGGGATTTAGGAGATTATGAACAAGGTATACCTTTTGTCACCATGAAGAATGTTAGATTCAATGATGACACATTCAAACCTTCTAGGGGTAGGAAGCGACCCAGACCCATTCTAAAAAAACAAGACAATAGAAATCTGGTCACCACGGATGATGATTATTCATCCACTATGGAAGGAGATGTTTCCTCCAACCAGGCGTCCCCAGTGGCTAAAAGAAAACAGTCCATCCCTTTAGGGGGCAGAAACGTAGAGGAGGCAGGAAGCACAAGCATAAATACAGAAAGAGGTACAACCAGTCTACAGACACTACTCAAACAAATCACAACACAATAAATAATGTCTTAAATATCTCATCAGTCATATTAACAGAATGTCAATATAATGTACTTAATAAAGGACTACATTTTGTACCCACAGCACCAGTGTCTGAACACTCATTTGTAGAAGATATTAATAATTTTTGTAGAAACCTTAACCTGAAGCTATTTTTTTCAGACACTACTAATTCTCAAAGATCTACAGGTTTTAAATTTGGCAAATCTTCATTTATGCCCCCAATGGATAAATATGTATCTACATTCAAGGAGTGTGTATTAAGGGATTTACATTTTTCAAAAAAATATGGACAGTTTACGGAATAATCTGAATCAACAAGAACGAGAAGCATTAAAACAACTACAACAAAACAAAAGTATTGTAATAACCAATGCAGATAAAGGTGGTGGCATTGTGGTCATGGATTATACTAAATACAAGGCAGAGGCAATGAAACAGCTATCTGATTCTAGATTTTACATTAAGATGATAATAGATCCTACTTCCAATTTTAAATCAGAAATAGATTCATTTCTTGATTTAGCGGAAGAAGAAGAAATTATTACATCAAAAGCGGTTAACCAACTCAAAGTTCAAGAACCCATGCCTCAATTTTTTTATTTAATACCTAAGACACACAAGGATTTAAACAACCCTCCTGGAAGACCCATAGTGTCAGGTCATGGGTCTTTAACTGAGCCCTTATCTGCTTTTCTAACTGAATATTTCAAACCACTACTGTCCATGGTAAGATTCCGGATTCAAGACACCACACAATTCCTGAACATTATTGAAGATTCCCAATTGGAGGAAAATTGGCTCTTGTGCACGTTAGATGTAACATCACTATATACAAGTATCCCACATCCAGCTGGCATTCAGGCTGTAACATACTGGCTAACAGAATCAAAATTATATCCAACAGGATTTAACAACTTTCTTATTCAATTAACTAAGTTTGTTCTACAAAAAACATCTTTTATTTCGAAGGGATTCCTTATTGGCAAATTAAGGGTACAGCAATGGGAGCTTCCTTTGCTCCCATTTATGCCGATCTTTTCATGGGATATTTGGAACTACATTTTAATCTATGACAGTGAGCGAAACATCTATTTGGAACATATGGACATATGGCGGAGATATTTAGATGACTGCTGGTTGGTGTGGCGGGGTAGCAAGGATGTTCTTACCAAATTTGTGGCATATCTCAACCAAAACCCATGGGATATAGAATTTACGATCAATATTGGATATACAGAAATTGTGTTTTTGGATGTTTTAGTCAATAGACTTGCGGATCATACTTTATCAACAACAATACATTGGAAGTTTCCGCAGTACAACACGATTCTGCATGCAACAAGTTCTCATCCCCGCCACATCATTACCAACATCCCTAAATCACAATATATGCGTCTAAAAAGGATTTGTTCATCTAATACAGAATATTCCAAAAGAACTACTGAATTAACCGCCAGATTTGTAGACAGAGGATATAACATAAATTGACTCAACCAAACAGCTGCACAAATTGACAAAAAAAGTTGTGATGATCTGCTCAAATATAATAGATCTACAGAAGGGCTTCAATCAGCCAAACAACCGATTAGGCTGGTTACTACATATGGTAACAACACCAAATGGTTCAGACAAATTGTTGATAAACATTGGGGTACATTACAGTCCAACTCATTTCTTCGAGACATTCTCCCTGAAAATTGTTCATTTTCCTATCGGAGAGGACGGACCATCCAGTCGAATTTTGCACATTACAAACGTTACTTTCCTGGTATAAAACACCAGACCACATTGTTTGGAGACACACTGGTTGGCTGTTACCCATGTGGACACTGCAGTTTATGCCAACATATCCGGAAAACTAAAGAATTTACCAGCAAAAATACATCAAAAATCTTTAACATTAAAACCTTTGGCAACTGCAGTTCAGATTGGGTGATATATCTGGCACAATGCTCGTGCTCTGCTTTCTACGTAGGCCAGACATCTAGGCCAATGAGGATTAGAATCAGCGAGCACCTAAGTTCCATTAGAAATAGGCGTATAACCAATGCCTTATACAAACACACTAGACAACATACAACAGCTTTGTTTCAGTTTATTATCATTGACAGAATACAATTACATAGAAATTTCAAAATGGGGTGGCACAGTAGACTAAACAATATGGAACAAAGATGGATTACCACACTTGGGGCCCTTTTTAAACCTGGACTTAATGAATATCATGTACATGAAGGATAAATGCTAGGCAGGTTACATCCACACTAGAGCTATATTGAGTTAATCTGGTATTGAATTCCAGATACATTAACAATTCTCATTTTTCACAACAACCACAACAACAGTTACCAGGACCCCACCACTATTTAGAATAGGCACATAATTGTCAGTGAGAACATACATTTAATAATTCTAATCTTTTGAAATAATATGGTTTTCTCATAATAAAACATAATCTACATCAAGCATATTATTCTTATTAGCTGCGTGAAATAGATTTCACAATATTAATGACTATAATTTATATGTTGATTGATTTATTAATATTTACATTATACATTATTGTATAAAATATGTCATTTTTGGTGAATCTGTTTATGCAAGATGGTTGTACTATGAGTAGTTAAGCAGCAAGAATCACTAAATGAATAAGGAATATACCACTTTAAGAAGTGAGTATAAATTGAGTAGCTGGATGCATTATGGGCTGAATTTACATTTTTTGGATAAGTCACATTGAGAAAGGCTGTGTTAGCCGAAACCGGTTTGTGTAATTTAATTAGGTTGTTTATACAATCTAATAAAATAGTTTTTATTTGTTGCCTTTGAGTGCTGGTCCCTTCATTTTGTATTTATAAACATAAAGAAAACCCACATAAAACTCGTCCTACTTTATAGAAACAACCACTTCCTCTCACCTTCTACCAGACTAACTCTCACCACTACTTATCTCCTTCCCTCTCTACTGTATGGCGCCCCTCTGCTTACTAATTATTCCTCTTCACTATCCTCCAAACTAGAAGTATGTTACAATAAAAATCTCCAGATCTGTTACCATAGTGAAATTTTCCTCTCATCACTGTTCCTCCCTTCACTCATTAAACTGGCTTGAACTCCATAAGCAACTTGACTTTCTCCAAATCACGACTGCCTATAGACTATTATTCCAACCTACCAAGTGCCCTGCACTTTCCAGTATCCTCCAACCATATACACTCCATAGAACACTTAGATCTACCCACCAAAACCCAATCACCATCTTCAAACCCAAGCGCCCAGCTGGTCAACTTCTGCTTTCCTTCACCTTAGCCAAAAAATGGAATGTTCTTCCCTCCACTCTTAGGACTTGCGATAACCTTGAAAACTTTAAAACTCTTCTTCATTTTCACCTTTACTCAAACAGGAAATGCAACTGTAGTCTTCACCCTATACCTCTCAAGGTCTCCTCCACTTTTACTCCTGGCTAACCTCTCACCTAGCTAACCTTGCTCATTTGTATTATGTATAAATAACTATACTGTAAAATCTAGCCTTAAGGCCATTTGCCTGTCTTTTACACCTAAACAAAATTGTAATTGTTTGTTTCTTTATGAATGCTACCTGTTTATTTGTCAGTAAGGCAAAGTTTCTTAGTAATTATTCATGTAACTATGTATTGTTGGAGCTTTTCTCCCTGGGCCTCCACTGAAAATGGGCTCCCCGAGCCCAGTGGACCTCCCCGGTCATCAAACTGGAATAAATAAATAAATAATAATACTAGGCTAATGGCCCGGGGGTCCTTTCTAAGCCTAGCCAAGTTTCCCCAAAAGAATAATGAAGCCCTGTATTGAAACAGGTCATTGAGGGTCAGGCATTTATAAGTTACTTCTGTCCATAAAATACATGCGTGCCAGGGCTAGTGTAATTTTCCTATTCCCCATCAGCTGGTACAGCTTGCACTTAAAATTTGAAAGGAGGTTTTACAGTTGTTTGCTACACAACTGAAATATTAAAATTTTGGTTGAGATCTTCAGTGGATGGACTTAGTGCATGTTTTGATGAATTTTCAATGCACTCTGTACTGCCTGTATTTCATGATAAAATATCATTTGACATTGGAGCAAGTTTTCGTTTCTTGCTTCTTTGTTAGCAGGCAAAGGACATTTTTGGTGTTGTGAATCTACCTAGATGAAAGTCTTAGCGTGTATTATTTAAAAGACTGTTGCACTTCTGTGAAAAGTTCACTAAACACATGGGCATGCCACTGCTATGGCATAGGGTGGGGTGGGGGATTGTGTCTCTGTTTTATTACAAATATGTAAATGTCCTACTCATGTTGTACTAGGAAGCAATATCAATTATGCCCTATACATGCCATGTCGTATGCTGTTGTCTTTGGGCTTTTTCCCGGTTAGGGGTCGCCACAGCGGAACTTCGGTCCGCTAATGATTGGCAGTAGATTTTAACGAACGCCGAGGTGCCAGCTCAACGTTCAACCTTCAACGAAGGCACGCCCATTTTCACATGTCTTTCGAATGCCCACTCAACCGTGGGGAGGACATGCAGACTCCACACATAAGGCATTCCTCGCACTCCAGCCGAGAATCGAACGGGAGAACCTCTTGCTGTGAGACAACAACGCTACCGCTGCACCACCATGGCTGTATACATGCCATGTTGTATACTTTCTTTAAATAATTTATTTATTTTGTGCAATGACATACTCTAGTATTTGATTTAAAAAGAAACCCTGGCATATTTAAAAGTCTTAAATTTCTTTAAATTCTTGACTTTATTAAATTTTTTTTTCAGAATGCCAGACTGCTAAATGGTTTTTCTCCTTTGGCTTAAGATTATCATTGTATGCATTATTTTAACATTACTGGAAAAGCTTCCTGTGGAGAGGTGGAGATGAAGGGGTTAGTTTTGAAAGATTATATCCAAATCCAAACATTTTGCTTAAACACAAGGGGAAATAATGTTATATTAATTAGTCAGCAATATTCATTTTTGCATTATCTGGAAAAAAAGGACATATTTATCTTAAGTTGATCCGTAGGTATACATAGTGGATCAATACATGATACTGCATGCATTGTATCAATGACTGATATTCTCAGCTATATGTCTGTATTATTTTACTTTGTCTTGAAATGCAAATATGTGAATTATTGGAACTTGTGAATGTTTTTACTACTTCTTTTCAGACCTCCAAAGAAAAGAGGCTCTCAAGGCCTAGTCAGATGTCTCTGGTATTGAAATGCTAGTAAAAAAAAAAGTAAATACATTCTGGTTGGGCTGCCTGTATAGGGATTCTCTTTTGCCACAATGCCCCAAACACGCACACACACACACACACACACACACACACACACACACACACACACACACACACACACACACACACACTTTGGAAACTGCTACAGAGGCTCCTGTCACTGTTGTTGATGTCACACTGACTCCAGAAAAAATGTTTTAGAGTGTGCAACAGTTTCTTGTGGTAAGAAAGACTGCATGTGACAATAAATGTGTAGTTTTATCCCATGATTCTGAGTCCAAAAAGGATTCAGAGATTGAGAAGGAAGGTGGACCAGCATCTTTTGGGAAGGCAGAAAAAGAAAAACATGTTAAAAACTAAGATGATGGTTTATATGAGGTTGTTCTCCTTAAAAAGCATTAACACTTTGACCTTTGTACTACTCAGGATATTTCATTTGTTGTGCTTCTGGAACATTCTTAGCCGGAGACAATTTTACAGATGTAGGGATTTTGGACAATAAGTGTTGAAGGATGCTCTGGTGTGGACGTTTTACATGGGGATGGGCACTTCTGCTCAGAATGTCTATGAGGTTTAAAAACTAGGGGTGTTGATTTAAGGCCTTTCTATACAAAAAATAAATGATGTTATAGTGTACTATGTTCCTTCAACTTCTAGGAGTTGGAAGGAAGTTCAGAGTGTGTTGTAACCTTCTCTGCTTTGCAAGCAGAATCTTGTGTGGTTGTGCAAGTTCAGTAGTCATTTACAGGAAAAAACAACAACGGTAGGCCAGAGGTGTATGTAAAGTTAGGTACAATTCTGTTGGTTGAAGGTCAGATTAGGACTTAACGTGACTGTAGGTTTATGTATAATAATACATACTTAAGAACTAGAATTAACCTGGATTTGGCAACAGGATGTATGATAGTTTTTCAGGTAAGTCTATTCCTGTCCATTTTTTGGCTCTCGCTCTTTTGAGACTTGAGGTTTGTGAGAAATCTAATGTTAGGTTACCCAGTACTCCAAAAACTGCAATTTAAATGATCAAATTTTCAGCAAGAATCTAGAATCCATGCTCTCTATCAGTCAAAACAGTAACATGGAGAAGGTTGCCAACTCACCCACCACTACATATTCACATAGTACCACTACTCATACACATAGTACGCATCAAACACGTAAATCCACACACACGGGAGTTCTATCAAAAAACTTACCGAAACATTACAGACCTCCAAAACAGAAAACTGCTATAACTAACACAGTCCCCACAGCACCCATGAACACAGCAATGCCAGAATCTCACTCACCCAGCCAGTAAAGCATAGCACTCAAAAAACAATGTTTCTTGTCACTGGAGACTCAGTAGGTTGGACAAGGAGAAAGTCACAGTCAGCTTCTTGTCCGGTACCAGTATTCGTTAGATCATGCATGCACTCAGGTCGCTCAGCAAGTACCATTATGACTTTGTATAGTTCATGTTGGAGTGAACAACCTAAGACATACTTCACTGAACTATATGATGACAGACATAACTAAGTTCTCTGAGTATGTGTCCCAGGCAGGTATTTCCCTAGCCTTGAGCAGCATACTACGCCCACCTAGAATGATGCCACAGTATAAACAAAAAATGACTGATTTCAATAACTGCCTCAGTTTTTGGTGTCATTCAAAGGAGATCCAGTTCCTGTCAGCCTGGGAAGCCATGGTCAACAAACCTCACTGCTTTTCCAGAGACTGTTTGCATCTGGCACCTCTAGGCTTTCAGCTGCTGGCAAAGACTCTTGCCTCCCCCATAATGCCTTTTTAGGCAAGGTCTCGAAAACAGCATTACTGACGTTAAATTAACCAATCAGAACAAATTAAGGGTCATGCTGCTAAATGCTAGGAAGTTAGACCAAAAACTTCACTCCCTGGAAGCAATTCTATAACTAGAAGATGAAGGTGACTGTGCAGTCACAGAAGCCTGGTCAAGCCCTCAGACAGAACCTCAGTCCTGCAAGGCAACAATGCTTTCCACAGCTTTAGAACTCAAAATGAACATATGAAAACCAAAGGTGGCAGTGTTTCAACCTATTGGTCTTTGGTTCACCACACATCAATGATGCATTGGGCCATAAGTTGACTCCACTGTGTCCTATCATCTGCTGCTTCTTTAACTTCCTCCCAAGTGATATTCAGGTGATGTAGGTCTCTTGTTACAACTCCTTTCCAGTTATGTCAAGGTCTGCCAGGTCTTCTCTTGTATCCAGCTTGTTACCAGTTGAGGGATTGTATAAGAATCCTACTAGTGTCCATGCGGTTAACATTACCAAACCAATGTAGTCTTCTTTCCATAATGATATTTTCAAGTTTCCATTGTTGCGTACTTTCTCTAACACTCTCATTTTTAACTTTGTCTTTCCGTGATATTCCCAAAATGCATCTTAATCATTTATGATGATCAGTTTCAAGTTTTCTCATGACTTATACTGTGATTGGCCATAACTCAGTGCCATATAAGATCGTAAATAGCACCAGTGCTTGGTATAACTTCAACTTTGTGGACAGGGCACTGTTTTTCAATCTTCAGATTTTGGATAGTCTGTTCAATGCTGCACTTACTTTTCCAAGTCTACCCAGAACTTCCTTCTCCAAGTTACCTGTATGAGAGATGAAATTCCCAGGTAGCAGCAGTTCACTGTTCTTCCTGCAGCCATTATGTCTTTGTTGACATTCTATGATTCACTGACTATCACTTAGCATTTGTCAGGATTCATTTTGAGGCCTACTGTCCCATCCTGTTTCTACACTGATGTGGTCATTGTCTGCATTCCACTCCATGTTGTATCAATAAGAGCAATGTCACCAGCAAAGTCTAAGTCACATAGCTTGTTGTCATTGACCCATTCCAGTCCCACTGAGTTTCCATGTAATGCTTTCTGCATGACCCGATCAACAACAATTGTGAATAATAAGGGAGACAGTAAACATCCCTGTCATAAACCAGTGACCACTGCAAACCAGTCACTTTACTCATTATTTACCCAGACTGTGCAATTGCTGTCTTTATACAGACTCTTAAAGAGTGCAATGAATTTGGAGGAATCCCGTATTCTGCCAAGATGTGCCACAGTGATGATCTATTTATACAGTCAAAGGCTTTTTTGAAGTCCACAAAGTTGACAATGACTGGTTTCTTCCACGCTGTTGCTTCTCCTATAATTTGCCTTAGTGCAAATATCTGGTCAGTGCAGGATCGACCTGATCTAAATCCACTTGCTCCTGTCTGAGTCTGTCATCAACTTCTCCTTTCAATCTATTCAATAATACACTCAAATCAGAAGCAACAGAGAGGCATTTGAAAATGTACAACTGTGAGCTGATGCTGCATCTGATCACTACCTTTTGGTTGTGCCAATGAAAATAAAACTCAAGAACCAAAAGAAAAAGCCAGTATCTCCTTGACTTAACACCGACATGTTGACATCACCTGACATGGAAACCAGATACAACATCAAGGTCCAAAACCAATTCTGGGCCCTGCAGAGTGGAGATGACAACAGTGAACAGGACAATCATCAGCATCCAGAAGCAACAATTTTGTATAAGACAGGCAAAAGAAAAGAAACTTGGATAACAGTTGAAACTTGGAAAGCCATTGATTCACAATGTGATTGCAAACAAAGACGAGAGCAGGCATATCAAACTGCCCAGTCATTAGACCCTTTGACTAAAGATATAAACAGAAAGATAAATCGGTCAAAAAGATGTGGAAGAATGACAAAAAGTTCTGGGCTGAGCAACTGGCAAAAGAGACAGAAACAGCAGCAGCGAATGGAAAGTCCATGGCATTATATCGTGTGGCCAAAGAGCTTACTGATGAGAATAAACAGAGTCCTACTATTAGATTACCAAATGGAAAAACTGCAAAAACACAAGAGGAACAGTTAAAGAGATGGTAAGAACATTTTGAATCTGTGCTAAACTGCCCCGCACGAGATGATCTGCATGACTTTGGTAATGATGATCAAGTGTCAATAATGATTCTGGATGTGAACTTGGCAGACTTTAGTGAGACTGACGTAAAGGAAGCCATAGCCAAACTAAAGCATGGAAAAGCTACTGGAACAGATCAGACACAATCAGAGATGCTAAAGTATACTCCATCTTCAATGGGAATATTTCACATGTGTCTTGCACAACATATGTACTCAAGAAAATGTACCCAGTGAGTGGAAAAATAGCATCATCATCCCTCTACCAAAAAAGGGAGATCTAAGAGAATGCATGAATTGCATGGAATCACATTGTTGTTAGTTCCAGACAAAGTTTTCACCAGTGTATTAGTGTGTTTCAATCTATATTAGAGAAAAATTCACCTTCCATCTAGTTAGACTGGACAACTTCATGGAGTTACTCCAGGTCCAAGTTATGGTGGGTAATACCCCATTCAAGTCATAGCCAGTTACAGATGCCCTTACATGGGTCACAATGACCATGAAGCCTACTTGACCAAGCTGGAGACAATCCAGATTTTACTAAACACACTGGTTATGGGGATTTCAATTATCCCACCATAGACTGTGAAACCTATGCTAGTGCAAAACTTTCTTGACTTGGTTAATTCAAATTCCCTGGAACAAATTGTCCATACCCTAACAAGAGGAAGAAACATTCTGATTCTGGTCCTCACCAGCATGTCAAACAGATGCACTGCCACAATTGTCGAACCCTCATTAGTTAAAAATGACCACAAATCAGTCACTTTTGAGCTGGCTCTAACACCAGAACTCACAAAGGATGAAATGAGACTAAAAAACTTCAACAAGACAAACTATACCCTCCTAGGAGAAGGTATAAATGTATTCCAAGCCCCATCCCAAGCTGGAAGTGGCTACTATACTGACGCTTGCACTAAAGCCCTGTACAATCACTTTCATAAATGTATAAACTCAGTCATACTAAAAAGAATCAAATCCAGAGCCCCAAGTAAAACAAGCTTCCATGGTGGACATCCAGCATCAACAAACTTTACAATAAATGCAAAATGTTGCTGCAAAGAAAACAAAGGCAATACCACAACAAAGCAAAAGCACCCTCCTCAGCCTCAGGATCCAAAAAATGAGGAAAAACATTAAAGAAAACTTCAATACAAGTGCATATTTTTGTATAGCAATGCCAATCTTCCTATATGTCTACTATCTGCAGGATGGCTTCTTTTCCTATGCCAGGATAAGATTTTCTGTTATATTTTTATGGAAAATGTGTTTAGGAAGACTGGCATTACTATAGAAAAATATGCACTTCTATGAACATTTTCTTTAACTTTTTTCTCATTTTTTGGAAGTTGCTAAGAAATTATTGTTCACTTTTCTTTTTGGACTTTGTTCTGTTAATTTTTGTGTTGCATCAGTAATGATGTATACTTTGTATATACTGCAGCTACCAAAATCTCAGGCACTAGGGATCTTAGGTTAATTTTTTAACTGAAAAATAACACATTGAAAGTGCAGCACTAGCTTTTGGCTATTCTACAGTTTCAGTATTGGACTATGAATCTAGGAAGCTGATGTGGGGATAGAATCCACAGGTTTTTTTTAATCTTCTGGCTCATTAATGCAAATAAATTCACTAAAACATAACCACATAACCAGAAGGTCACACTCAGACACAGGCATAGCCAAATGTGGTAACAGATTTCATATTAATGTCAAACATGTCTCTCAGGCACATAGTCTGTAGCAACAGAGAACAGACAGATTACAGGGGTCTAACCTCCCATATCCATACCAAATCTTCTGCTTGGATTTGAGGATCCATTTGCTGAGTTATGTGGTGGAACTAAGGAGTCAAAAAAGGCAAGAATAATGCCCAACGCATTCATCTTGTGAACATGTGGTCTGCTGCACAACCAGGAATGCCTGACACATTCACGTTGTGAACATGTGGTCTGCTGCACAACCAGGAATGTCTGACACATTCACATTGTGAACATGTGGTCTGCTGCACAACCAGGAATGCCTGACACATTCACGTTGTGAACATGTGGTCTGCTGCACAATCAGGAATGTCTGACACATTCACATTGTGAACATGTGGTCTGCTGCACAACCAGGAATGCCTGACACATTCACTTTGTGAACATGTGGTCTGCTGCACAACCAGGAATGCCTGACACATTCACGTTGTGAACATGTGGTCTGCTGCACAACCAGGAATGCCTGACACATTCACTTTGTGAACATGTGGTCTGCTGCACAACCAGGAATGTCTGACACATTCATGTTGTGAACATGTGGTCTGCTGCACAACCAGGAATGTCTGCCACTTTCACTTTGTGAACATGTGGTCTGCTGCACAACTAGAAATGTCTGACACATTCACTTTGTGAACATATGGTCTGCTGCACAACCAGGAATGTCTGACACATTCATGTTGTGAACATGTGGTCTGCTGCACAACCATGAATGCCTGACACATTCACTTTGTGAACATTTGGTCTGCTGCATAACCAGAAATGCTTGACACATTCATTTTGTAAACATGTGGTCTGCTGCACAACCAGAAACAATAGCTATGTAAAATGTTTTCTATGACTCAGTTCTATTTATCTGTATAAATCAATGTCCAATTATGTAATAGGATAAGAATAAAGAGTTTTATTAATTATGCGTGCATCTTATCTAAGCTGAGGAGTATGAGGAAGGTGCATTTGCTTTCGTAAGTAAGGTTATTATATAAGAAAGTGGGAAGTGAGTCCTGTGGATATTTTTTTTTTCCAGAAGAACTTAATCCAACAGCTGTCAGTAGCCCTACTTAGTCTGGCCTCAGAATATTTTATATTTAGAATTTTTTATGGGAATTCTTCTTTCCATGCATGGCACAGAAGTTAGTGTTGCTGCCACATAGTGCTCATTGTACAATGTAGTTCCCTGCTATGGCACAGTCTGTGCAGAGTTTGCATGTCCTCCCCTTATACATGCAGGTATTGCCAGGTGATCCAAATTCTTCCCAAAATCAAAGATCCCAAAAGGCATTCTGTAGTTGAATTAGCAGCACTTCATGCACACCACCTGGTAGTGTGTATCTGTGTGTGTGTGTGTGTGTGTGTGTGTGTGTGTGTGTGTGTGTGTGTTTGTATATGTATGTATGTGCATGAGACTGTGTGTGTGTGTGTGTGTGTGTGTGTGTGTGTGTGTGTGTGTGTGTGTGTGCGGTGTGTGTGCATGTGTGTGTTTGCATATGCATGTGCGTGCATGAGACTGTGTGTGTGTTTGTGTGTGTGTGTGTGTGTGTGTGTGTGTGTGTGTGTTTGTATATGTATGTATGTGCATGAGACTGTGTGTGTGTGTGTGTGTGTGTGTGTGTGTGTGTGTGTGTGTGTGTGTGTGTGTGTGTGTGTGGTGTGTGTGCATGTGTGTGTTTGCATATGCATGTGCGTGCATGAGACTGTGTGTGTGTTTGTATGTGTGTGTGTGTGTGTGTGTGTGTGTGTGTGTGTGTGTGTGTGTGTTCTCATTTTCTAACTAACAGCTAACCTATCATGTATTAGTTTCTAAAGCTTACCCACATTGTCAGCATAGATTCCAGTCCCCACAACCCTAAACTGGATAAAGTAGGTAATCAGAGAATGAATGACTTATTCTTAACATTATGTTTGGCATTATACATGTTAGCCATTACAGATTCAGATTTCTGTCTTTGTGTTGCGAGGTTAAAAACTGATGCATAAAAATTCCCTTTTATTAAACTGTTCTTTCCATCCTTTTTACTTGTGCTTTCTGCTTTTTTCAGGCACTTATGAATTCCTTGTGCATCACTCTCTGCTCAGAAATGAAATATTGCCAAAAGATAATGATATACTTTGATATTTGCTTTCAGAAAGACATTATGGATGACAAAAATAGTACCACACAGTTACCACACTTGAATTAAAGGCTATGCTAAGCTGTCCTCAAACAAAAACATAATCTGAAGAAAAAATAGTTCTACCTTGTAAGTCGATAAAACTATAATTTAAAATTCATTAAATGAAAAAGTAGGTTTCAAAGTGCATTGCGAAGGTCATAGACAACCAGGTGCACTGCTGCATAGTTTAATGACTGGAGAAATATTCAGCCCTGGATGGCACATGTTCTCATACCAATATAGTGTTTGTGAGAAACAATACAGCTGCCTTTTTGTTCTACATTTAATTATTTTCATTTATTTTATTATAACGTTGTTTCATTTCATAGTACTGATCACACAGTTTAAATGGTTTGGGAACTATGAAATTCCTTATGGATGGAAATCAAAACACTTCCCACACAGTCTGCCCTTAAGAAGACTATACTCTGCTAAATTAAACACCTGTAGAGATCTGAAGGCTGTCAAATTAAATATACTTCTCTGCCTGTTAAATGATATTTACTGGTCACAGTCAAACAAGTCAATACAACTAGAGACAAGTAAAACTGAGATGGAAGAGCACTTGTTAAAAAACATTTTATTTCATTTGTCTGCTGGGGTAAAAGACATTTTATTTCAGTTTTGTACTGGGGTAGAACACTCATTTTCATGGACCTTCATCAGACTCTGCCTGGGAATTTGGCTCAAAGTCACACAGATAGGCAATACAGGTTGAGGGAATCAAACCTTGCACCACCGGATCACAGGAAGCAGCTCTTTAACAGCTCCTTAATCCCAGTGCCAACTAACAGACAATTTGCCAGGTATGGAGTTCTTATGTGGGTTCAGCCTTGAACACATATAGTTTTCAAATATGCAAACGGAAATTCTGTAAATCATTTATCAATGTATTTTGTAATTTCTGCAATCTTTTAAGTTGAACTGCACATCATACTATATATCCACACACCAGTGTGTGTGTATTTGTAGGTATGTTATGTATGTATCTATGTATATATATATGGATATGTGATGTTTTTTCATCTAAGATTCATTTAGTTTAAATTGAAAATATCTCAAACTTTAAGATTCATTTAGTTTAAACACATTTGATAGAAAATGTAGTAGGCTCTACAGAATTATTGCTGTTGTCTTTTACGGTGGTAGGGTGGTACAAACTACAAGGGAAATTAGTCTAGAGCACCACTGGCACCTTGCTAATGCCCAACCACAGGTTTGTGTTTATTCTGTAAATCATTTATCAATGTATTTTGTAATTTCTGCAATCTTTTAAGTTGAACTGTACATCATACTATATATCCACACACCAGTGTGTGTGTATTTGTAGGTATGTTATGTATGTATCTATGTATCTATATGTGGATATGTGATGTTTTTTCATCTAAGATTCATTTAGTTTAAATTGAAAATATCTCAAACTTTAAGATTCATTTAGTTTAAACACATTTGATAGAAAATGTAGTAGGCTCTACAGAATTATTGCTGTTGTCTTTTACGGTGGTAGGGTGGTACAAACTACAAGGGAAATTAGTCTAGAGCACCACTGGCACCTTGCTAATGCCCAACCACAGGTTTGTGTTTATGCATCAGCAGTGACTCGCTGTATCTGCAGATTTCTCTTTTCTCAGCAGTTGAGTGACTGTGCTGTAAGTGTATTACGGGACACTTGCCCTCCCTGTAATAAAGATATTTTGGTGGAGTACTTGTTGTTTATTAAGGTTTAGAAGTAATGTGATGTGATGTGAAGTCAATCAAATGTGCTCTAGATTAAATTTATTTTAAAGGAAATTTTTAGATGTTTTGTGATTAGATTAAATGTTTTTTAGATGTAAAGCAATATACCCATATTATACAGGAGGGCTTAATTATGGTGACAGTCATTAAATGTGACATCTGTTTTGTTGACTCACTTTCCTAAAATACATGATAGACAGGTCTGCAAGATTATACAATCCAAGTGGTTGAGGAATATGCTCTTTCCCTGGTATTATGCAATCTTTAAGCTAGTGTGTATATATATATATATATATATATATATATATATATATATATATATATATATATATATATATATATATATATATATATATACATATATATATATATATATATATATATGTGTGTGTGTGTGTACCTATATATATAAAAAATTAGCAGGGGGTGCAAGAGGTTTGTCCCCCTGCAAAACACATTGTTTTCCAGTTGCCTGGTCTGTGGTTATGCCTTGGAAAATGTCCAAAGATGAGTCAATATTATTGATAGCATTCAGGTGTTTATATTTGTAAATATTACACATACACACACACACACACACACACACACACACACACACACACACACACACACACACACACACACACACACACACACATACACACACACAGACACACACACACACAGACACACACACACACACACACACACACACACACACACACACACACACACACACACACACATACACACATATATCTATCTCTATACGTCTATGTACATCCCTATATATATATATATATATATATATATATATATATACTTATGTATATGTATATATATATATATATATATATATATATATATATATATATATGGGAACACTTCATAATCTCGAAATTCCAAGATCATAAAGCTGAAAGTTCTAAATACCGTAACCCCAGAAGCACGAATTTCAAAATTCCAACATTCGGAGATGTCGAAGTAGTGCTCCTGGTGTTGCCGTGTTTAAATGGAAGTTCAGGTAAGTATGTATGCTTAAGGGTGTTGTTTAGGGGCTTTAGTGTGTGTTGTGACTGTGATGTATGTGTGCAAGTGGAATGTAGGTGTGTGGTGGTGTTTTCATGTGTTTGTCTGTGCGGTGCGACCCTGGAGTTAGTACATTTAAGTAGGGGGATGTGGGGGGTTAGCCCCCCCATATGGGGGATGCAGGAGGGCTTGCCCCCCTGCTTGTATGTAGTGTAGGTTTGTGTGTTTGTGTGTATGGGGAAGGTATGCGTTTGTGTATGTGTGTGGTGTCTGGTTAGTGTAGGATTCGCAATTTCAAAATTTGCGCTTTTGGGATTATATGGATCTACTTGACATTATCGACTGTTCATGATGTTGAAGTGCATATGGTCAAATCCCACATTACTGACATTACAGAAAGTTGAAAAATATATAGATACAAAAAAACTGTATTTTTACATGCCTGCAAATTATACATACCAACTCCAAGACTGCACTACATTGGGGAAAAGAGCAAATTCACTGAGCCCCACTCTTCAAACAGATTATCCTTTTGGAATGTTGATCATGTCTCAACCATATGCCCTTTGATATTCTGAAACATCAATAAATGAAAGGGACCCATAGATAGATAGATACCTATATATATAAATACAAATATAGATTGTTGTGGCACTATCTCCACATGATGGGGTACAGAGGGGCTTGCTCCATGTAAGAAAAAACTGAAGTTAATGTTTTTCATTGGGTCAGTTTCCTAACTAGTTGTGTTCAGTGAGTTGGTTCCTTGCCAAGAGTAATTTGATTATCAATAGTGGAAACAGTTTCCTATAATGTAAGGGGGGGGGGTCCTCTATCCTGCATGGAGTGAAAGAAAAATAGAGTGAAAAAAGAATCAAGCAAAGGATGGACCCCTGAATTCATAACATTGTGCACTGAAGTGTACATGAATGTTGAACACTGCGTTTAGTATGCCACCATTAAGTACCATAATTCCTACACATGGTTCATGGTATTCAACAAATGGTGGATAAAAGACTTACCTTTTTTATGCTACGCTGGATCCCATAGTTGACATTATATAGTCAGTCAATGTCCAATTTGTGCAGCATTTAGAATGCAAACATCCTCCGTTCACTAAGAAGACAGGGATTCTGACTTGAGAAAATAAGTATGTCTAAAGCAATGCCTTGATCTGAAGTAGTATTGAACCACGACTTATTTAATACACTCATTCAATCATACTGTGACTACCCAGTTAATCGAAAACAGGGTGACAAGGGAGCTATTATATATCCCTGCAGTCAGTGAGACAAAGTGCATCGTGGTACGACACAAGACACAGAAATCAATTCTGAATGGTGTCAACCAATCGCAGTTAAATATTTCTTAAAAATACTAAATTGTTTATATTAAACTTTATACGTATAATGAACTTTTTTATAATAATGGTTTAGAGTACAACTTCATAAATTGGAATTAATTTGCTGATTTAAAGATATTTGTATCAAATACTAGTAGAAAGAAGTAAAGGAAGTCCATTTTTGTTGCAAATTAAGTATAGGAACTCCATGTTTTTCTGTTTCCTTTCATCAATGTCTTAATGTTTTATAAGAGTTTGATGAAAGAAATGCTTTTAAAACAATGTATCAATTTTAGATTAATTTACGTACTTATATTTTTCAACTTAGATGTTTTTGTCTTCAGCACAAGTATAAAAACAGTGTCTGTACAGATAAAATGTTGAGTTTGAAAACAGAAAGTATAATGCACAAAATTAATCTGCAAGGTCTAAACATCAGAACAGCCTTGGCTTCAATTATAGTACATTATAATTCACTCTGTTACAGGCAGCAGCTATTAGTTATGCCTGCAAATGAAAACAAGTAATGCCTTGGCAACACATTTTCATAAAATATGGAGTTACTGTATTAAGTAGCAGTGAAAATATTTATTAACAAACAACAACGGGGAGATTGGTAAACTGTAAGCTCTTTTGAAATATATATTTTAATACAGATTTACTGATGTGACAAAATCAATAATGCAATAAAAACATTTGCCTTGCTACATTTCCTGAGGCATAATAAAACATATAAAACAACATTACTATAGATATTTTATTTCAAATTGCCCCAAGTTACAGTTTGTGCTAGGTACCCTACTCACAAACATGATTTAAATATAGGCTGAAAATGCAGTTATACAAAAACTGGGCCCATGAGCAATCATTTTTTTGATGCAGAATGGTACAATAACAAAGGTGCCATGTAGAATTCAGATATTCTCAACTTACACATTTTGTGACCCTGAGATGACATTTTAACCTTCATGCTCCCTGCATGTACCCGGAAACAAGCATTTTCCCATTTTTAAATTCCATAATATCGGTGAAATGTGGTTTCACTATAAAAGGGAGATCTTCACTGGTTTAAAGTCCTGTCAGTCACCAACTCCAACCCAGATATATAAGCTGATATTTTGCCACACAACTGAAGAAATACCAGTTTGTATGCACCCAGTGTATTTTTTCCAGTGTTATAGTAAGTTAATGGATGCAGAGAGGAGTCAGAGTGATGCAGAGCAGAAATACATGTGTCTCTTTGCTACACCATGACCTTGAAAATGCTCACATACTTTGCAAAAGTGTTGCGTATGTTCATAGAACATTTATCTGCTATCCAGTTAAGGATGATGATTAGAAAAAAAATTGTTGCGACTAGCCCTAAGCACAGAGCAGAATAACATGTATCATCGCTTATAAAGTATAAGTCAAACACCCCACCATATCCATGCAGGGGTACACTCTCTGTACCTCTACTAAAAATGCACAACTGTTAGTGTGAAGGGACTTAGTTTAACTAGTATCAGTCCTGACATAAAGTCATTTAACTTCAGCATTCTTTATAGACCCTTGACTACTTCAATGGCAATAATATTAATAAAACCTGGATAAAAGTCATAATCGGCAGCTTCCAGAGATGGGAGGAAAATTTATCTATCCATCTATCTATCTATCTATCTATCTATCTATCTATCTATCTATCTATCTATCTATCTATCTATCTTTGTTTACCAGGAAAGGCTGACTTTGATAAAACTCTTTTTCAGCAGGGGCTCAAGGAAAAAAAGCTCCACATTTAACACCAGTTTTGATGTATACATAAAATACAGTTACATGATATCATAAGAAATACAAAATATAGGTAAGCATACATCCCTGAAAGAAAAAAAAAATACAATACCTTTGTGATGTTATGAGGTAGTGTCATCTGTGCCAGGGAGAGGTACAGTAGTAGGGCAGTACATGTTTACATATGGCAGCATAGCTAGCTGGAGTTTTGTAAATAATTTTGTTATTTGACTATCACACCGATTTGTCCAGATGTTTGAGTTATAAATATATTTGTAAAGATACTTGTGTTAACAATGCATCGACATTAGATCCTGTGCGAGAGAAAAAAATATATGCACGTATATTAGGTTGTATTGCTTTAACTGATCAAATGTGTATATTTATCAGAGAACCCTGGACAGGTGGAAAGTTCAAAATTGTGTTATAGCTTTCAGATGCTGCCACGGATCTTAGCAAAGCTCTCTGTGTGTACTGTAGCAGAGTCAGGTGGCCAGAGGTGATGTCATCCTCTAACCAGCATTCTGGTTTCGTTGGAACTCTCGCAGCAGCACTTTGGAAGCTGACAGTAAAGATTTCTGACAGGGTATATATCTCACACATCCACACAGACAAAGTGAGACATCATCTGGCTTTTGCTGTGGTAAGACACTCAGCACACATCAGCTTGCCTTGCTTTTAAAGTAGTCAGGGAACAGTAATTCTTTAGTTAGTCAGAAATATTTAGTGGGAATGGTTTAGTATTGTTTTCTGCATCTGTGAGAAACTATCCAACTGTATTATTTTTATATCTCTGTGGTTGAAACTCTTTTGTTTATTGCATTCAGTATTCTCCTTTTTTCAGTTTTATTATTTATCATTAAATATTGTAATACCTTTCTTTATGGCTGGTTCTTTAGAGAATACTTTTGTTAACATCTGAGAGTACTTATGCTTGTTTTAGTGACACTATGTCTGCTCCTGAAAGCCTTGCTGCTTTAGTCACACTCTATCATTTGCATTAATTTTACACAGTATACTTTGGGTACCCTTTATAAGAGCCTTAGGGTAGTTGACTGGTGGCAGCATGATTACCTCAGAGTCTAGGCAGAAAGGGGCACAGCTAGTAAATCTGTGCCAGCTTTTCCCCAGATGTGTATGCGTGTGTGTGTGAAACTCAAAAATCCAAGTGTGTTTGTCAGCTACTGAAACAGGGACACAAAGCTCCAAAGTGGTCAGTGTGGAGTTTTGTGTGGGTCTGGAAAGAGAAGGAGAGTCCAGCCCCAGGTCCAGAGCATGCTCTGTGCACGCTCTTAAGGGAAATTGTGCTTGGTGCAGGGAACTGCTTCTAAAAATACTGTGTGAATCCATCTTTGCTCTTAGTGACTGTCCCTCACGACTGAGTCTCCTTGATTGCTGGCCTAGAGTAGTGACCCATCACAACCTTACATAAATATTTTTTTAGAAAAAGAACATGTACATAACTTACACAGATATATACAGTGTTGAATATTCAATAAATATAGACACATGCTTGTATACAGCAAAGAGAAATATAACATTTAAAAATACTGTAATATTACCTGTAATTTCTAGCAATTAAAATAATGAAAAGAAGAGGCAGCTTAACTATGGAAATATTGGAAAGGGGGAAAGTTGTTGATAATGAAATATAGTATATTTTAGTGAGATAGTGGTTGAACATATTAGAGAAAAGACAAGATTGAGTCTTGTCAACTTAGAGCCCCTGACTGATATAATTTATGCGAACAAAGTTACTTCTTGTAATTAAGTGAGTATTTTTCTGGCCAATGGAGAAAAAGGAGTTTAGAAAAATGTAAGTATTTGGAGAAAAGGCAGTAGGTATAGCCATGGAAATTATTCTAGCCTGGAGCTGAGTAGCAAAGCCAATTTTTTGCTTAGATATTGTTTTGGTAGCAACTTGAAGGTATGTGTCTTGTCTGTCTGTTTTATCTGCAGTGGGATACAGTTCCAATTTTTAGTGACTTGGTGGGAGTACAGACAGACCAAAGCTGACTTGTTTGTTTTGGACATGGATAAAAGTGATTTGTTTCTTGACCATAGTATTCTACAACTGGAATATGTCTGGAGCATATTTTTTAATGATGGGACATTTTTCAGGAAATATAATTAAGTTGTGAACTATCTTGAATTGTGAGTCTGAAAAGTAGTGGGGACGTTCTAGCCAGTATAACTATCTAAGGGCTATGCAGTGGTGGGTTTTTAGTAGGGTATGTGTTGCAAATGTGGCTATTCTATTGTAGCATGTGGCAGGTTTAGTTTTAAAGGTAGTATTGAAGTTTATAAAGACTGGAGATGCATATAGAAGAAAGGAAATTAGGTAGGCAGTGGCTATGGATTTTCTTGCATACTCTGTAAAAAAGTTTAGCTTTGTAAAGACAATTAGTGGCTCCTTTGAGTGTATTAGCTTTTATAAGTGGAGTGAAACCTATATACTGAAAACTGGGATGAAGGAAGAAATACAAGTGGATGGACTAGCAGGCTCTGTAGAATGAACAAGTGTACACACTATACTGCATAAAAACAAAAAATAAATAATTAAATAAAAGCAGCTGAGGCTCCTGCAAATTTCTGCTCCCTTGATGTGGACAAGCACACATTTTCCTCTTTGGTAGTTGCACTGAACATGTAATTGTGTTTGCATATGTATACATATATATATATATATATATATATATATATATATATATATATATATATATATATATATATACATACACACACACACACACACACACACACAAATATACCTGTACATGTGTAAATCTCTCTCTCAGTACACACATATATATATATATATATATATATATATATATATATATATATATATATATATATACACACACATTTACACACACACACACACACATATATATATATATATATATATATATATATATATATATATATATATATATATGTGTGTGTATATATATATATATATATATGAATATAGATATAAATTTTAAGTATTTTTATTTTACATTTGTTAACTGAGAAAGTCCGACTGGACACAGATCTTTTTTTCAGCAGAAGATCAGGGAGAAAGGCACCAGTAAAACAGTAAATTCAAAATACAACTACATGTTAAATATACATAAACAGAAAAGAAATAAAAAAGTATATAAGTAACAAGTTAAATATACATAAGGATATAAGAAAGTAAAGATAATATCAGAGAAAAAATACAAGAGTCACACACATGTATAGCTGAAGCAACAGTGATAATTATAGACTAGACAGTAGTTAAGTCTATAGGATTAAGCTTAATCATTGTTGATAAATATATATATATATATTATATTATATATATATATATATATATATATAGATATAGATATATATTGAAATATACACATACATAAGAGTTCCATATGTGATGCTACTGCCACTGTGCGAAGGAAGGCATAAGTGAAACATACTGTCTTCTTTAAGATCAGTCAGGGAATGGTTATGTACTGGATAGAGAAGTAATTCCTATATGTTGGGTTGGTTCATTAGGATACTAACTGTGTAAGTGGTTCTTGTGTAACAAGAGAGATGTTGTGGCGGAGCCTGAATGGCTAACTGAACACAGCAGTATTTTAGAGCTCCATATAACTAGTTAAATAAGACAGGAAAAAATATTCTTTTTTTTTTTCTTCACAGTATAAAATCTTATAGATAAAAGACTAATTTACATAATTAGAAACTTTGGTGAAGTTTTACAAATAATTTCCTGTCAAAAAGCTTGGACATATATTCACTTGTTAAAATGAGCAACTCAAAGAATTCTCACCAGACTGCTGCCTTAAAGAAGGAACTACAACAGATGGCATCTACCCTACAAGAGTTGTCTTTGAAGATGGATGATTTTAAAGAGAACCTAGAAAACCTTAAAACAAGCAGTCAAATACAGACTGACACCCTCAAGGAAATGGTACAACAATACCAGACAAGGATAACAGAAATAGAGATTTCTCTAACTGACTTAGAAAGCAGGCTTAAGGAAGAGGAAACACAGAAAGAACTGCTTCTTAAACAAAACACTTGGTTGGTTAATAAAGTAGACCTTCTTCTTCTTGCGGCTTTTCCCGGTTAGGGGTTGCCACAGCGGATCACCTGTTTCCATTTCTTCCTGTCCTCTGCATCTTGCTCTGTCACACCAACCACCTGCATGTCCTAGCTAACCACATCCATAAACTTTATCTTAGGCCTTCCTCTTTTCCTCTTACCTGGCAGCTTCATCCTTAGCATCCTTTTCCCAATATACCCAGCATCCCTCCTCAGCACGTCCAAACCAACGCAATCTCACCTCTCTGGCTTTGTCTCCAAACTGTCCAACCTGGGTTGACCCTCTAATATACTTATTCCTAATCCTGTCTACCCTCATCTCACCCAGTGCAAATCTTAACATCTTTAACTCTGCCACATCAAGCTCTGACTCCTGCTTTTTTGTCAATGCCACTGTCTCTAACCCATATAACATAGCTGGTCTCACTACCCTTTTGTAGACCTTCCTTTTCACTCTTACTGGTACTCGTCTGTCACAAATCACTCCCGACACTCTGCTCCACCCACTCCACCCTGCCTGTACTCTCTTGTTCACCTCTCTTCCACACTTGCTATTACTTGGAACTGTTGATCCCAAGTATTTAAACTCATCCACCTTCGCCAACTCTAATCTCTGCATCCTCACCATTCCTCTATCCTCCCTTTCATTCACACACATATATTCTGTCTTAGTCTGTCGGACCTTCATTCCTCTCCTCTCTAGAGCATATCTCCCCCTATCCAGGGTCTCCTCAACCTGTTCCCTACTCTCAGTACATATCACAATGTCATCTGCAAACATCATAGTCTACGGGAACTCCTGTCTGATCTCATCTGTCAACCTGTCCATCACCAGTGCAAATAAGAAAGGGCTCAGAGCTGATCCTTGATGTAATCCCACCTCCACCTTAAATGCATCTGTCACTCTCATTGCAGATCTCACCGCTGTCACACTACCCTTATACATATCCTGTACCACTGTTACATACTCCTCTGCCACTCCCGACTTCCTCATACAATACCACAACTCCTCCCTTGGCACCCTGTCACATGCTTTCTCTAAGTCCACAAAGACACAATGCAATTCCTTCTGACCTTCTCTGTACTTCTCCATCAACACTCTCAGAGCAAACATCGCATCTGTAGTGCTCTTTCCTGGCATGAAACCATACTGCTGATCACTAATCATCACCCCCCTTCTTAACCTAGCTTCCACTACTCTTTCCCATAATTTCATGCTGTGACTTATCAGTTTTATCTCTCTGTTGTTACTACAGCTCTGCACATCACCCTTATTCTTAAAAATTGGTACCAAAACACTTTTTCTCCATTCCTCAGGCATCCTCTCACTTTCCAAGATTTCATTAAACAATCTGGTTAAAAATTCCACTGCCATTTCTCCTAAACACCTCCAAGCTTCCACAGGTATGTCATCTGGACCAACAGCCTTTCCATTCTTCATCCTCTTCATAGCTATCCTTACTTCAGCCTTGCTAATCCATTGCACTTCCTGATTCACTATCCCCACATCATCCAGCCTTCTCTCTCTCTCATTCTCTTCATTCATCAGCCCCTCAAAGTACTCCTTCCATCTGTTCAACACATTCTCCTTGCTAGTGAGTACATTTCCCTCATTATCCGTTATCACCCTTACCTGCTGCACATCTTTCCTAGCTCGGTCCCTTTGTCTAGCCAATCGGTACAGGTCCTTTTCTCCCTCCTTAGTGTCCAACCTTTCATACAACTCTCTATATGCCTTATCCTTAGCCTTTGCCATCTCTCTCTTTACCATGCACCTCATCTCCTTATACTTCTGTCTATTTTCTTCATCTCTCTGACAATCCCACTTCTTCACCAATCTCTTTCTCCGTATACTCTTCTGTACTTCCTCATTCCACCACCAGGTCTCCTTGACCTACTTCCTCTGTCCAGATGTCACATCAAGCACCTTTCTAGCAGTCTCTCTTACTAGCTCTGCTGCAGTTACCCAACTGTTTGTTAACACTTCACTGCCACCCAGTGCCTGTCTTAACTCTTCTCTGAACTCCACCTCACAATCACCCTTTTTCAATTTCCACCATTTGATCCTTGGTGCTGCCCTCACACTCCTCCTCCTCTTCTTAATCACCAATGTCATTCTACAGACCACCATTCTATGCTGCCTAACTACATTTTCCCCCATCACCACTTTAGTCTCCAATCTCCTTCAAACTGGCCCTCCTGCATAGGATATAAGCCACCTGTGTGCATCTCCCTCCACTCTTGTATGTCACCCTATGCTCCTCCCTTTTGTTAAAATACGTATTCACTACAGCCATGTCCATCCTTTTTGCAAAATCCACTACCATCTGACCTTCTGCATTCCTTTCCTTAACACCATACCTACCCATCACTTCCTCTTCCCCTCTATTCCCTTCACCAACATGCCCATTGAAATCTGCTCCAATCACCACTCTCTCACCCTTGGGTACAGGCATCACCACTTCATCCAGCTCACTCCCTTTCTCATCCATTGCACACCTAACTTGCGGAGTTTATGCACTAACAACATTCATCATTACACCATCACTTTTCACCTTCATAAACATCACTCTATCTGACACTCTTTTCACCTCAAAAACACTCTTGGTATACCGTTCCTTCAGGAAAACCACTACCCTTTTTCTCCTCCCATCCACACCATGATACAACAATTTGAACCCACCTCCAATACACCTGGCCTTACTTCCCTTCCACCTGGTCTCTTGCACACACAATATATCAACCTCCCTTCTGTCCATCATATCATCTAGCTCTCTTACTATACCAGTCATCGTTAATAAAGTAGATGACTTGGAAAATAAGGAGAGGAGAAATAACATCAGGATTTTTGGATTATCTGAAAACACAGAAGGTGAGGATATTATTTCCTTTTTATCAAGCTGGATCCCTGACTTTTTAAATTTAAAAGAAGGACTTTCCTTTGGCATTGAAACGGCACACAGAGCTCTTGGGAAACCTGTCACTAACTCAAACTCTCCTCCTAGGTCAATAATTATCAGATTTCTTTCATACTTGGACAAGGAACTGATTTTAAGATCTGCTTGGAGGAAGGCACCTCTAAAATATAAACAAAGCCTGATAAGATCTGATAACGACTATTCATCTAGAATAATGGAACAAAGGAAAAAAGTGTGGCCAATGATAACGTTTCTGAAACAAAATAACGTCAAGGCACAACTTGCATATCCAGCTAAGATAAGAATACTGTATGCCAACGAGATGAGGACTTTTATTGACTTAGAGGAAGCCTCTTCATTTATTAAAACTAATAATGTGATTACTTTACCAGAAGATATGGATTGAATGCCACCTTCTCTCAAGAGAACAAAAGAAACAAATGTCTGGACAGATGTCAAAAAGAAGAAGCAAAAGACTGATACTGTTACAGCCAAATCTCTCAAAGCATCTACTATGATATGAATTGTTTTAACATTACTTTAAAGGACCAATTTTACTGCTTGGAATTTTAAAACAAAGGCAACTAACTACTGGAATCTTTATCTATATTTTTTTGAAAATAGATGACACATGAGAGTTTTCACATTGCCTCGGGTATGTAAAACAGGGTACTTTTCTTTCACAGAAGGAGGGTTATATAGCACATAAAATATTTATACTGTAAATCAACATACATAGTATATGTGCATTTTCTCTTAATTTTCTCTTTTCTTTCTCTCTTCTCTCTTTTCTCATTATTTATTTTAACTGCATCGTGTCTCCCTTTCTAAATTTTCTCTTATTTACTATACTAATACAGTCTGTATATACTTAATAACTCACTATCTATACATAGATAAATCTTATTTCGGCTTTTGTCTAAAATAATCCAGTTTTAAGGTAGACTAATTGGAATAGTGAACTTAATTAATTGTTATTACAATATTTATTAGATTAATGATAGTCACTGTTATGCTTATCAGGATTGGGGACATGTTCATGATTAACTCTGAAATGTTCCATTCATGTACATATGTCCTTTGAATTATTTCCTTGTAGTATTAACAAATACATAAAAAGGAGGGAAAATGTACTGTTGGTTAAGAGAGGTGAAGCTCTCTTCACATTCTATTTGTGTTGCCATAGCAACAGTAAACAATTGCTGCAGTTTCTAAGGACACTGTGAATCTGTGAAGTGCATTTAGCCTCACAGATAACAAATAATAAGAAAAAGTAATGTTGTTTAGTTATTAAGACTGCGGTGGTGGTGCTGCAGTAGCGTTGTCTGTCGCCTCACAGTAAGACGTTGTCCTGTTCGATTCTCAGCTAAAGCGTCTTCTGTGTGGAGATATGTGTGAGTGGGCCTGCCTTCGTTGAAGGTTGTACATCAAGGCTGGCAACTCGGTATGTAAAAATCTACTGCCAATCATTAGTGGACCGGAATTCTGCTGTGGCAACCCCTAACCTGGAAAAGCTGAAAGATACAACAAATGTTGTTTAGTTATTAAAATGAAAAACAACCTAAACAAGGTAAAATAAATACATAATAGGATTATTTGTAAATATTTTATGATTTATCCTCATAGGATTACATATTCCTGGAAACACAGCTGAAATGTTCCCAAACCACATGTGCAATGAAATGTAGCTGCTTGATTAAAAAGTATTACTCACTTTAACATGCTGATTTCACAAGCTGTCTGAACTGTAAAAGTTACATTTTACATGTTACTTGAAATTGCCAGTCTAGAAAGCATATGAAAAGATACATATTACTTTTTGCAACGTTATCTTTGTACTTACCTCACATTCTGTACAAACTCACTTAGTAACTGATAGCTATTCATTTAAAATATCAGTTTAAATATTAAATGTGCCCTTGAAATGCTGTAAAATGAATGACTTGAAAGAAGTGAAGTAATGCATAGATTTCAAAGACAGTTCTTGACAGTACAGTAAAAGTAAAAATATATATTCACAAGGAAGTATTGAAATGTTTTAGTCATCCAGTTAAAATAGCTTACTGTCAACATTTTGCGATATCAGAAAGTTTGAAGAGCTAGGAAATGACTGTTCTTTGTCTTTATAATGATTATTAGACAGATGTTAGACGCTGCTTAGTTTAATGAAATGTGACATATGTTTATGAGGAAAAGTGGACTCAATTGCTCACATTGGACTACAGATTCCTGGAAACTCAACTGAAATGTCCCCAAATTACTTGTGAATTTAAATGAAACTGACTGATTAATAAGCATAATTTACTTTAACCACCTGAATCTATAAGCTATCTGCTCTATATATGCTACATTATATATGTCACTTGCATATGACAGTCTTTAGAGAATACGAAAAAATACATATTATTTTAGCAAATGGTATATTTGCACTAACCATACATTCTAAACTAACTCAATTGGCAATTGACAAGTTATTTATTTGAAACATCAGTCTAAATTTTAATTGTTCCCTAGAAATATTGTTGCCATTTTGGCAAAACAAAACCTGAACTGAAAAAGGAATGATTTGAAGAAGTGAAGTATTGTACAGATTTCAAAGACAGTTGTTGACACTACAATATAAGTAGAAATGTATGCATGCAAGAAAAAATTGAAATGCTTTATACTTTTAGTTAAAATAGCTTGTTGTTAACTTTTTGCTTTATCAGGAAATTTAAAGAGCTAGGAAATTATTTCTAATTTGTCTTTATAATGTTTACTAAAGTGATGTTAGTCACTGACTTGTTTAATGGATTGCGAGTCATGTACAAGATGGACTACTGAATGTTATTTCTGTTTACCTATGTTTGCTGAATTCCTTTTATTAGTACTGATTTAAAACAAGGGAAAGAAAGGGAAGGGAAATCTCTGTTTTTGGCGTAAGAGTATTCTAACTGCCCCAAGAACTCTCTAAGATGCTCTAAATACTATTTGATTAATACTTACCTAAGGTAAGTCTTGATTACTATATAGGTACCTTCACATTCATTCTAGACCTGATGTGATTACCCATTTTGGAAGCAGGAGGTGCCCTATACAGGATGGAAATTGTCAGGGTGATCACAGTTCATTCTTAGAATCTGCTTTGTAAATCTATAAATATGTAAAAGCACTGCACACAAGAATGTAGGGCGCCTCTACTCAGAGTCAGGATACCACTGATAAGTCATGTCTTTTCATAAGTGTAAGTTGAAGAGTTGAAGAGTGGGAAAGTAAAGGAAGACAGTACACCTACAGTAAATTCATATTTCATTGGTAATCACTCACTGTCTCCTGTAGAGTCCTTTTAGTCAAATTATTTTAGTAATAATCTATTTGTTGTTGGCTTATTTAGTGTATGCTACTCTGTTGCATTTAATTTATCCAAAATGACATATCTGACATGTTTGGGATCTCTTAAGGGTAAATAAATATTGGATATTTTGTAAGTCAACATAATAATTGTTTACACTACTAACATTCCATCCCGATATATAAAATACTATAGAACAATAATAGAATAATATAGAATTTCATATTTTTTTAAGAAAATTCTCCATATAATAATTTAACATATGGAGCTCAGTTGATATTGTTGGTTAAAGGTATGAGTGATAATCCAATAGATCTATCTTTATCTATTGGATTAGGAATTACTTTCATTCCATGTTTAATGGGAAATTCATATTTACTTGTATTTGATACTTTAGAATTAATGTTTTATAGAAGTACTGTTTTAAAGCCTGACCAGAATTTTACCCTACTTATATTTAAAGAAGAAAGAACATTAAATTATACTCCCAAGTTTACACACATAAAAATAACATCCAATGTTATCAGAGAATATGGTATAACTACTATAATCAAAATAAAAAAAAGAAGCACAAAGTTTCTTCCAACAATAACTTGAAATGGATTTAACATTCTTATCATTGAATACTAATGGCTTAATTAATGCAAATAAAAGATCAAACTTACTAAAATATTTAAATCTAAATAAGGCACAAGTAGTATTTCTCCAGGAAACGCATTTTAAGACTAATGATAGCTTTATTTGGAACCCTAAGGATTATATAGTCTTAGCTCAATTCTCCTATAAAACAAAGACAAAAAGAGTATCAATTCTCTGGAAGAAAAACATAATCACTCCAAAAGTTATTTATAAATATGAAGACAAAGAAGGTCTACTAGCACTTATTATAATTAAATTTAATAACAGAATATGGACCTTAACTAATCTATATTGGTTCCCAGGAACTGGCACAGGAATGGTTAAAAAACACCTAGATTTTATTTCCAACAATTATAAAGGAAATCTTATACTGGGAGGAGACTTTAATTGTACCTTAGAAGCTTCTGAAACCACCAAGAAGTCCTTACGCATAGCAACTATTTCAAAATCTTTAAAACAATGGATTAATTAATTTCATTTAATAGAAACTTTAAAAGTAAAAGATGATAAATCCCTATTATTTTCCCATAAAGACCATAGATTTGGAACACAAACCAGACAGACACATTATTTGTAGTTCAAGATTTACAAATAAAAATCCTCAACTTCTCAATAGTTCCATGCCCCTTCTCAGATCATGACTCTCTGATAATGAAGCTCCAAATAGAGTTTAAACCTTTAATCCTCTCAACTAGAATTCCATCATATATCATGAAAATGAAAGAATTCAGACCCTGGATGTTGTCAGAACTACAATTATTTCTTGAAATTAATAATACAACATAAATCAGTAGAACCATGGTTTGGGACTCATTAAAAGCATATTTATTTGGTAAGACCCTTAGCTGGTACAAAGACAAAGTTAGAAAATGGGAATCTTAATTATCAGACTTGCAAACCAGACTCTTGACAGCAAAATCTAAAAAAAAAAATCAGTATTGTCCAAAAGTCAAAAAAGAAATAGAGGAATTAAATAAAAAATATAATGAAATTCTAACACACAAAACTTGTCTAGCCTTGGAAAAATTTAAAATAAACTCGTTAGCCACCTCCCCCAGATATCTACATTACTTATCTACAAGAATTAAAATGCAGTCTAAAGCAAATAACATTAGTAGTATATATCATGAAAAGAAAGGGAAAAAAGTCTTAGATATAGGAGACATCCTTGAAGCATTTTGGTTCCATTATATGGAACATTTCAAAAAAGAAGATTTAGATACCAACCAAATGAACTTAGATACAAACCTTATCAATATAAAAAAAATTCCCGAAAACTTAAAACTAGACCTACAAAAAACTATATCCTACAAAGAAATTGTTGACAGGATAAAAGAAAGTAAATCTAACAAAGCTCCAGGGATAGATGGCATAATTACGGACATTTACAAACTCTTCCCTTCAACAGTAATCTCCTTTTTTCATAAAACTTTGCTAGAAGTCCAGTCAGAAGCAAAAATACCACCTTCATGGAAATATTCTCTCATAACACCAATTGTAAAAGATAATAAACCATCAGACCTTTGCACCTCATACAGACCTATATCACTACTGAATAATGATTGCAAAATATTCATGTCAGTCCTAGCTAACAGAATGAAAATCCCACTTTCAAAGACAATTAACAATGATGAAACTGGATTTTTATATAACAGGCACACACATGTTAATATTAAAAGGATACTTACACTTACATATTATGTGAATAAAGAAGATAGAGAAACACTTGTAATTTGATTAGACATAGAAAAAGCCTTTGATTCCCTCAACTGGGAATATCTATTTAAAACTTTAGCATTATTTGAATTTCCTCCTCCCTTCATCTTATTACTAAAACATATATATTACTAACTTAGCCTACATTAAATTAGGTCCTTTCACCTCAGAATCTATCCATATAACAAAAGGTACTAAACAAGGATGCCCCCTTTCTCCTATTTTATTTGCTTTGGCTATAGAAATACTTGCAGAAATAATACACAATAATCCAAGAATAAAATGAATAGAATTCTATGACCAGTACATATCTAAAATAATGCTTTTTGCTGATGATATTTTATTAACCCTATCAAACTCCAGAGAGTCATTAGGAGAGCTAGAAGAAGTAATGGAGAAATTTTATAAGATTTCAGGTCTACACTTTAATAGATCAAAATCCAAATTTCTATTTTTAAATAAGAAAAAAAAACTACAAGTTACAGATAAATCCATCATAGGAAAACAAGAACTTACGTTAAATTATTTAGGAATAGTGTTATGCAAAAATATGAACAAAACAATATTAATAAATTATAAAAACATTATTGAAACAAATATATATATAGAAAAGTGGAACAAAATTATATTAACTTTTGACGACAAATTAGAATTAATAAAAATAGTCTTATTGCCAAAAATACTATATGTTGCATTAGCAATACAGTTAATTCCTGAAAGATGCATTCTTAAAGAAATAAACTCATGTTTAATAACATTTTTATGGTATCTCAAAAAGATTAGAGTAGCTCTAACTCATCATATTAGACCCTGGAAACAAGGAGGATTGAACTTCCCAGAAATAGAAACATATATAAAAGCATCTGTGCTTAAAACTACAATACACTGGATAAACCCAAATTATTTTGCCAGCTGGAAAGAATTAACAGCAGCTATATTAGCAAATGAATTTAAGCTGTTAAAAAAAAATAATAGTAGGCAAATCAAACAAACCCTGGTACATAATATGCATAAGTATACAATATAATATAACAAAACCTTCTAAAACAACACTGATTAATCATTACATCAATTCCTTTAGGAAACTTATCAGTGCAGACATAGATCTAAAACTTTGGTTTGACCTTTTAACCCCATTTACCATCACTAAGAACTTTCCTGACAAAATATATAGGGAAACAATAGCCTCCTGTGAACAAAATGGATTCTTATGCTGGTTTCAATGTGTAAATAAATTAAATGTTCTAGATATACATATGACAAAAACTGCTTACAATATTCCAGAACAGAACTGGTTAACCTTACAAAGCATTCTAATGTACATGCAAGATTTATGCAGATTAATTAATAATTCTTCATTTAAAGATATTCCCAATCTAATAAGTATTCTGTATGAATTTATATATAATAGTTGTGAAAAGAAAAATGTAATTTCAAATCTATATAAAGAGTTAATAACATATAAAACAATTCCCAAACCATCATACTGGCAGTTCTTAACAAAAGGTCAGTCATTGCAGTTAACAGAAGAAATTAAAAGTAACATCTTACTGCCAGTTAATTACACCTCTAACACACAGTACTGGAAAATATTTAACTGGAAATACTTACACAGAGCATTTTTAACACCTGATAGAATTAAAAAGATCAGTACTACTGCAAATGGTTTTTGCTGGAGGTGTGAAAAGCCAAATAAAGCAGACTGGATTCATATTTTTTATGCATGTAATAAAATTAAATCATATTGGAATGGAATCAATCATTTTTTACAAGCTTTATTTAATGAATTCTTTACCTTAACTAAAGTATTGATAATACTAAATGTAAATAAAGATCCCTACCTGAATAAGATAAAAATATATTTGTTATGGACAATACTTGCTATATCTAGGAAATACATAACCAGAAGGTGGAATTCAAATACACCCCCAGCCTTGGAAGAATTCTACACTTTACTGAAGACAGCTGCATTGATGGAAATAAAAATCAAAGAACTATGAATCTGTCCCAGGCCATTGGTAACTAATCCTTGGAAGAAAGTTATATCTTTGTTGGACACTCTGCAATAATCAATACTGTATCAATGATAACTGATCTGTTAATTCTATATTTAATAATATACAGTGTATATAACTGGAAGTCAGTCTATTGTAAATATTGTATATAGTTGTTTAAAATGATATTTAAAAATATTATGTAAATGTTTTTTAATTGAAAATAAAAGAAATATTTGTGGCAAAAAAAAAAGAGATGTTGTACCCCATGACAGGTTTAATAAGATTCATTAGACTTTGAGGGGGAGAAGCCTACTGTCCTGGACTGGAATTTGCGGGGATTCTTTCAATGTGCCTCATTATTAGGTCTGTCTTATGCCTGAAGATGGATTTCTAGGAATGAAGAATGCCTCCAAATCCCTAGAGTGGAAAACTTTAGACAGACTGTATAATAGTTATCCTCGAATGGAATGCTCTGGGTTTGAAACAGGTTCATTTGAAACCTACAACAAATTTATTTTAGTTGGACCAGATATGAGATTTATAATTGGTCTTTTTACTTGAACAGTGGAAAATTCTGTCAAAGGATGCTGTCTGTTGGTACGAATATGATCAGGATATAGAAATAATTAACACATTATGCTGTCTGAAACTGAATGATGGCTGGTGATGTGCAAGTTGTGGCTCATTCAGTGATTTAGGTGGTACAATGCTGATAGATGGCATATTGCACAGTTAGCATCCATATGAAAATGACCAGATAATGCCATGGAAATGGGTGAAATTATACAAATGTGAAAAATGGCAAATGCGAATGAGAGTAAACAACATCACAAGTAAGTGTTGCAATGCTTCTCAGCCATTTCAATATTATAAAGTTTGCACAATCTCCACGCAGCAGTCATGCACAATTATTGTGCCTTTTAGTATACAGGCCTTCTGCTATTAGAGTATCACACTCAGCAACAAGATGCGTGACCTTTTCCAGTTCTGTTTTACAAAACCTGCAATTGTCTGTTTCGCTCACATGTTCAAAGGACTTTGTAAACCAACATCTATGTAGTCCACTATCCTGGGCTGCCAATACTAACCTTTTGCATTTTCGTTTAAATTTGTGGGTCTATATTAGAAGACAGAATGTTTAGGTGATCGAACACCTAAACATCGATCTTCTAATATCGAAAGCAAAAAAGGGTGAATGGCCGATTTAATGCAGGGAAAGATTTCCCTTGGCCGTTTGCCGGAGTTTGCTATTTCCCTACTGTTGAGCAATCTCGGATTTGGTATATTTAGTTGGGGGGTGGGGGGGGCACTGCCCCCCACTTAATTTAGATGTAAAGTAGTGATTGATATTTAGGTCTTTGATCACCTAAACAGTCGGTCTTCTAATACAGACCCTCATTTTACATGTCCTTATCCATTCCTGTGTTAAATTCTGATCAGCATAAGGTCAGCAAATACGTATGCAGTTCTACAATTGCAGATTTATATATATAATCATTTTTTAGGAGACCCGTATCTCCTTCAGAAGGGGGGACTATATAATGTTGGTATACACTGATTTTTATAAATTATTTGATAAACATAAAGCATTTTTCTTGTTTTTATGTCTAACTGATCAAGTACCTTTTGTGGTCAGTCAATCACTCCAAAACTGTAAGTTAGAAAAGGAAGAGCAAATTGTTTCATAGTTTGGACTTTGTTCCTAGATATCAGAGTTGTTTTCAGTATTAATTGTAGTCTACTGAAATATTCCTTACTAAGTATTGTTCACATTTGTTCATGTTTTATTGTTGATCCTTTATCAATTCCCAAATAGTTATACACTCCCTCTTGCTAAAATTCTTTTATATCACATTCCTATTCCAGGCTGATATATTCTTGATGCTGCAGCTTTCTTGCTTTAAAGGTTATATTTGCACATTTATCAAGACCAAATGACAGTTTTCTATCATCTGAGAAAGTTTTGACCACTTGCAGTTATGCTTTCATTTCCTCATCTGATGAGCTGTACAGTTTTAAACCACCCACAACAATAAGATGAGAGGTCTTCATACTTTGTTTTTTCTGGGAGGCAAATGGTAGCTATGACTTAAGCTGTTATGTAGGCAGCTTAATGGGTAAGGGAAAAACAAAATACCAGCGGTGACAAAGATTCAACCTGGAATATCCCCTTTGAATTTCTATCGCTGGGATAATAATTTGTCCTTTAACATGGCTTAACTGCAAAGTGGTTTGCCACTGTTTCATGGTCACTCTGATGTAATCAGTCAATGTAGGGTGTATCTTATGTACATTTGTAAGCACTCTTTTATCCATGAATGTGGGATGTTATCAAATACTTTTTTGTAATCTATCCATGCCATACTTAGATTCTTCAGCATTTTACAATTATCCATTACGACTTTATTTAACAACAAATGATCCTTTGTTCCATATGACTTTCACTTGTTGCCTTTTTGTTCTACTGCCATGGTTGAGATTTCTTCTAAATGACTGTGCATTAATTCCAGTTTATATTTTATACATCATTAGAAGGCAAGTTATTGGTCTATAGTTTTTGGATATCTAGCAAGTGCACTCTTAAGAAGGAGTATAATTTTTTCTGTTGTTAATCAGGATTGTGCATATGAATAGTTCTTTCTCATGGCTAAATTTTCATGTTAAGATGTTAATAATTTTAGCCAGAAGTTATGTACTGCATCTAGGCCTGAGGTTTTCCATTTAGGAGTTTTTCTTAATTTTGTTGCAATTTCTATCCATTCATCATCTTTGTTATGTTCCACAGGATCTTCATATATATTTCAGCTTCATAGATATTTCTCTAAACTGTGTCTATTTCTTTCTTTCTTACTTTTTTTTTTTTTTGGTAGTATTCTACATTTTTTGCCTTGCTTCACAATCCTCTTTAAAACATTTTTAGGTCATCAATAAATTGCTTATTTTGTAGTTTTCCTTTATATTTATATGCATATTTTCTAAGTTTTGTTTTGCTTGTGCTGATATCTTTAGTATATTATTTGCAATAGTGTATGATAGATCCAGGTATGTTCTGATACGCTGTTTTGCTTTTATCACTGCAATCTTTCTGAGTATTTTTGTTGATCTGTTCCCTCTTCTGTACTCTTCTAACAGTGACACTTCCTGTCTTTCATTCTGTGTTGTCTGTTACTCTTTCATATGGCAACTCACTGGCCTATCACTCCACAATACTGACTGCATCAGAGTTGCCACTCCCTTGCAGTGCAACTCCAGCTGAACTTTTGTACTGGTTTCCTACTAAAGGCTCCAAAGTATCTTCATATGGTAACTGATCAGATGCTTCCATCTCCACTGGTTTCTCCTAAATTGAGGACACATTGTTCTATCATGCTGTGATGTTATCAGAATTAGATTTTCTACACTAAATACTTCACTTCGCAGGTAATACATAACTTCAGTTTTTATTTCTTTAACTTCTCCGTTACTAATCCCCTTTTCTACTTCCCCCATTTTCTTATGTTTTGTATTGTAAAATTTTCCATACCCAGATGTCTTTGCCTACATTTCTCTTCAAATATCTTTGGTGCTGTTTTTTTTTTTTTTGTATGTGTTAGTTTTGCTTTCTCCTTTGCATAAATACTGCACTATATTGGATCTCTTTTTCACTCCCATGTCCATATTTCTTCTTTAGATGTCTTCCACTCCTCCTATTTCTCCTTACTTGTGGGAATCATTGTTCCTTCATGCTGTAACATAACCTGTTAGACTTTATTCACTAAATCCTTAACTTCACAGGTATTCTATAACTTCAGCTTCTATTTCAACGTCTACTTTATCAGCCTTCTGTTCTACATTCCCCTATGTGATCATATTTTTTCTATTGTGAAATTTTCTATATCTGGGTGCATTTGCCTGTATCTCTGTTCAAATATCTTTGAAGCTGTTTTTGGTATTGATTATACAGTGTAAGTAAGATTCTGTGCTCTAACGTTGTACTATACTATTAACACTGGATATCTGTCATTATAAAACCACTGACAGTCATATTTGGAAAATAATATTTGCTTTTTTCTACATTTGATAGTTAATAAATATCACTGACTCAGTAATGACATAGTCATCACTTTATATTTGTTTTTCTCAATATTAAAAGTTGGTGGGATGGGGTATAAAGTCATGTAATGGGAGTGTGGAGTTTATTGTTTTATTGTACAAGAAGCTTGTTGTTTACTCTTCAAACTGGCAAAAAAGATAAACTTGTTATTTATTTTACTTTGTTGCAGTTTGATAGCTGAGTAGGTGGTCTCTTCACCTGACCTTTTCCAAACTTGGCCTAGGATCCCATGCAGTATATCTTGAAGTGTTTTACACCTTTGATATGCATCTGTAAAAATTGTTATGATCTAGTCTCACACCACAGCACACACAGCAGTCACCACAAAACAGTGTTAGAAATGTTTGACAGCTCTGAAAGCTGTAATACACTTTGCACTGTTGCAGGAAACAAAAGCGTAGCAGACTAACAGCTTTAACAACTGTAGACTAACCAATCATTAGCGGAATGGAGTTCATAGGTTCATAGGTTTATAGGTTCATACTAGGCTATCTGCCCGAGGGCATTTACAAGCCTAGCCCATAGTTTTGTGGCTTACGCCACCCCTTTAGTTTGGAGAAACTATGCCCATTATTTTGCTGTGCCTCTGTCGAGCAGTGACACTGAGGTAACCCCTGGGGTGTATCTGCAATCTCCCATCCATTGGTCAAGATTCCTCTTGAACAAGGCCAGCGAGGTGCTCTGCCTCACATAAACCGGGATTTTGTTCCACAGCATAGGGAGTCTTTGGGTGATGAATCTATCCCTCCAGCACATCCTATTAATAACCGTGTCGAGGTTTAAGTCTCCTGCCCTTGTGGCTCTCAGGGATCTAGATTTTTTGAGATGAAGCATGTTCATCAAATCTGGGTTTGACATGGCCTTGTATGTCAGGCACAGGTCACCTCTGAGCAAGCGGTAAGCAACTGAATATAACTGGAGTTTTTTTAGTCGGGTAGCATAAGACAGATTTTTGAGACCCTTTATCCTTTTGGTGAGGAACTTTTGTGGCCTCTCCAGCTGCTGCAAGTGTCGGGTCAGATACATTCCGAATGGGACATTGTACTCAATCATTGGTCTGAGTGATGAGTATAGGGAGACTATGACCTCCCTTGCTCTAGATGTGGATCCCTTCATGATAAGGTGGGCAATGTAGAAGGTCTTCCTAACTACTTTAGCAATATGAGTGTCGAATGAAAGGCTACTGTCAACCTGGGTTCCCAGGTCCCTGATAACTTCTTCTGTGATCAGGGGATTGCCACCTATATGGTAGCTAGGGGTAACCTTGTTTTTCCCGAAGGGTATGACTATGCATTTCTTGGCATTTAACTTTAAGCCATGGCTCTGGCACCAGTTATCCGTTTCTGTGAGACCCTTCTGAAGGATATCTGTGTCAGATGTGTTTTCGACTACGGCGCCCAGTTTGCAGTCATCTGCAAACTTTGTCAGCCATAACTCTCCTGTGTTTGCTTGTACTTCAGAAAAGTAGATGCCAAACAAGAGTGGGCCCAGGACTGAGCCCTGTGGGACACCACTTGTGACAGGCTTTGAGTCTGACATGGCGCCAGTTCCGCTGTGGCGACCCCTAACCGGGAAAAGCCGAAAGAGATGTAGATCAATGAGTAACACTTTGCTCCTGGGTCCTGTCTGTGAGCCTGTATTAGGTGTGTAAAAGTTTTCCAAGCTGTAAAATATTTTTTAAAGATAGTGGAAACAATTAGCAGATAGACAACATTAGAGCTATAACAGCTTATTAAATTTACTATAAAACCACTGGATCCATCCCTTTCCTATTACTCCAAAGTTTTCTGGTTGGGTTAAGGTTTCTAGAACTTTATTAAGCAGTGTGTGTGTGTGTGTTTTACTTTTAACTTTGATCATCAAGTTCACTTATATCTGTGCATTCATTCTCTGGGAATATAAGAATTATGACTTTTATTGCTGGGCTGAATGGCTCTTGAGTACCATCAACTAATTTATTATATAATCTGTCAGAGTTTGCAACACATCCTCTGCAGATTGTTACATTCTTTCATAACTTCTTCACATAAAAATTCAATGCTTGTTTTTACATAGTCTCACAACCTTTGTAGCAGACATATTAGACTATTTTTTTTTTTTTTTTTTTTTTAATTTTTGTTCTTCAGGACACTTTCCATATTCTGCAGCTTGCTACAGATCGTTAATTTGCAAGCTCTGTGTATGTGTGCATGTGTGTGTGTGTGTGTGTGTGTGGCTGTGTAGCTTGCTTCTCAGATATACTAAATCTATTTCGTTAAACAGATATATTAAATCTTAGGTATTGTTAATATTGTAACAGAGTTAATATTCTGTTTGAGCATATAGAAAACTCCAGTGTCAGGGTAAACACAAAGCTAAGCAGGGGCATTTTGAAGTATCCATTTTCTGAGAAGTTCCTGATGATACATACAACATAGGTTCATAGGTAGGTACTAGGCTATCTGCCCGAAGGCATTTATAAGCCTAGCAGGAATGTGTTGGCTTTCGCCACCCCCTTAGATTAGTTCCCTGTCCCTCTGTCCAGCAAAGCCATTGAAGTGATCCCTGGGGTAAACTTTCTGTTTCCCATCCACTCGTTAAGGTTTCTCTTGAAGAGGGTTAGCAAGGAGCTTTGCCTAATGTAGATTGGAATCTTGTTCCAGAGCATGGGAAGTCACTGGCACAGGAATCTATCCCTCCAGCACATCCTATTTATTGTTGTGGTGAGGTTTAGATCCCTGGAGTGTGTGGCTCGAGGGGGTATGGTTTTCTTTAGGTGGAGCATGTCCATCAATTCTGGGTTGGACATGGCCTTGTATGTCAGGCAGAGATCACTTCTGAGTAGGCGGTATGCAACCGAGTACAGCTGGAGTTTCTTCAGTCGAGCTGCATAGGGCATCTGCTTGAGGCCAGTGATCCTCTTGGTGAGGTACTTCTGTGGTCTTTCCAGTTTTTGCAGGGGTCTTGTAAGGTACATCCCAAATGGGGCATTGTACTCTATGATGGGTCTGATGAGTGATGCATAGAGGGGCCCAATGACATTTTTTGATCTAGATGCAAACCCTTTTGTGATTAGGTGGGCTACATAGAAGGATTTTCTAACCACTTTGGCAATGTGATTATCAAAGGAGAGGTTACTATCTACTTGGGTCCCCAGATCCCTTATTACGTCTTCCGTATTTAGGGGGCTACCACCTATGTGGTAGTTTCTGGGTACTTTGTTTTTTCCAAAGGGAATGACTGTGCACTTTTTGGCATTTAGCTTGAGGCCATGGTTTTGACACCAGGTATCTGTCTCAGTGAGACCCTTTTGGAGTATGTCTATGTCAGCTGAAAAATCAATTATAGACCCTAGTTTGCAGTCGTCTGTGAACTTGGTCAGCCATAGTCCTCCTGTGCTTGCCTGTACCTCTGAGACGTATATGCTGAACAGGAGGGGGTCCTAGGACTGAACCCTGGGGAACACAACTTGTAACTGGTTTAGAGTCAGACCTAGCTCCCGCAACTCTTACCATGTGGGTTCTGTCCGTGAGCCAGTTGGCAGCCCATCTCATGACGTAGGGGTTTATGTTCAGGCTGGTGAGCTTGTCTATAATACCTGAGTGGGGAATGGTGTTGAAGGCCTTTGCGAGTTCTAGGTAAGCTGTGTTGACCACCTTTCCCTCGTCTATAGCCTTGGTAACTGTCTCAAAAAAGTCCACCAGGTTTAGGAGGCATGATCTGCCCTTAGCAAAGCAGAATTGGGTAGGGTCCATTGTTTGGAGGTTTCCAATGTCTCTGTTAATGAGATCCATGATGATGTGCTCCATAGCTTTGCAGACCAAGCTAGTCAGGCTTATAGGGAGATAGTTCCTGGGGGTCCGTTGTGGCTTCACCTTTGTGGAGTAGAATAACCATTGCTGTGCACCACTCTGTGGGCATGTAGTCTCTGGAGAGGCTGAGTTTAAACAGTGTGTTTAGGTGAGGAGTTAGTTTATCTTTGAGCTCATGTAGGATGCAGCCTGGGACACCGTCCAGTCCCAATGATGCTGTGTTTTTGGTTTTGGAGAGGACTGTTTAAACCTGAGTGTCTGTGACTTCAGGGGCACTACATTATTCTGGTATAGCTATGGGCCCTTTTGGGGGTAAGAGAGGGGTGAAGTTTGCACTGAACTTGTCTGCCAGGATGTTGGCTATATCAGTCGGTTGAGTGTATTTTGTGCCATTAACTCTGAGCAGATCTGAGAATTGCCACTTAGATTCTTGACATAGCTACAGAATGCCTTGTGGTTATCTTTGGAGTCCATGGCAATTTTTTCTTTCAAAGCTAGCCTTGGATGATTTTATGAGGGAATGTAGTTTCTTGCTGATACTAATCAGGGATGTCTTCCTTTCTTGGGATTTTACTCTTTTTCTGTACTAGTTTCCTCCTTCTATTGTATAGCTTGTTTATGCTAGGGGTCCACCAGACTGGTTTCCTTTTCTTGGAGGAGTGAATCTTGGTTTTGTTTGGGATAGCACAATCCATTTATTCTTGTAGGTGCCAGTAGAGAGCATTAGTAAAGGATTTTGCAGCTTGGACAGCGTTATCCTTTAGTATGGGAGCTTTGAAACTTCCCACCTCGGTCTTAAGTAACGTGAAGTTTGCTTTTAAAACGTTTTTCATGGTGGTTTCTTCAACCAGGGGTGGTGGCGGAATTTGGATAACCAGAGTGATTAGTTTATGGTCGGATCTAACCAGCGAGGGGTTGACCTCCGGTGTGGAATACCAGTCGCTCATGTTGGTGATGACCAGGTCCAATATGTTGTCACCTCTGGTGGGGGTGTTGACCAGTTGATCCAGGGAGTTTGAGTTTCTAAATTCTAGGAAATGTTGGGCAAGGGAGTTGTACTTGAGTAGTTCTCCCAGTTAATGTTTGGGTAACTGAAATCACCCAATATCAGGGTGCTTGGTAGGACCTTTATGTTTCCCAGTGTTTCCAGGAATGCAGAGTAGGGGTCCTGGGACATGGTGAGTGATCTGTAGCAAGCTATAATTTGAATAGCAGTTTTTCCCCTTGTTAGTTGCACGTGGATATTCTCTGAAGCATCGTGCTGTGCCACTAACCTGGAGGTGTGGGTATCCTTGATGAATATGGATACTCCCCCACCTTTTGTATTTCGGTCCAGGTTTTGTGGCTGAAATGTATGGTATGAGTTGTAGCCTGGTAATGCTGGGGTGCTCTCTGAAGCCTTAAACCAGGTTTCTGTTACTGCACATATATCAATTTTCTCCATACTGAGGAGTGCCTCGAGTGCATGCATTTTGAGGTTTAGACTTCTGGCATTGAGTAGCATTACCCTCAGTTTTTTGTTACTTGTGCTATTTATGGCAGTGGGTTTGTCTTTTGAGCCTTGCCTAAAAAAGGCACTATGGGGTGGCAAGAGCCTTGGCCAGTATTCGAAAGCCTAAGGGTGACAGGTGCAAGCTGTCTCTAGCAAAGCAGTGTGGCTTGTCGAGCATGTCATCCCAGGCTGACAGACACTGGATCCCCTTTGAATGACACCAGAAGCTTAGCCAATTGTTGAAATTGATCATTTTTGCTCTATGCCATGGTATCATTCTTGGTGAGGGCAGGATGCTACTCAGGGTCAGTGTCATACGGGCCTGGGCTATGTGATCAGAGAGCTCCTCCATGTCTCTTTTAATGTAGTCCAGGGAGGTACAGCTCAGGTCATTCACACCAATATGAACAATGACAGACTCATATTTGTACTTGTTCTGGAGTGTCCTGAGTGCTTGTGTTATGTGGCGGATCCTTGCACCCAACAGGCAGCTAACAGTAACCTCCTTGTTCAGCCTAGTGAGTGGGATGTCATTGTGCCTGACTATAGAGTCACCTATTACTAGTGTGTTGGGTATGTTATTTTGCCTTAAGGGCTGCAATTGTGTGGCACACTGGTTTTGTGAAGTTTGTGTTTCATGGTTTGTGTTGGGGGGGGGGTGGAGGTTGCTTGGATGTCTGCTTTGGAGGTCACTGTTGCTTTTGCAGATTTTTATTTAGAGCCTCCAAGTATGTTTCTGTGTATTTATGTGTGTTTTTTGCCAGTGCTGGTTTCATAGGTCTATATAGGACTGGTGGTGTGATTCCCTTCTCCTCTTGACTGCCTGGTCCAGTCTTGGTTTGAGAGAGCTTAGCCTCCAGTTTGGCTGTATAATTGCATCTCTCACATGTATTAGTGTTTGGTGGAAGGAGGAGAGGGTTGTCAGTGTACATGAGGCAATTGTAACATTGCCTCAAAATGCCCAGATTCACAAGTTGGACCGGAGAGTACACCTGAAACTGCCCTTTGGACATGCCTGGATAGGTACAGTGAACTGTTTTACTGATTGGCTGGTAAGGTTGAATAGAGACCCTTGTCCTTCTCTACAGTATAGGGGGGGGTCTAGTGCTAAGGTTTATTAGTGCTTGCTATGAGTTTTGAGCAAGTGCCGGTATGAGAAGTGAATGGTTTGAGTGCTTAAGTTGAAAGTTTGTCTAGTTCCAAGGGAAAAATTGAAGAGTAGACTTTGTGGAGCAGGGAATAGTTATACCCTAGCTAACTGGCATGCAAAACAGCGCAAATGCGGGTTTTATAGCAGGGAAATGAAAGAGATAGAAATTAGCCCAAAATGGCCAATAAACTACTAATTTCTGGGCTGAAACCACTCCTCCAGAGACAGATAGGCTGCTCAAAGCTCCCCCTCTCACAGTGAACAGAGAAACTTCCTTCTATCCAAGTAAGGTATGGGCAAACACAGAAACTTGTAACACAGCCCTGAATTCAGCACTAACCTGAAAACTGGACTATACTAGCTTAGAAATGTGGGAAAACAAGTATATATATATATATATATATATATATATATATATATATATATATTTTTTTTTTCAGAAAATAAAGCAGATACAATAAAAAAAAACACTTTAAATACACAGAGATGGCTACCACACTTGAGTGTGTTGCCTACAACAGTTAAACAGGTAATTTAAACACAAAAACAACTTTGTTAAAGTGCAGACATGCCTCAAAGGAACGAAAAGGAGCTCTTTGGCCCTCTTCAAAAAAAACCTTGACGATTGGATGGGAGAAAGGAAATTCACCCCGGAGATCACGTCAGTCGCTCTGCTAGACAGGGTCCAGGGAAGTAAATAGTGTGGGACGAAATAGCCAGGGAATTGTTATGGCTAGGCTTGTATAGGCCCTAGGGCTGATAGCCTAGTACCAACCTATGAACCTATGGTTATGCTGTAGACAAAAACTGTCACCAGTCTGGAAACAGACCATGAGAGATAACACACCAGATCTTTCAATGAAACGTCTACTGTCTTCTCAGATGTATAATGGACAAACAAAAAGAGAGAGATATGGTCAGGAATCCATTGCTACAACCATCCTTCTACTGTGTTTTATATGTTCTTATTCAATTATTCACATGGTGTGTTAAAATTATCATCAGCCACACGTATAGCCATCAGTACTAACAGCAGTGTCCAAGAAAATGCATTGTTATCAGATATACTATCATGCCAGAAATCTAGTCCAGATTCTAGAGAAGATATATATGGCCATCCTGTCTTTATTTACTTGTACAGATAGTGCTACTTTGAGGCATCATACATTCTTGCTATCTCATCTCCAGAATCATTGTAATATATTATAAGTAAACATAATTTTTGCAATGATGTACATCACTAGAATGGTACTGAAACATTTTTCTCAGTGCAAGTGTTACAAAACCCAAGAACTGAAGCTTATATTTTCACTCGCATACAACACAGGACTGCAGTACATCTTAACACAACTTAAACCTGCCATATAGCTGCAATTCCAGAAGGGCAGTTTGTTCTCAAATGAAAGGCACAACAAGTACTTGTATGTATAGAGTGATAGGTAGAATTATATATACACTCTGTAGTGCACCTGAGCCAACAAAATGGGCATAAATCAATAAACAAACCCATTGCAAAACAAACCATCAAATCAACATGTAAATTAGATAACTTAAAAATGTCTTCATCTCCAACATCTACATTACAGATCACACAACTTAACATTTAAAAACACACCGGGAACATACCGTAAAATAAGAAAAAAAAAAAAAGAAAACTACAACTGCAGAACTTAACTGTTTTCTGAAAAGTACTTTTTGTGCCCCTCAGCTACAAAATGCAAACAAATGAACATTTACACATGACACGATGCGTAGAGCTTTCCCCTCCCAGATGGCACTTACACACACACACACACACACACACACACACACACACACACACACACACACACACACACACACACACAAAACATATGTTTGCATATGAGTATTCTAACACTATGCTCAAATATATTATATTATAATAGTATTAACAACTAAGCAACAGTTCCCTATTCCACAACTCAGCAAATATAGCACTCAACTAAACAGTTTGACAATAAACATGATTAACAAATTGGGAAATTGGCCAAAAATCAGTGAATCCATATATAGTGTGTGTGTGTGTGTGTGTGTGTGTGTGTGTGTGTGTGTGTGTGTGTGTGTATGCATAAGTGCATGTATGTGTCAATCTCTCTCTCTCTCTATATATATATATATATATATATACACACACACACACACACACACACACACACACACACACGCACACACACGCACACACGCACACACACACACAAACACACATACATACCCTCTTAAGTAGATACCGTTGTTTCTGTTACATGTCTTCTGAATGCCCATGTCTTTCTACTTTCATTTTTAAGGCCAATAAAGCAAAACCATTGTAGCTATAGGCATGCCATGGTTTACCCTTTTTCTAAGTTCATCAGTACATCTTAAGTGGACTGTACACAGCAAACAGTTGTAATACTAAAGAAAGTATAAACAGCTAATTCTAGTTGAATTGCATATCTAAAACAAATATCAAAATAGGTTGGAAGATTTAAAGGAAGACTTCTTTAAGTGCTGAAAATAGAATACACTTTATCTGTATCAGCTGCATCTTTTCCTTGACAGATGTTAAATGAGCAAGAACATTTAAAGAGGCAAATGAAGGATGTTGCTTGGAAAAAGAAAAGGGGCCTCTAAGTATCAATAGTACTAGCTAAGAGAACACTGAAGTGCCCATGATGAAAATATCGTTTAATAAGCAGAAATGTTCAGTTTTCAGATTAACCATGAAGGCAAACCAATTCCTGTTTAACATAAAAACAGGGAATGATTCTATACTTAAATGTCAATTAAATTAATTTCATAATGCTGATAAACTGTCTATAGTATAATCAGTTTGGATTAATGAGTCTGTCTTTTTGCTAGGGCAAGTTATTCTGCTAAGAGTGCAATTTCAGCTGAAGTATAGTAGTAAGATAATGAAAATATTAAGAGGCAGGTTTAGTTCTTACTGCTACAGCTTATTTCTGTTTAAGTACTGTTAAATTAGTTACTAATGTGACTGTCTTGCTTAATGCAATATGTTTAATTTTTCAAGTTGTGTGCATGTGTCTATGAACGCAGTCACAAGTGTGTGCATATAGGACTAATATTAATCTCATATTGCACGTTATAAGTGTGCATCTATGTACTTACATATAAAAAAAAAAGTCTGCACTGCAAATAGTTCCACTAACGCTAAAAGAGCCAATATAAAACATTTTACTTGGAAACTGGTAGCTTAACCAGAAACATGAAAGTAAGATTTCTGGCAGTGCCAATAGTTTTTAAATATGAAGGTTGAAAGATTTTTATTTGCCAGGATTATCTCTATGACTCCTATCTTTTTGATGTTCTTTCTGAGTCAGAAAAGCCAATGTCATATTCTAAATTTCCACAATCAATGCAAATACCTCCTTGCGTCTCCCCAGAAAAGAGGTCACTAGCCAGTGGTACTATCCTAGTCAACAGAGGTTAAACACTTAAATAAGACTTTGCATTTAACTAATCATGTGTACATTGTGGTTAAATTCTGGATGTAATGTTACCTGTGGAACTGCAAGCCTCATCTTTGAAAATAGCAGGCTACCTTCTGATTCTGATTTAATGTTCATTACTCTGTCTGCCATGGCATTATAATACGAAAATATGGATCGTGTTCTCAAGCTGGCAGGTTTTCCAGCAAGTGAAGTTTAAGATCTGAAAAAGCTTACCACCGTCTCCAAAAATGCATTTTTTTCTGATGATTTAAACAAACCATCTATATAGTTACTTTAAGTCAGTTAATATTCCTGTCTGTGTAGCATAGTGATATAGCAGTTAGTATAGCTGCTTTACAGTACTTAGTCTATCTGGTAATGATTTGAAATGCTGGGACTTGCAGTACTGAGTCCTTAAATGTGGAGACTGAATGACCTAAAATCTGGACCTACATACGTTACGTCTGAAATTGCCATTACCCTTATTTTGGTATGGTGATCTTGGAGTTGGGATATATACATTTAGGGGGCGTGGGGAGGGGGGCTTGCCCCTTGCAAAAAACAAGTTTAAAGGAGAAGAGTGATGTTTGATATATATTATTCTCCAATATCTTCAGTCTTTTTTGTTGTTGTTTTCTCAGGAGCCAGTATTTCACATAACAACATTTCAGTAGGGAGACTAGTTCTCCAGTTCAGTTTTCAGCTGTGTGGCTTTTTATACAGTTTACTTGTTGCCCATGTATCCAGATGAGTTTTTGCAGATACTGAAGTTACGTCCATCATCTCAAAGCTGTCATGTAGGTGAACTGGCAATCCTTCTAATTGCCTGTAGTTGTGTGTGTGTGTGTGTGTGTGTGTGTGTGTGTGTGTGTGTGTGTGTGTGTGTGTGTGTGCGCGTGTGTGTGTGTGTGTGTGTGTGTGTCTGTGCATGCGTGTGTGTGCATGCGTGTGTGTGTGTGTGTGTGTGTGTGTGTGTGTGTGTGTGTGTGTGTGCATCTTACAAAGGGCTAGTGCCTTCTCTATGATTTGTTTCTTTGCCATGTATTCTCTGAATGTTGGAAGTGATATGTCTGCTCCACTTTGAAATGGGCTATTAAATAAAATTAACATGATATTCAGTTTGAATTTCTTTTCTGTTTCTTCTTTTAGACTCTCTTTGTTATGAACTTCTTTCTAAGCTCAGTATCAGAGTTAACCAATTTGCTCTTACCTTGCACAGCTCAGAGTAATACTTCACCATAAAGCAGAATCCAAATGCAGGAGTATTGGTATCTACTGTATCTTCTTCTGTACTGATTGCTGTAAATACCAGGCCTGCAGTTTTAGTTACTGAATATAGCAGCACCATATAATCTTTGTACACCAAGTTTAGACCTAGTACTATTAATATATGTGTTCTCAAGTGATGTGTCCATTTTACTATAACAATGTTAATAATGGAAAATGGTTTTAGTGATTCATTTCACTTCTCTGTAAAGTAAATAAAGCAAAAATAAGCAGTTATCTAATCTACCAGCCATGATAATGGCTAGCACAGACTGAATGCAGGAAGTCTATTGTCACTCATAATTTTTTGCAGATGTAGCAATTGTACTCATTAGCTCTCCGGTTTTAATTAAGATAATGGCTATCCTCCTTGTTTGTTTCATGTTGTCTTTTTTCTAAATCTCTGTCTCTCTCTTGAAAATAAATTACCAATCAAAGACAATCTGTCAGCAGTTCCAGCACTGTTTGCACCAGCTGTCTAATTATTGTCATGTAACCAGGAATATCCTATGCTTTCATTCACATCTATTTTTCACTGTTGGCAAATATCTGTGCTGGTAAACTGAGAAAAAGGTCTCACGTAGTATAAATACCCGGGAGGAATAACTCAAATTAATGGTCAGCCACACAGTTGTCTATGAAAGTTTCACAAAAGACAGGGAAAATATTAAAAAAGTGATTTTAACAATAAACTACTGGCATATAATAAAGCAACTGTGCTACATGCATAACAGGTTAAGCAATTTTGTTCTTTCTTTTATGGAGGACTTCAAGTTTCAATAGTAAATTCGTCAAGTCATGTGCCCCAGTAAGTCAAATCACAACACAAAGTCTATAATTCAATCAAATAAATGCAAGGAACACCATAAAAAAATATGTAAAACACATAAAATACAAAGTAATACAACCATATAAATCCATGAGTAATAATAAAAATTGTACAATTAAACAAAACATATACACCACATATATTTTTCAAGCTATAATTTAATGGCTATAAGTCTAAGAGCCAGTACAACTGAAATCTGTTCATTCAACTCAGGAAAATAAGATGCTTTCATTTTTAATTGACATTTCAGTTTTCTATACTCAAGTAACATTTCCTATTGACTTCCCCATTCATTGTGCTGTACAACTTCAAAGACACCAAAACTAAACTTATTAAAATTAATGCAGCTTAATGTGTGTTTGTAAAGAAAGAGATTTGCATTCTTCTCTGTATATCATAGTTATGTTCATAGATTCTTCTATGTAATGGCCTCTCCGTTTTGCCTACATAGAAGCTAGAGTAGCTTGAGCAGTCTACTATATATACTACTCCTTTGGTAGCATGATTTCCCTTAGCCAAAGTAATTCTATGTTTTTTAAATTATCTATAAAAACTGTTCAGTTTTCTAAGATAAAAGAACATTTCATGCTCCATAGCTGCACATACCGTTCTTGTTTTACGACCAACAGTCTGAATTTTTTTTCCTGTCTTATAAATAAATTCTGGTATCTCCTCTACGAATTTAAACAAATCAGAAACTATTTTAAAAAATGTTATTCTTCATCAAATTTTTAATCTCCTGAACATTGTTACTATATTTAATAACTACGGAATAAGCTTATCATACCATTTCTTTTTCTATTTGTTATCGGTGTCTTGTGCTCTACACCATATTCTGACCCTAACAATGGATGACATTTAATACCCCAACCATCAATTACATTTTTAGCAATCTTCTGAAGTAAATCATTTGGGTAGCCTCTTTCTAAAAACGTCTTTATCATTTTATCAAGCTCAACTTTAAAGCATTCCAAGTTTGAACACATCCCAGTTGCTGTCACTAACTGTCCCTTAAATACATTCATTTTACAATGGTAGGGGTGGCAACTCATAGTGTAAATATGTATTAGAAAAGGTTGCTTTCCTATAAATAGATGATTGAAAACACTTCAAATTCATGTTCTTAAAATAGCTACATCTAAATAATAAACAAAATTTAAAAAAGCACAATGAATGGGGAAGTCAATAGGAAATGTTACTTGAGTATAGAAAACTGAAATGTCAATTAAAAATGAAAGCATCTTATTTTCCTGAGTTGAATGAACAGATTTCAGTTGTACTGGCTCTTAGACTTATAGCCATTAAATTATAGCTTGAAAAGTAAACTTTAAAAAATTCATGGTGTTAATGTAGTCCAAAAATGCACTTATTTATGGGAGCAACCCAGACGATAAATAAATCACCCAAATATCTTAAATACATTTTCCAATAGTCTGTATAGATAAGTTCAAGATGAATTTCCTCTCCCAAGTATACATGACTGAATTGGAATACATAGGGGAGCATGCTGTGCCCATTGCCACATCTTTCATCTGCCTAAAATATTCTCTTTCAAAGAAAATAAAATTATTAAATAAATTCCATTAAATCCATAAGGAATTTAATAAAACTTTTATCAAAATCAGTTAATAATGCTGAATGAAAATAATCAGGCCCTGTTTTGTGTGGTATTCTCTGTAAATAAATCTATTACATCTACCGTATGGAAACTATTATCATTAGTGCAGAAACTCTATTTTATTTTACTTAAAAAATCCTATGAGTCTCTCAAAGTACAGGGGATTGATGTAAATACATTTTTGAGAATCTGATCAATAAACACAACAAAAGGATAGTTTTTTGACCCCTGTGCTGCTACTGTTAATCTATATGGGTGGTCTAATTGATTCTTATGATCTTTTGGAATCCCAGAAAAAGCTGCTATTAATGGATTTGGCAATTAAAGGAACCTATATGTCTCAGGAGAAATTACTCCCTACATTAAACAATCTTCTAAAAAAAGATCTATCTTCCTATATATTATAAAGATTTCATTCTTAGAAACTGTTATATATTTGTTTGTATCTTGTAACAAACTAAACATTTTGCTCACATAGTCAGCAAATACAAGTCCATAGTAATTTTAGTGAGTCCATTAGGGAATTTAAACAATCTCAGCCTCTTAGGAATCCTCTTAGTGTTCAGAAATTAAGTTAGAAAACAATTGTCTAACTGTAAGATACGTTCCTTTAAAGTCTTTTATTTTCTAAAGTTCCTGTGGGATTGTTTTTTTGTGTACCAGGTATGTGCATATTCCATCCCTAGTTGGAATTGCTCAGTATTAGTGGATGAGAGGGCAATAGCATTCTGTTTGCAGTTATCAGTGAACTTGGGTGAACTACACATTCAAGATATTAAGCGGGTACCAAAAAATAGCAGCAAATAGCATTGCCAATCCTGCCTCAATCCTTATAAACAGGTCAGTCCAGAAATCCCACATTCCCTCTCTCTGGAAATAGTCATTCATTATCACTCTGCACAAAGGAGTAAATTCAACAGACATTAATAACTTTAGGACTATAGCAATCTTATCTCCCCTCACCAAAATTCTTGAAAATTGTATTCAAAAACAATTTCTGGGCTATCTTCTGCAGGAAGAACTCATATCCCCTAAACAACATGTCTTCTGTCCTTCCCATAGTACTACTACTGCCCTTCCAACCTATACAGATACAGTCAATAAAGCTAGAGATAATGGCAGACTAGTCGCTTTCTAGACTTGTCTAAAGCCTTTGACATAGTTTATTACAAGAAACATCTACTTCAGATGTCCTCAGTAGGTTTCTCTCAGCCCACCCTTCTTTGGTTCAAAAGCTACCTGTCCAATAGGTATGAGTTAATAAAATGGCACTCCACACTCTCTCCTAACCTTCCAGTCACCACAAATGTACCACAAAGAATCACAGGCCTAAAGCAGATGCTCTATGCTGACCACCTTAAATAACTTCAGCTATATACTCTGTCGCATATTGTCTACTCCGAGGCAATCTCTACTTAACATACAAGGCCATGTCAAACCCAGAGCTGTTGGAGATGCTACACTTAAAGAAATCCCAATCCCTCAGAGTCACATGCTCCAGGGATCTAAATCTTGTCATCACAATAAACAAAACATGCTGGAGGGATAGGTTCCTGACCCAGAGACTCCCCAGACTCTGGAACAGACTGCCCATACATGTCAAGCAGAGTGCCTCTTTGGCCCTCTTCAAAATGATTGGATGTGAGAAAGGAAATTCACCCTGGGGATCATGTCAGTCACCCTGCTAGACAGGGGTCCAGGGAAGTAAATAGTGTGGGAAGAAACAGCCAGGGAATTGTTATGGCTAGGCTTGTATAGGCCCTAGGGCCGATAACCTAGTGCCAACCTATGAACCTATAAGCAAAACATGGCTTTGTGACTTTGCTTAATCCAAACTTACTACTCCCCCCCCCAAATCCCTCTCTTATGAAAAAACAAAATTTAAAGTTCTCCCTCTTGATAATACACTTCAAAAGCAAACTATTAGAAGTGATAGTGAATGATAATCTTACATTCAATATACAAAATTGCATAAGAAAAACTCATCAAAAACTAGGGATGCTTTACAGAGCCAAAAACATTTTCACCGATGTAACTAAAACTACACTTGCTTCTATTTCTCTCCTCCCCACAATTCTTTATGGTGGTCCCATCCTTTCAAAACTCCAGGCTTCACAAAAATTTAAATTTGAACAATGCAATAACAAAGTTGCTAAATTTGCAGAACATACCCCTTTAGGGGCCCACCACTGTGTAGCAATGAAAAGCCTAAATTGGTTAGAGCTGCCACAACAACTAACATATACATAACTTCTTACTATCTGTAAAATTTCCCAGCATCCATCTGCCTGTCCAGCACAAAAATCATTCTACACAACTATGTTCATAGTCGGTCATTACAATCCAGTGACCAAAAACACCTGTCTGTCTACAAACCTTGTAACTCTGCTGGGCATTGTCTGCACTTGTACAAGGTTGCTAAGGCCTGGAACTCCTTATCTGTATCCATCAGGTCTATACCCATCCTCCCATTTTTCAAAACCACTCTGAAAGACTTTCTAGCTAAAATCTGTCTGTTCTTGCTCAAAACCAAGATAAGCTATATCCCTAAATGTGAACAAGAACCTTTTCTTTCCTTATATCTCCTTACTCTCCCTTCTTCACTTACTTTCTTACTTCTATCTAATTCTCTTCCTTGACTTTCTGTCAAAATATACTATAAGCCTGTTTTCCCCCCTCACTTCATATTGCAATTATTATTTATATTAGACTAACTTACCTTTAATTTCTCTGCATACTGTCTAAAATGTCTCTAAATATCAAATGACTGTCATATACGTTGTATCGATTCTTAACGTTTTTTATATTATGTCTAATTTGTTGTAATTATTTAAACTTCAGATGTTTTTGTTTTATTTTTGAATATTGTAAAATTATTGTTCTTAAAATGTTTTGTAATATTTTGGAGCTTTTCTCCCCAAGCCTCCAAAGAAAATAGGCTTCTACCCAGTCAGATACTCCCAGTAATCAAATGTCAATAAATAAAGTATTTGAATGTCTTGAAAAGAAATGCCATAGTGGAGACAGCCCAGCAATTAACCTTGTGGTACCCTATAGTTTACAAATTTGCATGCAGATAGGGTACCAGAAGCTTTCACAACTTATCTGTTGAACAGCCAGATTGCAATCCACGACAGTGCAGGAATTTACTGTAACTTTATCAAACTTTTCAGAAACACCAGTATGGGGTTAGTGTCAAAATCCTTGACCAGGTCAAGATAAGCAATTAGGCATTATGCACAGAGTGACCACTGTTCGTCCTCTGTAACCGTTTCAGCTGGGGTCTAGATCAGTTAATTTGCCTATGTCCACATCAATGAGTTCTGCCATGATGGGGTTTATGCCTTTCTGATGGACCTAGATTTAGCCAGGTCTACAGAGGGTGCTGTCTTATGTTAGGCAGTCATGTTTCATGCTGGGTTTTCTCCTGGCATCAGAGTCAAATCCTGTGGGTAGGCTGAGGTCGAACAGTTTAAGCACAGGATCAGATACTACATACCTGATACTGATGAGTATACCTGGTATATTGTTATTCCACACAAAGGTTACTCCAGGGAAATAGGCCTTTTGCCTGACTGGGCCAACCAATCTGTCTATCAGATTAAACTGGTAGCTGTTAAGTTCAGTAGACAAATGTTTGTGGGGAAAAGTATCTGTATCACCCAGCACTGGCCCCATCTCAGTTTGGTTAAGTGTGTATCTACATGACTACTTGTTATGAGAACAGGGTCATTTGTGATGGTGATAAATCACAAGTGCATCATTTGATCATACCTAGTTTATGCTTATAGAGTGAAGAAAGCATGATAGCAGTTCATATGTCCATATACAAGATGACCCTAAGAGATTCAGGATATTCCAGCAGTTGTCAGAAAACTGACAAGTAGTTAACAATGCAGTGCATATTTTAAGAACATCTTCAGTTTTAGCATAAAATGATAAAACTTACTGTAGGTCTTTCCATCAGAGTTTAGAAGGAAAATTATTTAGGTCTATTTCACGTAAAGTAATATGCTCATAAGAATCAATTCTGGCGATACTGATATCCGACCAGTACTCATACACACAGCTACATTTTGTGTTTGGTACTCTGTATCAAGAAAAGTGAAATATGTTTTTTAATTTGAAAGAATACACTTTAACTCTTTAAAAGAAGTCCATTGTTTGAGCCCATTCTTTAAGTCTAATGATCTGCTGCTTCTATGTAATAATATTAACTTACAATGAAGCAGGATAAGGGCTCTACCCTCAAATAACTGTCCACATTCATTCATTCATGTATTTACTTTATTTGAATACTTTCTTTTACAAAGTGCTACTACAAACAATACAAACAATAAATACAGGATAATATAAACTTACCATAGTGCAGTAGAGCATCACATGTTGTGTCTTTTGGCTTTTCCCGGTTAGGGGTCGCCACAGCGGAACTCCGGTCCGCTAATGATTGGCAGTAGATTTTTACATGCCGAGTTGCCAGCCCTGACGCACAACCTTCAACGAAGGTACACCCATTCATGCATGTCTCCACACAGAAGATGCTCTAGCTGAGAATCGAACAGGACAATGTCTTACTGTGAGGCGACAACGCTACCGCAGCACCACCACTGCAGTAATGCAGTAGAGCTTCGCATAAAACAGAAAAATGCCTGTGAGCTTAGGAAAGCACCCTTAGTTAATAGTTTAAACCTGCCAAAATAAATAACAATGCAGACCAATTAGTTTAACATCAATATTAAAAAGATCTTTTGAGGACTGTTTACTTTTGTATCTCTATGTATTTTGTTGACTGATTTCAGCTAACATGGTTTTGTAGCAGGATGATCTACTCAAACTTGTATAATAGATTTTTATGATACAGTAGGATAAACAAGATGTCAGCCTGAATACTCTTTTTTTATTTGCAGTTTCAGTAGTTCAACAGGTACTGCACTCACCTTTAGTGGATAAGGTTGCATGTTTTATTCCCACATCAGGTAGCTGTGTTTGTTTTCCAATACTGACACTGCTATGTAGCATAAGTGGGGGTGTAGCATTCCTCTGTGTGCTGCTCCTCAGGTGAGATCTTAAACAGAAACTCCATCTTTCTTAGTTTGTGTTAGCTCAGGTAGACATAAAAGACCCTACTGTACTGATTGAAAAGAGTAGGGGCTGCTTTACTTAAATATATCTTAATATTTCACACCCACTCCATTCTATTTATATTTCTGTAATATTTACAATATTTACAACATTTACAATATTTTCAGACTTTACATATTCAGTTTCATATAATCTTTAACATCTTTCATTTTATCCCCCATCCTTTCTCCACTACCATCTTTTTATTTCACCCAACGCATCTTCAGTATTCCTAATTTTATTGCACAATTCATGACATTTTCTTTTCAAGAACACAGATCCTGTTACCATCAATATCTTATCCCATTTGTCAATGTCACATTTTTTCCTTTTTCATATTTTCCATTAAATATTATATCCATGTTTATATTTTAAAAGCCTCCCCACTTATACCAATTTTGAATGTTTTCCCCAAAAACTTTATTCTTTTTACAGTCAAAAAATACTGCTCTGGCACTTCTTCTCCATTACAATTATTTTAATTTCTCTCTTACTTTGCATTATATTTCAAATGTCCATCGTTTTCTTAATTCTGCATTCAACAAGCATTAAACCTCTTACTTAATTTCTTATGTACCATTTGCATTTAGTCCCCAAATACCCAAGTCATTTCTTTCCCCTTTTGCATATTTTTTCTTCCTGTTCTTTTTTTCCCTTTCACATTCTCACCCACCCTCCAATAAATGTAATTTCTTCCTGCTGTTGTTCTTTCCCCTTTTCTGTATTAGTAACTTCATTTTCTTTACTTACTAACCTATAGTACTGTTTTCGTTTGTATTTGAGTGTCTTCTCTTATTATTACTTGTCCTTCCTGTTTTCCTTAATCTTGAGTCATATTCCTGTCACCTTCTTCTTCACCTTCATCAGTCATTTCACTTTCTTCCCAAATATTGTTTCCTATAATATAGTCTTTTCCCCATCTCAGTTTCTTTTTCCATTACTGGATTTCCAAACCAAAATGGCCAAATTCATTACATTTCCTGCAAAAAAGTTTATAGTTCCAAGCAGTATGACCTTGCTCCCCACACTGCCCACATTGTTTAGTACATTACTGAACCAAATGTTTTTCATCCCCACAACAAATGCAGAACTTTGGTTAGCCACAATATCTAACAGTTGGTCTTTTCCCATATGTTATTGTATTATTTCAAATGTGTAGTAGTTTTCTACCATGCACATCAGGTGTAACCCCCACATCACCCAGCCATACATTTCTGTTATATACTTTGTTTATATCATGCCCTTTATTATATTTTCTCAGAAAAAAATGTTTTAAGTTTAAATTCTTCTATTTCTGAACTATAAGGTTTAGTTTTCAACTGCAAGCCAAAGGTGATATGTGATTTATTTTTTCTATTTCACCTCATAAATGTTTCTGCACCTGAAAGAGTTTAAAAAGTTACTTCAAAAAATGTATTCTGACCACAACTGCATCAAACCTCTTATTATCTCTTAAAATAAATTTTAATGGTAATATAAATATTGTCTATGATGTCATACCTGTCAATAGTGGCACTGATTTTACTTCGTATTCTTACAAGTGGTCTTCTTTTTCTGAGACAGTTGCCATTCTGCTCCTGTCCAACAACTCTTTTCATTTCGTACACTGCTGCTTGTTTCTTGCCATACAACTCCTACATATGTGCTTTTTTTTCTTTGTTTCATTTCTATCATTCATACTATCCAGTTGCAGAGGTATGTATTTTAAAACTGATTACTCCATCAACCAATCATGCCTTTGTGCTTTTAGCCTCTGTAATGTGCTTCTTTACCATGTTACCAGCTTCATTATCAGACTGCTCCTGTTACACCCAAGCCATCACAGCACACACTTCTTCTTATTTATCTAGTTTTACTTCTTTCACTAATTTCTTAAGCAACTATGTATCCAGCTCTCCACTCTCCAACCCCGTAACCAGGATTTCATCTCTTTCTCTGATTCTCTATTTCCAAAACATTTCCAGCAGCAATGTTTGCTCCTTCCTCCACCTTAGAATTCTTCAAGCACTAATGACAGCCCTCTGGTATCAACTAGTGTCTGAAAAGTGCAGAGGAAGTACCCCGGTGCCTAGGGCAAACTTTCCTTGGTATAAATACCATCTCAGGTCTCCTTTGAAAAGAGGCAATTGGCCCAGCAGGACTAACGCTGTCAACAAATTGTAAATAAAGAAATAAAGAAAAATAACATTTGGCAAAGCAATCACAGACAACTCTGTGCTGGAAGGTGTTAATCCATACGTGGTTCAATGAATCATGAAGTAGATTCAGGTGAGAACAAAAATGAAAAATAATTTTGGGTGACTATTCTTAATGCTGTCACATAACGTATACACTGTTATTTAAATGTTTTCTACTTTTCCCCATTTATCTGATTACTAGGTCATAAACTATGCAGATGAATGTAAGACTAGCATTCTAATAACATAATATAATGATATGAAGGCCTTGAACTCACTTGGTAAATATAAATTCATGGACCAAGAGTTTAGGGTTATTCTTTACAACAGTAAGAGTTATGTAATGATCTTTAGTAAAGCACATCTGAACTATTGAGATGTTGGGGAACTATATGCCTACCATAGTGTAAAATTTTAAGGATTTGGGTATTACAGTCAGTAATAGGTTTTAAGGTACGTTTCCAAAATTTTAAGAATGCAACTATGAGGTAGTTGGGTTTTCTCTGTAATATAATTAGACCAAGTGATAGTACTTTTCTTGAAAATTGATATACACCCATATTGTGACTGATGCTCACATACAATACTACCTTTTGTGTATATAAGCTGATAGACATAAACTATTTAGAAATGGTTCAGGTTAATTTAATAAGAAAAGTCCAACAATAAAACTATTCTCTTATTGTGAATATTGGGGTAAAGTACAATTATTTATATAAACTATTGCCTAATTAGGAGCATGTTAAGTTCGGCTTTTAGAGCTTGGGAAGGTGATATATTAAGAGCTGTTTTTAGGGCTTGAACTTTTAGCCAGCATTCGGGACAAAATGCAACAGGATTTTTTGCATGCTGTCCACTTATATATTGTAACTAGGGATAAGTATGTTGTTGTTGTTGTTGTGTCTTTCGGCTTTTCTCGGTTAGGGGTCACCACAGCAGAACTCTGATCCGCTAATGATTGGTAGTTGATTTTTACGTGCCGAGTTACCAGCCCTGATGCACAACCTTCAACAAAGGTACGCCCATTCAGGCATGCCTCCACGCAGAAGACGCTCTAGCTGAGAATCGAACCGGACAGCGTCTTACTGTGAGGCAACAATGCTACCGCAGCACCATCGCCACGGACCAACTAGGGATAAGTATGTAACGCAGCTAATAAGTACATTGTGGAAAAATGTCACTCAGTATTAAAACTGCTGGCTCTTTACCTCTAAGTCTTTTTGATGATTGCGTAGACACCTGAAATTTCACATATAACAAAAAGGAGTCACATTTCTCAGTGCTGCCCCAGACTTAAATGCATGGTAGTTTTATAAAGCAAGCACCTTACATATCTTAAAATGACAAGTTTTGTGTCAAAGAGTTGTGAAATACTGGCAGGGAAGGATTATATTACGAGTCCAACCCTGTCATAGCTTTTGATAGCTCAAAAATGGTAACTCAGACTCTGGTAGTAAGCCACAGTCTACACTGAATGGCAAGCATATAACAAGAAATTAGATTTTTTTGCAAAAAGGAAAGTGATGTGCAAAAGCAGTAGAATTTGTACACCATCATAGCTGCATGGTTAACATCCTAGGAGTTACATTTTAGGAGTTTCTCCGTATCTGTAGATTTATCAGCAATAAAATAATAAGAAAAGGAAAAATTAGAATATCAAATAAACTGACATAAAAGTATTTTCACTGAACTAGAAAAATGTGCTTGACCCTATACAACAAACACTTAAAAAACATATGAAATATGTTGTCATCTATAATGCCCAAATAATAATACTATGGAAGTTCTTTAATTTGAAAGCCTAATCCATCAGGCATAATCACATTACCTGAGAGGCAGTACTATATGAAAGATGCATTTTAATAATTCAGAATCAGACAATATGAAGAAAGTGAATCTCAAACCTGGTCAATAATGGGTCATAGTTTAAATGTGGAACATCAGTGCTAGTTCCATGGTCCCATGAAGGTCAGCATTGTATAAATCAAGTATAACAACTACTGACTTACATTTAATAAGTGTCACATAGAAACAGAAAATAAGATCTCCCCATATGGATCCTTGTTTCTTGAATAGTTCACTAGATACACCCATGTAGATTTGGCAAGCAGTTGTGACAAATATTGTTCAGAAGGTGCTCCATACTGTAACCCTCTTTAAGTTGTAATACTTTGAGAAGAACCCCATTATAAAACTCAACATAAATTACATCAATAAATCAGGAACTTGTATTTTATCCAAGGCATTCTGTAAGGCAAACAGAGCTGAATAAGCCAAGAAAATGATGTGACAGTATCCTGGTGTTACGGGGGGGGGGGGGGGGGTCAATGTAAGAAGACAAAATAAGAAGACTGAGACAAAAAAGAGTTGTATTCAGAAATATTGACACTTTTTGGAGAGGAGGGAAATTTAATTTTACTGTTATGAGTGTTAAAAATACTAACAGCAATGTTTAATGAGGTAAAATGTGGTGCCATGAGATAACAGAAATGACTAGATATGACTTTTAAAATTAGATAGGTTACTGAATATGCTTTTCTGACATCACAGACACAGGCTTATAATAGAGTTTGCAAGACCTTCTTTCTGAACTTGTCACATCCATGAACCCGTTTTTTTAAATTATTAGTTCTGGAAGTAGTACAGTAGTACATAAAGACTGCTCAAAAGCAGCCATGATTACATGTCACATATGTAGAAGCAGTGGAGACACTGTGAAACAATGACATTTTTTAACCTGATTGGTTAGAAAAATTATGGAGTCATTTATAAAGAAAATAATCATTTGGCTCTGTGTAACAAAGGAATAAAGACCTGACTGCACACAAGATAACCTGGGATAAAGCAACAATCCTGATGCTATAGCTGTTGGCCTTAGAGGAACTGTAATGTATATCTTTTGTTAGCGCATCCATTCCAGGAAAAGAGAGTTGGTTCACACCTGCAGCTGCTACACCTGAATGTCTGTTCAGCTGTGGAAAGCTGCTACCACTGTGGCAAAGCAAGCATGAGCCCAGCCAAGTATCATATGTGTTCTAAGCATTCGTCTTAGGTATGTCAAATCATGGCCTCAAATTTGTATTACCATATAAAAGATACTTCTATACCATCCATTCAAAATGCCAGTGTCTATAGGTACTATGACATGAAAATATGAGCAATCCGTAGGATCATAGGATCATAGGAGGTTACTAGGCTAATGGCTCTGGGGCCCTTACAAGCCTAGCCAAGAGTTCATCCCTAAAATGAAACCTCAGTCAGCATCTCTCACCCCTGTCAATGAGGGACACAGGTGGAACCCCTGGTACATATGTGTGGTTTCCCATCCACTCATCAAGGCTAAGCTTGAAGAGGGTCAGCTCTCAAGATATTCACTGAGAACTTGACTCTGAGTCCACAGTGGACATGTATAAGGTGTGCAATAGAAAGACTGCTGTGCTTTGAAAGAAGACCCTCACCATGAGAATGATGTGAGATGTCAGTTTGTTTAAGCAGAAGTAGGGAAATGGATGGGTAAAGTGGGTATTTGGTTGGTTAACACTGAAGGGGGGGGCAAAAGGGAAAAAAATTGAATATGATATTACTGGCTAGCTTAACAGATGAGTCATATCTATTTGAATTCACAAGAGAAAGGCATTCCCAATAAATTAGACAAGCTTCTTTGCCTCATTTTCTCAAGAATTAGGTAGTATAAATGCTGCTTATGCAGCTATCACATATTTTAGATAGGCATTTAATACAACGCCACCCAAAAGTTTAACATGCATATTTGGCAAATTCAGAGTGGGCATAATTTTGATGTCATAGGTCATAAACTAGTTGTAGAACAAGATAGAGGGGTAAGTACAGTGATAAAAAGGCACTTACTGGGATATCCTGATGGTGCTGGGCATCAGTTTATACCACAGATGCACGTTTGGTTAAAACCCTAGGTCAGTGAGGGGTTGCTATGGGGTGGACTATTCAGCAGCCGATAACTGGCTTTCCCATTTTAAGAGAAAGGTTTGCAAATCTGCACTACTCATCTATCTTCCCTGGGAGGCTGGGGAGGTCAAGCTATGTAGGTATGATAGACATCCACTACCAGAAACAAATGTGTGTGAACTCTTTTATACAAGGTAGTGTGATACACTGTACATCACTTGTGGAGAACATATAAGGCACAGATGCAAATATGCCTTTCCTATCCACACTATGATAGCCTTGGTCTCTATCACTCAGTATGACAGTTTGGTGATGAGGATTAAGGACATGAACTATTTACTTTTGTTAACCTGGGTAAAAGCACTGTTTCACAAGGACCATTTTTCAGACTCAGCCCAAGAACAATGCCTAGTCAGTTGCCTTGCTCAGACTGACCCAGTAGGCAAACGGAAGCCGAGAGAATCAAACCCGTAGAATTAACCCTGTTAACACAATGTAACCCTAATACTCTGAGCTGACTGCCAGGCCAACTATTTCAGTCTGTAGTCCTGTGCATCCTGATAGGCAATGTGTCCACTGAAGACAGCGTACATCTACAGCATTGTAGGGGAATGATGACATGCTGAACATTTCTGGCATCCATCTTTATGCAGAATTCAGCCATTGCTCATATCCGACATTTGTCATGAATTTCACATTGGGACCTAACCAGTGAGTAGGTCATTAACATAATGTTAGGCAAATACATTACATTATGTCAACTTATGCTTAATGTATGACATTTATGAACTTGGCTTGATATTCTCCCACTTCTTATGCATTCAAACGGCTTGTTTGGAAACTTCCTATTCAGAGGCAGAATCATTCAGGTGAACAGAAAGAAGCCACACATTAGTAACCAGAACATGTCAAAGGACAGAAAAAAAAACATACAACATAAGCCAGTATTTTCTGCTGGGTCATGAGCCCTTCCAATAAGAGGAATTGATTGCTGCAGTTTAAGAAATATTTAATTAAGTTATTTGAGAAATCATCTAATTTAATACAAGCCAGGTTATCCATGTGGATTTATATCTATTTCACTTCCTGACATGCAGCCTATTCCTTCACCACTCTAGGATGTCCAATGCAAATTCATGGCTACTGTTGATGTCCAACGTGTCAGATAAATTAAAAACCATTGATAACAGACTGATCTTGTTCCCAGACAACACTAACTAATTCAAAACTGGAATGAAAAATATATGTGTTATCAGTTTTACTAATCTGGTCACCCCAATGATCAGTAGCACTTGTTACTTAGGATATCTCCCCCACTCTGTACATAAAATACTGATAGCACAATGTCTGACAAGCAACACCCCCCATGAAAGTATGGCTGATTTAAAGGTCTGTGCTACATGCAATTGAAGTCACTTCATTAATGTCAAGCCTCAGAGCTTTTGTAATGGGGCTACAACATTAATTCGTCAAATAATTACTTGCATAATGAGGAATTATAGTAACCTGATAACTGGGCAAATAATTGCAAACTTGTGTCCTTCCTTCCAGGTCACTCCAGTCCAATTAACACAGACCTTTGATCTCCAGCTCATCTGTGACTCATTAAAATAATGCTTTCATCAGCATGGCTTCCAAAGACTAATTACTCATGGTGTCCATCGCCTCAATATATACAAAACAGCTGCTTCAGCCAGCTGTTCCGATACATTTCCAGAGACGGTCCTCACTTTTGTGTGCATACATGTTACCTACTGTAAAATCACATTGAAGGAGATGTTGAAAAATGTGAAATGACCCACTTCCAATTAAGCACCAACAAATATCATGACAATTTATTAATAAAAAACACAATTACTTATTTCCCCAGGTTTGACAGTGGGTCAGCATGTTCAGAAATATAGAATACTAGTCTTTAGTGCCTCATACCCTTACTCCAAGGAAAATGATTTAGTGGGATCCTAACAAAGGAAAAACTCATTGCTTTCTAAACTGTTTTTTTTTATTACAATTGTCTTACAAAAAATGCACACACACACATTCATGCAGGAATGCATGTGTATGCACAAACATACTTATTTTTAAAATAGGGTGGCCTAATGGTTAAGGTATCTGCCTTACACACACAAAGTGCAGGGTTTGAGTCTCACAAGGGATAATTGGCTAGGCTTAAAATGGCTCGCAAGGACAGTTAGCCTAGTACTAACCTATGAACATACTAACCTATGAACATAAAATCATAATCCGCAATGGGCAAAGCTGTGTCAAAATGGGTTATGTTGTAGAAGAAGATATTGAATGACAATATCCCTGTCAGCCTTAAATGTAGACTTGGTATCAAAGGGATTGCATGTAAGATCACACAAACAGAGAAAAACAAAAATTATTTTTTCCAGGTGATCAGAGTGAGGGAAACTGAGTGGAAAACTTGAAGAAAAAGCCAAACAGAAGGTCTGTATTCTTATATCCAGACAGCTTGCTTGGTAGGTGACTGTATAAAAAAGAAGATATGAAAGCTCTTTAACTGATTATTTTTTATTTCAGATCAATGGCACAATAAATAAATAAAACCCATCACATTATTTTTGTGATTAGCACAGCATCCCCACATATATAACCATACAAATGTATCAACTACTGCCCACCTGTATAAACATATATTTGTTTTGGACAGCTACACAAGTAACAAGATGCATTAAAACAACTGTACTACTGAACTGTCAGAAAGCAGTTAGTATGAATACACTTTAAGTAGATAAAAAGTAGAAACATGTAATGGAATCAAAACAATAAATTAGTAACAGATGTAGAAAAGGCAAAATAAAAAAGTGAAAGGTGAAACGTGTGCATCTGCCCTAGAACACTTAAGACGTGGGAGCCACAAAGCAGTTTCCAAATGAAAAGCACTTTGTACACTGTAATATTATTGTGTACTGTCACTGCCACATCTCTGCTGCTTCTCACTTAAAATAAACTGTCTATTCATCTCAGATTCCTGAATGTACTGCTGAGTCAGGTGGCTTCCTTGCCATAAAACAGAAAACTGTAAGAATGTGAATATTTTAGATGTTCTTGAAAAGCAGTAGGGGAGCTGAACAGGCTAAAGGAAGTCAGTATTATCATTTTCTGCCTCTCTATGGGTCACATTTGGGTTGCACACCCGGTCTTATAAGGGCCCTAGCAGTTGTTACCTATGAAACTATATGAGACTGACAAATAGCTAAAGGGTTTCTTCTGTTTTTAAGGTTTCTGCTTTGACCACACTTTAGTAGCAGCAATTGAAAGACGGATGCAATGGAATAGACTCTGCAGAGAAGGAAAAAATGTTTATCCAGGAAGGGTCCCTGCAGGATTTGTACAACAAATGCACTCTAGTAAATAATATGCAGTGAAGCACAAAGCTGTAAATTTCATTGGGATTAAAAGCAGGGACTTGGTCTTGCTGAATGATGACAAACTTGATAGCTAGGAAAATATAAGCTGTCTGTCCTTGCACAGGCCATTTCTACTAGCAGATCTGTGAGTTACAGCTTTAAGACACAGCACAACCCTGCCAAGGCATTCTGCACTTATCAATATACGAGAGCTGCAGTTTGTGAGCTAAAAGCACAGGGTTTCTTGCTCTACTCAGTGAAGCAAACTGTGGTAATCCATATAAAATATAAATCTTACAACGTCAAAACACCAGTTCTCTCTATACGACTCAGTTTGAAAATCAGCTCTGGCTATTGACAAGAAAATTATAGCCTTTGTGGTGAAAAAACTACAAGTCTGTTCTATAGTGCCAGTATTAACAACAGGTCTGTTTTATGCTTAGAAAAAGTACAGTCTGGGGAAACCAAAGTGCAATTCTTCTTTCCTTACAGTATACTGGCATATGTATCTGGTGACCACTGAATTTACCACATTCTGGAATAAACAGTATATCTTACCCTCCCCTTTCCTCAGGATAAGGCTAGCTATCAAATATACAAGATGGGCATAGATTTTAATATCATACTGTGGGATGCATCTATATTGGCCAATCAAAATTAATTGTCCTTATTCCCTTCAGAGATTGTTTTTTAAAGTTATATCACATGTACTTTCACATTCTGCAGTTTTCCTTAGTTGCAAGAGAAGATGTGCATTCTATTATAAGAACTGAAATATAACTTCCCAATTCATTCTTGATTTCTGTCACTGTTTTGACTGTATTGCCTATTAAACCACCACAATGTCAATGAGGTATGTTCTTGCCTCCTGTCTGAGCTGTCCAATTAAATTTTCAGATAATTTCCCCTTGTTCTCATACATTTGCTTTGCTTTTAAAAGATGCTGCACTCAAACTGTGCATTTTCCACGGATACTTAAACATTTCTGTTGGGACCTCTCTATCCCCTCCGTGCCGTCTGTATCTTGTAGCACAGTTCTTTGTCTCCTTTGCCAATATTTTGCCATGCAAGTCCCAGGTAATACATATTTCACCACTTTTTCTATTTAGGCAGTGATTCCCAAAATTAATAATTTTTCAAGGTTGTTTGAAATTTCCCTTTCACGAGTTGTAGCTCCTGCCTCCATCTGCCATGCACCCTTAACAGATCACTATCTTGTTCTATTTATTAGCATGTAAGTTCAAGTTCTATAACCCTTTCCATGGCCCATTTTTCTGCACACTATCATGGCAACTTTATTGCACATTGTCTGCCAGTTTCTATTTTTTTTATATCTTCCCATCTATTCATGGATTAACAGTTCAGACACAATAGTCCAGCTTGTACCTCTTTCACTGATGACCTGAGATGATACTTAAAGCAAATGCTGGAAATCATGCTAAGATATAATATCATAAACCAATCTGCTTTGCAAAAATGTCAGTTCAGACCTACCTAAACTCTGTTTTACACTGCAAGAAGTACACAAATGCTGCTGCAAATATTAAGAGGGATTTATGGACAATGAACTGTGGTGCACTCTGTAACCTGAGCTACACAATACACAAGGTTGCTAGATCTCGCTATATAGCACTAGCTGAGTATGTCATGGATAAATCATTGTTTTGGCGGGGGGTGGAGCCTAGATGGCCAACTGATAGCAGCACTTTTTCAGAGCTCCACAAAAACAGCCTAAAAAACAGAGAAATAATTATTTCCATCAACTAAAAACAACCAATAATTATTATTAATAGACTGTTGCTTTAACAACATACCAACTTGGGTAACATTTCATCAATATTTTCCTGTCAAACCAATTTGGAGAGTATTATTACTTTGTGGATATGAGCAACTCAAACAACTCATACTCTGATATCACCTTGAGGAAAGAAATCCAGTTAATGTCTTCCACATTACAAGAGCTATCCTTGAAAATGGATGCATTTAAAGACAATCTTGAAAATCTTAGAGAAAATTGTCAAAAACAAACTGACATCTACAAGGAATTATTACAACAGCAACAAAGAAAAATATTAGACATTGAAACTTCTCTCTGTGACACAGATGGGAGATTAAAAGTAGAGGAAAATCACAGTGAATTTTTCTTGCAGCAAAACAATTGGCTAGTCAACAAAATTGATGATCTAGAGAACAGGGAAAGACGAACAAACATCAGAATATCTGGTCTCCCAGTAAGATCTGAAGGCGAGGACATGATTTTATTCTTAAATTCTTGGCTTCCTGAAATCCTAGACTTAAAAGAAGGCTTATCCAGTGGCATAGAAAGGGCTCATAGAGCCATAGGAAAGCCTATACTTTCCTCATCTGCTGCTTCTCCAAGATCTATTGTAGTTAAGTTTTTATCATACATGGACAAAGATCTTGTTCTCAAATAGCCTCAAGGAAAAGTCCTTTAAAATACAAACAGCACTTAATTAGATTTGATAATGATTTCTCTTCTAGAGTCCTTGACATGAAGAAAAAAAACTGGTCACTTGTGAAGTTACTTAAACAAAACAAAATAAAAGCTCATCGCACATATCCTGCAAAAATTCATGATTTTCCATTTAAATGAAATGAGAACCTTTAATACTATAGAAGAGGCATCTTCCTTCATCAGAAACAATTATATAATCAAAATTCCAGAAGAAATGGACTGGACATCCTCTTCTACATTGAAAAGATCTCTGAAAAAAAATTCTTGGACTGATGTGAAGAAAAAGAAACAAAGAACTGAATCTAAAAATGCTGTAACTACTCTTGCTCTCAAAGAATCTACTAAAGTGTGAAATATATGCTAAGAAAATCCAAAAATGTATGTACAACTTAAATTTATATTGCATCGTTGTTGTTACATATGATCTTTCGTTCTTCTTCCCCTCCTTTCTATTACTTTCATTCTCTCACTCCTCCTTCTAGACATGTATTAACTTAATTTGTAGCAAACTACTTAATATAAAACATTACAGTAAAAATAGGAAGGCTAATAATAAAAAAGTAATATTCATTACATTTTAGTACTTCATCTAATATTACTGAGAGAGAGGGAGGGGGTGGTATCCTGGATCCAGTATTATTACACCATGTATGCGTAAATTCACATATATCTGTTTAACTTCCTAATATTTGTCATTATTGTGTGTTTGTTTTGGATACAGATATCATATATGAAGCTTTTGTTTAGATATGATTGGTTGCATTTCTCTTGAAAATTAGTTAAGACATGCAGGAAACAATTAGATAGATCTAATGTTTCCTGTCATAGAACAGTTCAGTTAAATTCAACGTCTTTCATTTATTCATAGGTTCATAGGTTGATACTAGGCTATCTGCCCTAGGGCATTTATAAGCCTAGCCAGAGTGCGTTTGGCTTTTGCCACCCTTTTAGATTGGTTGACTGTGCCTCCATATAGTAGGTCACAGAAGATAGGCCTTTTAAGGTTAGTTTACTGTGCCTCTGTCTAGCATGGACACAGAAGAAATCCCAGGGGTAAATTTACGATCTCCCATCCGCTCGTCAAGATTTCTCTTGAAGAGGGTCAGTGAGGGGCTCTGCCTAACATGGATTGGGATTTTGTTCCAGAGTGAGGGGAGCCTCTGGGATATGAATCTGTCCCTCCAGCATGTCCTATTTATTTCTGTGCTGAAGTTTAAGTCCCTGGAGTGTGTAGCTCTAAGGGATTTCGATTTCCTGAGGTGGAGCATGTCCATTAATTCTGGGTTGGACATGGATTTATAAATCAGGCATAGATCGCCTCTGAGTAGGTGGTAAGCAACTGAGTAGAGCTGGAGTTTCTTCAGCCGAACTGCATAGGGCATCTATTTGAGTCCCTTGATCCTCTTGGTGAGGTACATTTGGGGTCTCTCCAGTTGCTTCAGGTGTCGGGTAAGGTACATCCCAAATGGGGCATTGTATTCAATTATGGGCCTGATGAGTGATGAGTAGAGAGGCACAATGACCTCTCTTGATCTAAATGTGAACCCTTTCATGATAAGGTGGGCTATATAGAAGGTCTTTCTAACCACTTTGGCAATGTGATTGTCAAAGGAGAGATTACTATCTACTTGGGTCCCCAAATCCCTAATTACTTCTTCCGTACTTAATGGATTACCACCTATGTGGTAATTTGTGGGCACTTGGTTTTTCCCAAAGGGGATGACTATGCACTTTTTGGCATTTAGCTTTAGGCCATGGCTCTGGCACCAGTTATCCATCTCTGTGAGACCCTTTTGGAGGATGCTTGTGTCAGCCGGAGAGTCGATTATGGCACCCAGTTTGCAGTCATCTGCGAACTTGGTCAGCCATAGTCCTCCCATGTTAGCCTGTACCTCAGAAAAGTATATACCAAACAAGAGAGGTCCCAAGACTGAGCCTTGTGGGACGCCACTTGTAACTGGTTTAGAGTCTGACATGGCACCTGCAATTCTGACCATGTGGGTTCTATCCCTGAGCCAGTTTGCAACCCATCTTGTGACATAGGGGTTGATATTTAAGCTGGTGAGCTTATTTATGATGCCCGAGTGGGGTATTGTGTCGAAGGCTTTTGCGAGGTCCAGGTAGGCCGTGTGGACTACCTTCCCTTCATCTATGGCCTTGGTAACTGTTTCAAAGAAGTCGACCAGGTTCAAGAGGCAAGATCTGTCCTTAACAAAGCCGAATTGGGTAGGATTCAGTGTCTGGAGGTTCCCAATGTCTTTGTTTATGAGTTCCATGATGATACGCTCCATAGCTTTGCAGACCAGATTAGTCAGGCTTATAGGGAGATAGTTTCTGGGGTCCTTTGTGGCCCCACCTTTGTGGAGTGGGACCACTGTTGCTGTACACCATTCCTTGGGTACATATCCTGTAGTGAGGCTGAGACTGAACAGTGACTTTATGTGAGGGTTCAGTTCTTCTTGGAGCTCGTGTAAGACGCAGCCCGGGACATCGTCTGGTCCCATTGATGCTGTGTTTTTTGCTTTGGAGAGGGCAGCTCTCACCTGTGTATCTGTGATGTCTGGGAGGCTACATTCTGTTGGGATAGACATTTGCTCTTTTGGGGGAGAAGGGGGGGGATGTTTGCACTGAACCTGTCTGCCAGGATGTTGGCAATGTCTGTGGGATCAGTGTATTTTTTGTCATTTTGCACTAACTCAAAGCATATCTGGGAGTTTCCACTCAGATTCCTGACATAACTAAAGAAGGCCTGGTGATTATCTTTACCGTCTTGTGCAATTTTTCTTTCAAAGCTGGCCTTAGATGATTTTATGAGGGATCGTAGTTTCTTGCTAGTACTGATCAGAGATGCTTTCCCTTTTTGGGATTTTGCTCTATCATGTAGTAGCTTCCTCCTTCTGTTGTATAGCTTGTTTATGGCCAGGGTCCACCAGACAGGTCTCCTGCCTTTGGAGGAGTGAGTCTTGGTTTTATTTGGGATAGCACGATCCATACATTCTTGTAGGTGTCCATAGAATGCGTTTGTAAAGGATTCTGCGGTCTGGGCAATATTTTCCATGGGCCCCTGGGCTTTGAAGGATTGCACCTCGATTTTGAGAAGTGTGAAGTTTGTTTTTGAGAAATTCTTCACAGTGGTTTCCCTGGCTGGGGGCGGGGGCGGGATATGGATGTCCAGTGAGATTAATTTATGGTCTGATCTTACCAATGAGGGGCATACCTCTGGTGTGGAACACTGAGTCCCCATGTTGGTGATGACCAGGTCCAATATGTTCTCCCCTCTTGTGGGAGTGGTAACCAGTTGTTCCATAGCATTTGAGTTTATAAATTCTAGGAACCGTTGGGTGAGGGTGTTGGGGCTTGAGTAGTTTTCCCAGTCAATGTTTGGGTAGTTGAAGTCACCCAATATTATTGCGTTTTGAGAGACCTTCATATTCTCCAGTATTCTCAGGAATGCCGAGTGGAGTTCCTGAGTTTGGGAGGGTGGTCTGTAGCAGGCTACAAACAGAAGGGCAGTTTTGCCCACTGTTAGTTGCACATGGATGGTCACCGATGCTTTGTGCAGTGCCACTAACCTGGAGGTGTGGGTATCTTTGACGAATATGGATACTCTCCCTCCTTTTGTGGTTTGGTCTGAGTTTTGGGGCCGAAAAGCATGGTATGAGGTATAACCTGGTAGTGCTGGGGTGCTCTTGGGAGCCTTGAACCAGGTTCCTGTTACTGCAAGGATGTTGATATTCTCCATACTGAGGAGAGCTTTGAGCATGTGCATCTTGAGGTTTAGACTTCTGGCACTGAGCAGCATTACCCTTAGTTTTTTTCTCCTTGTGTTGTCTATGGAGGTGGGTTTGTCTTTTGAGCCTTGCCTAAAAAAGGCACTATGGGGGTGGCAAGAGCCTTAGCCAGTATTCAAAAGCCCAGGGGTGACAGGTGCAAGCCATCCCTAGTGAAGCAACATGGCTTGTCGAGCATGTCATTCCAGGCTGACAGACACTGGATCCCCTTTGAATGACACCAATACTTTAGCCAATTGTTAAAATTGATCATTTTGTCTTTACACTGTGGCATCATTCTTGGTGAAGGCTAGATGCTACTCAAGGTCAGGGTCCTACCGGCCTGGGCTACATGATCAGAGAGCTCCTCTATGTCTCTTTTCATGTAGTCTAGGGAGGTACGTCTCAGGTCATTCACACCAGCATGGACAATGACGGAGTCATAATTGTACTTGCTTTGGAGTGACCTGAGTGCTTGTGTTATGTGGCAGATACTGGCACCCAACAGGCAGCTTACAGTGACCTTCTCCTTGTTCAGTCTGGTGAGTGGGACGTCAATGTGTCTGAAAATAGAGTCACCTATTACAAGTGTATTAGGTGTGTTGTTTAGCCTTAAGGGCTGTGACTGTGTGGCACACTGACTTTGTGAAATATGTGATACGTGGGTATTGTTGTGGGGTAATGGTTGCTTGGATGTCTGCTTTGGAGGTCTCTGCTGCTTTAGCAGATTTTTATTTAGAGCCTCCGAGAATGTTTTTGTGTCTTTATGTATTTAGTTTGCTGATGCGATAGGTCTATGTGAGACTGGATTTGTGGTGTGTGTGTTTACCTTGTCCTCCTGACTGACTGTGCCAGTACTGGGTTGAGAGAGCTCGGCCTCCAGTTTGGCTATATAGTTGCATCTCTCACATATATTTGAGCTTGTTGGGAGGAGGAGATGGTGGTCTGTGTACATGAGGCAGTTGTTACATTGCCTCAAGATTCCCAGATTCACCAGCTGGATTGGAGAGTAAACCCAAAACTGACTTTTGGACATGCCAGAATAGTATAAGGAACTGCTTTTTGACTGACCAATAGGGAGCCAAGTACCTATAAGGAGTATAAGAGGGTGTAGTGCTTTAGTTTATTAGTGTTTACTTATACGATTACTTATAAGAGCAAGTGTAGGGCTTTATAATGAAAATAGAGTGCTTACTTTGATATTTAGAACAGTTCTAAGGGAAAATGTGAAGAGCAAACTTTGTGGAGTCGGGAATAGTTTAAACCTGTTTAAGTGGCGCTGCCCGATGTTACGCTATGCTCAAAATCACGCAAAACTGTGCTAAAGCGGGTTTTAAAGCAGGGGACTTGAAAGATCTAGGAATTAGCCCAAAACGACCAATAAACAAACAGTTTCTGGGCTGAGACCACTCCTCCAGGGACAGATAGGCTCCCCACTCTCACTGGAGAACACAGGAACTTGTACTAAAGCCCAGAATTCAGCAAAACCTGAATTCAGGACTATTCCAGCTCAGAAAAGGTGGGAAACAAGGATATACATCTTTTTTTTTTTTTTTTTTTCTTTTTTAAGACAGTAACAGATAGCAGGAAAACACAGTAAATGCTTTGCACAGGCTCGCGCATTTGAGTGGGCAGCCTCAGACAGTTAAATTAAACAATTAAAATGACTTTAAAGTGCAGGTAAGCAAAAATGCAATAACAAGCTTCTTGAAGTAGTACAGCAATTAAAAACTCGCTTTTCGGCTAGAATATGCAGTCGTTAATATAAAGGCAGTAAAGAATACTTAAATCAGTTAGCAGTCACTCTTTTTCATCACTCTGCTACTAGCACCACTCTGCAGGACCATGAGGAGCTTTACTATTTGCTATTAATGTTCTAATTCTGATTTTTATTGAGAGGTTGGCGCGAGTTACCGAGAACGCCAAGTCCTTCTGTAATAAGCTCTCTTATTATTGATTTACAGTCTTTAATTAATCATGCATAAAGAAATTGACTAACATAACTATGAGACTTTGTGGCAGAGAGAAGAGAGAGAGAAAATATTGTTAACATAAACTGACCTTGTGTGAAGTCTCTGAAGACTTGATGCAGTTTTCTATTTCCTCGATCTCTCTACACTTTAACAGTTTAATCCTATTTTGCTAGCATAGAGGCAATATAAAAAATGAAGATCCATTCACAAGTATAGTTCCTCTGATGGCGAAAATCCCTTTAGAAGTTTACTTACACTCTTCCGCATATGCTTAAAGTGATAAGCACATCTTTATCTAAAAAATCTTAATCTAAAAAAATAAGAGTTTATTAAGGCACATTTGAACAACAGTTATTAAATAGTAACCCAATTGAAGAATGTTTTACATATAATAACTTTCACTATCTTTATACTTTGGTCTAGCTCTCAGAAACATATATATTTAAACTGTGCAAATGATTTGTAGTATCATCTTGTGATGAGAGAGGAGAGACTGCTATCTGTGAAATATGCTGCCACTTATACTTATAAGAACAATTTTTTTATTATTTTATGTAAATAAATTATATAATCAGCCCAATCACTTATTCTTGTAACCGATAGGTTTAAACAAATTAAAAATTTAGTAGCAGTCTAAGACAATTTTAGTATTATCACTAGATGGCGGTCTTTCCAAATAAATAAGCACAGATTTACTTGGGGATAGGTAACATTTATTTAAGCACTACATAAAACATATAGATTTAACTGACTCAATATATATTAAAGTGTAAATAATTATTGTATAATGAGATTTTATTATTTAAATAGCTTTTATAGTGTGCTGAAAAGATATATATAGTTAAATATTTTGAAAGAGAAATGACAAGAACAGTTTAAAATATATTTTATGTATATGTTGTATATCTCACTTTCAATGTTTTAAATAAGGCTTATTTTATTTCAAACTGTTTCATAACAACATATATATGTGTTCTTTGATTTTAGACATTTAAAGTGAAATTTTTATTAATGTGCATCTATCATAGAAATATTACTTAGATTTACATATTTGGTCATTAGATGACTGCATGCATTTACTAATATAAGGTTTTGAAAACCTATCAAAAGGGAGAGTTTTGCAAAAGTATTGTATGTACTTACATTGTCTGTCATAGAGCATCATATAGTATAATGATAAGACTAATATGATATGGTTTAAAGTTTTAAGCATTTTAATTTTTAGGATATGCAATCATTTAAAGGTTAATATGTGCAGATAACATATGCATGGGAACATACATAAAGGGAGATGCAATAAATATCTTACTTTATTTAAACACATAAATGGGATGGGGAAAGAGTGGGGGAAATCTACATGAAAATTTTGTAACAAATAATAAGTTAACAAAAGTTATGTTGCCTGTATAGAAATTCTTAGTCAGATTGTATTATGAGTTTAATAATGATTGACTGAACAGAGTCTGTAAACTGTTTGCAACATGTATTGATATTATGATTTATCCTGTATTATTTTTTTCTGTATGTTGGGTTTGTTGCTTTTCTCCCTGGGCCTCCACTGAAAATGGACATGTATCCAGTCAGACTATCCCAGTCAACAAATGTAAAATAAATAAATAATTTTTTGATTAGACATAGTGAAAACTCTCCACTTATATAGTAATGAAATATAATTTGTAATATATAAATAATATATTCTAAACATGATTTAAAGTTTGATATTTGTAACTGATTAATAAACATAGTTAAATGTTGATATATTTATTCAAAATTAAGTCTCCACTAACATTCTTATGGAGCTAAATGGCAGATACATTGTAGTTAGAGTATGATGGTTAATCTGGAAGATTTCTTTTTTATCTACTAGATTAGGAATAGCTGTTATTCCACGTAAGATAAGGGTTTTTTCAAAAAATTGCTTTTTATTGTTACATATATATATGTTTTTGTATTTTACTTGTGTTATCTTTGTTGGCCAGAATTAGTTTATATTATACATATTTTTTCAAAGAAAACCAACCTTTTCATAATAATTAGAAAAGGAAATATATTTTTCCATTCACAATGGTTTGGAAGAATACAGAGTACTACTTGTACAAAATAACATTTAAACCACTTAAACATATGGACTTATCACTACTTTCTTTAAACATCAGTGGTTTGAACAATCCAAGGAAGATATCTAATTTATTAAAATATTTAAGGTTAAACAAAGTGAAGGTAATGTTTCTTCAGTCCCATATTAAAACAAATGATTCACTTATTTGGAACCTAAATGAATATTTAGTATTATCCCACTCTTCATATAAAACAAAAACCAGAGGAGTAATAATACTATGGAGAAAGAATGTTACTAATCCCCAAATCATTCACAAATATGAAGATAAAGAAGGTCTTGGTCTTATAATGATTGTTATAGTAAAATGTAATAATAGAATATGGACCTTAGTAAACATATATTGGCTTCCTAGTATGGGGACGGAGAAAGCTAAAAAACATCTAGATCTTATTAGTAGAATTTATAAAGGTGACTTGATAACTGGCGGGGATTTCAATTGTATCTTGGATAATTCAGAGACCACTAATAAGAGAAACCTACGTCTCACACCTATAGCAAAACTACTCAAAAATGGACTAAGAATTATAATTTAATTGATACATATATCTTGAAAGATAACTCATTATTATTATCTCATTAAGATAATAGATTCAATACCCAAATTAGAAATGATAAAGTCTTTATATCACAACTAAACACAAAAATAATTACCTTTTCATTTTGTTCTTGCCCTTTATCAGATCATAATTCTCTTATTCTCAAACTTCAAGCAAATTTTAAAAAATCTGACTCATATAACAAGAATACCAGCTTATATAACTAAATTGAAGGAATTTAAACCATGGCTGATTTCAGAATTACAATTTTTCTTGGACACTAATCTTTCTAAAGAGATTAATATAGTTATGATATGAGATATCTTGAAAGCCTATATTTATGGAAAAACCCTTACATGGTTTAAAAATAATCCAAGAAATGGAAGTCTGAATTACATAATATACAAAATTGAATTGCAGAGATCAAAAGATTGAGCACTACAAGTACTTCCACTGATAAAAAATATTTGATGAGCTGAATAAAAAATATAATAAAATTCTAACCTATAAAACTAATTTAGCATTGAAAAAATTAAAATTAAACTATTATTCTACACCTCCCAAGTATATGCATAACTTAATTATGAGAGTTAAAAAGCAATCTAGAACAAAGAGCATCACAAATATTCTTCATGAGGGGAAAAACTAGTAAAAATGTATCAGATATAACTGACATTCTTGATTCTTTTAAACTTCACTATGCCAAACATTATGGAACTAATAATACTCATACTACTCCTTTAAATTTGGATTTAATATTTACAGAAGTTAATAAAATACTAGAAAAAGTTAAATTATGCATTCAAAAACAAATTTCTTATAAAGAGGTTACAGAAATTATTAAGGAAAGTAAATGTAACAAAGTTCCAGGAACTGATGGCATTATAATTGAACTATATAAAATGTTTCCAACATCTATAACCTCTCTTCTTTATAAATCCCTACTTGAAATTCAAACAAAATATAATTCCACCTTCATGGAGATATTCATTATTAACACCAATTATAAAAGAAGGCAAAGATGCAATGCATTGCAGTTTCTATAGACCAATATCATTACTTAATAATGGTTATAAGATTTGCATGTCTATTTTTGTCAACAGAATGAAAAATAATCTATGATTCATATTATAAATGAAGATCAAACAGGTTTCGTATATAATAGGCAAATGTATGATAATATTCAAAGAGTACTACCATTGATATTTTAAATAGAGAAAACCATGAAGATCTATTAATAGCAGTAGATATAGAAAAGCCTTTGATTCATTACATTGGGATTATTTATTCAAAATATTAGAACTCTATGAATTACCTCAATCCTTTATATCATTGATAAAAAATATTTATAAAAATAATTTAGCATATGTTAAATTAGTACCATACACTTCTGAACCTATAATGTTAATGAAAGGCACAAAATAAGGTTGTCCTATGTCTCCTATTTTATTCACTTTAGCTATTGAATTATTTGCTTCCTCAATACACTCCAATGCTAAAATAAAAGGAACTGATATACACGGACAGTATAATTTGAAAATTATGTTATTTGTGGATGACATACTCCTTACCTTATCTAACTCAAATGAAACTATAAAAGAATTAGATATGGTAATTGAAAATTTTTATTCAATTTCAGGTCTTCATTTCAATAAAACAAAATCTAATTTCATTATATTAAATTAAAAATAATGATATAAAAATAGAGGAAAATAATATAATTGGCAAACAAGTCTCCAATTTAAGTTATTTAGGCATTATCTTAATTAAAAATATAGATGAAATCTTAACCTTAAATTATAATAACATTATAAAAACTTTGAAAGATTATACAGAAAAGTGGAATAAAATTTATTTAACTTTTGAAGACAGATTACAACTAATAAAAATGGTATTGTTACCAAATATTTTATATATATAGCACAAGCCATACCCAAGATACCTGATAAGTACTTATTAAAAAAAATAAATACACATCTATTAAAATTTCTTTGGCACCCAAATAGAAATAGAAAAGTGTATACACATCATACCAGAACATGGGATCAGGGAGGGATTAAATTTCCAAATATAGAGACTTACATTAAAGCTTATATTTTTAGAATCATTATAAACTGGGTTGATCCACATTACTCTTCCAATTGGAAAACTTTACACACTATTATTCCTTTAAATGAAAACTTCATAATAAAAAATCTCAAGTTAGATAATCAGAATAATATACTGTGGCATATTTTATGTACTGGCATTCAATATAATCTAGTAATACTTACAAAATCAAAACTTATAAATCATATTTTTGAAATATTCAGAAGATTTGTTAATGCTAATACAGATGTTAAAACTTGGACGGACTTTATAATGCCATTTAGCTCCACAAAAAACATTTTCAATAAAATATACAGGAAGGTATTTACAAAATGGGAAACAAATAATTTCATCTGCTGGCAACACTGTATTAATAATCTGAAAGTTGTTGATAGTCAAGATATAGTAAGTTCATATGATCTCTCTTCTTCCAACTGGCTAGTTCTTCAAAGTTTATTGACATAAGTACATGGTCTATGCAGAGCAGTTAATAATTCTTCCTTTAAAGACAGGCCTAAATTTATAAATTATTTGTATGATATTATTTATGAAAATCACAATTGTTGAAATATAACATCTAAACTATATAAATTATTAATACATTATAAAGCTAGAATTCAACAAAATTATTGGAATTTCATCACTAAAGGTCATTCAATATATTTCTGCATCTGGATTCACACACAGTCCACTTTATTAAGTAATTCCATACACATTTAGATTGAGTGATTTCTTCCCTTGTGTATGGAATTACTTAATAAAGTGGACTGTGTGTGAATCCAGATGCAGCAGTGTTTTTTCATTTAGTGTTTGGTGGACTGTAAGCACTGTTTGGCTCTATTTTGTGTTTATCATTCAATATATTTGTCTGAGGAAAACAAATCTAATCTTTTATATTCTATCAAGCTAACATCTAATGTTCAATTTTGGAGAATTTTTACATGGAATTTTTTGCATAGATCACGTTATACATCCAATAAACTAGCTAAATGTGATTCTTCCAACAATGCCACATGTTGGAGATGTTTACAAGCATGCAAATCTCATAACTCAATTGAAGAACAGCACCTGAATTCCAAGTAACGGATGGCAACCTACCATTAGCTATGCTAAAAAAAATTTGAGAAATGAAATTTGGCACCAAAAAGCTTTTAAATGAGTGAATTGTAACAGTGTTTATTGTTCTGAAGAAGTCTGCATTCAGCAGATGAAAGCGGCTTAACTTTTTCTGTTATCACTACTTGTTTGGATGTTTGAACATTAAAAGTTGTCTTGTTCGAGCTGTGGTCATCTCACTACTTTTTTCAGCATAGCTGATGGTGGATTGCCATCCATTACTTGGAATTCAAGTATGCAAAGCTGACTGGTTACATATGTTCCATGATTGCAGTAAAGTCAAAAAATGGTGGCCAGATATTAATAATTTTTTGCAAGCTATATTTTCAGACACATTTTTATTAACCAAATCTTTGATTCTATTAAATATTTCTGAAACAATTGTATTGAATAAAAATAATTCATATCTATATTTCTGAAACAATTGTATTGAATAAAAATAATTCATATCTATTATGGACCATGTGGTGGTGGTGCTGCAGTAGCATTGTTGCCTCAGAGCAAGACATTGTGCCATTCAAATCTCAGCTAGAGCGCCTTCTGTGTGGAGACATGTGTGAAAGGGCATACATTCGTTGAAGGTTGAGCGTCAGGGCTGGCAAACTCGGCACATAAAAAATCTACTGCCAACCATTAGCAGACCGGAGTTCCGCTGTGGCGACCCCTAACCGGGAAAAGCCAAAAGAGACAAACAAATCTATTATGGACCATACTAGCAGTCACTAGGAAGTGTATATCCAGAAAATGGAAGACCAACACTGAACCATCTTTTGAAGACTTCTTAAAATTACTTAATGACACAGCATTATTGGAAATTAGAATCAAAGAGCTAAGGATCTTTCCTAAGTCTTGCAACAACAATCCATGGAAGAAGATATTATCTCTTATTGAGACATTAAAAACAGCTTCAGGCTCTTCTTAAATGAAAAAATAATGAAAGAAGAAAATATTTGTTCGACAACATTAATATATGACCGTCTAGATTGATATATTTAATTTCTAATTTCTGGCCAAATGTAAATAGTGTATATAGTTTACTATATGGTTTATTCTACTAGCTAAAATTCATTAATTCTTTGTAAAATTTGGAAAATCAATAAAAAATTTCTGAGTAAAAAAATCATTGTTTTGGAGACCTTCCAATAGGTTTCAGTGACTCAGATGTATAGCAGGTCATATTACAGCACATGCCATGGAAAGTCTCCTTCATGTACTTCTCATGTATGTTATCTCCTCCTGAACAATGTACAATATGACTGGAATGTATAGGGAGTCCTGCAGGGCATATTTCTTCATCAGTCCCCATCAGGTACGGCCCATGCATGGCATCCCCTCCTCCCATCCTGAACAACCTAAAATTTGACTGAAGCTTGCAGGGCATATTGCTTCACAAGTGCCTGTCAGGTACTGCTCATGCATAGCATCTCCTCCTCCCATCTGGAAAAATGTCACATTTTCTATGATTACTCTTCCACTATGAAATCTATAATCTACAGCTGAATGTTTTGGTTTCTGCACATTACTTAGAAGGTACTATATAATGCTCACTGATGAGAGCACACCACACCTACCTCTCATAGAGAACAAACATCTGCTTAGTATCCAAGGGTACCCGCTTCTGATGTTGCTGTTAATGAAACCTCTCCTGTTTTACATCTACATTAACAAACTCCCTCTTGACTTACTCCAACCATCCTCCTCTCCTGCTTTATGCTGATGACATGGTCCTATTCTACTCCAACCATTCACTCTACTTTCTGGAACTCAAATTTCAGGCTGATGTTCATGCCCTTATTAAATGGGTCAGTGATAAACAACTGTTGCTTAACTCCTCTAAAAAAGTAAAAATAAAGAAAAGATTGATTTTTGGTACTAGAAAAAAGCTTACTTCTCTCTCCAGAAATTGACAAATCCTCAATCATCTAAATAGCACTGCTGAAAGTGTCACTACATTCAAATATCTAGGGATGTGGTTGGACCCCTTCCTAAATATCCATCTCCACCTAGACTACACACACACACACACACACACACACACACACACACACACACACACACACACACACACACACACACACACACAAATGCATATATGATGATCTTTCTCCTTTTTTTTTCTTTCCAGATCCTGTAGGAATTCTATAGGTAAGGTATTATTCTGGCTCAACTAGAATTTAGTCTCCCTGTAATTGCTGCAGGCTCTAAAAAATGCATCCACCATTTAATCCCTCTTAAATGCCATACACGGATTCATCACTCTGTCTCCAAGAAGTGAATTAAAAAAAAAAAACTGGCTACCCGTGAAATGACATGCTGACTTTCTACTCATCTCTCTGCTGTATAAACTTATTAAGAATAGACCTTTCCCCCACCAGCTTCACATTATTTAGAGATGCACCAACATACATTAGAAGTCTTAACCACTCATCTGTTTTCCTCAAAACCTCTCAAACTAGGCTTTAGTAAATAAAACATGCCTGATGGGTCCTCAGTTCCCAACTGTGGGAATTTCTAATTTCTTTTTTAAAGATCATTCCTCTTACCCAGTTTTCTAATTACAATGAAAATGCAACTGTTCTCTGTCTCTCTGATCATATAACTTAACCTCTTCCTGTCCCACTTCTCTCTACATAACTTGCTTTGACTACTACATTTCAATGTGATTCTTTCAGCATGATAACTCTGATATCCACTCTGTATGTAATGCTTGTATATAGTTATTTTCTGTCACTTCATATATAATGTCGTTATCTGTTGTCTTTATACCTTCAAGCCAGCTCTGATATTCACTTTGTATAGAATACATGTATGTATTCTGTTTTGTCATTCACTCTTTATATTTTGTCAAGAATCTATTGTATTTACCATGGACTGAGACTCTTATAGGTCCAGTGGGATAAGTGCTCTACCATGGCTAACAAATTCAAATGAAATAAAAAAAAATAAAAACACTTCCACCCCATTCCTTTGTGTAGCTCTTCTGGTGCTGTGCTAAATCAATTTAATTTACAGGACCAAATAATTCATGTACAAGTGATTCACAGAAATTCTGTTTTGTAGACATTTATCATGCCATTTGTATACTGTCAGGTTGATATAGTACTGTACAGCTGGTGTAACCTGGCAGACTGCAACACATGCCAGAATGTCCTCCGACATTAAAATGATAGGCTGAGTAATGAAGAAACTCCTGCAGGTTTGGAGACTTTATGCTGTGCATCACTGACACCTTTCAAAAGCAATGTGCATTACTGTGCAGGATAGGTGCCACTAAGGTGCTGTGGCTCCACCTCTTAGCTGTTTGCCGCAATATTATGACAGACAGCTAGTCCATGGGGTTGCTGTGATTTGAAAATCGGTAGTAGGGTCAGGAGCATTTTGATGAGTGATACATAATGCCATACAGATATCTGGTGTTTCTCTGATCTATCTGATTTACAGTGCTTAGCAATCCATGCCTGCCTGAAAACAGAAGATATTACTGCTGACCGGTAGACCATCGTGGAATAGTTATGTGAAAAAAATGCAGAACATTTTTTTAAACAGATCTGCAATCCCTGGCATCTGTGGTGTAGGGGCTCTACTTCACACCCCCAGTTGTTTAATTTTGCACAATCCAAGGTAACATCAACTCAAAGAAAATGAAATAACAGTACTTCTCTTTTCTCTGAGTTGGTGTGACTGTGGGCATAATATATTTAGTGATCAGGGGTGTGGAGACAGACTCCTATATTAGATGGTAGGGGTGGAAAAGTACCTCTGAAAACTGACTTTAAGCTCAACTCCATGCAGTGTAGTTATGATACAACACAGCCTAGAGGGCTCAGTAATGAGCTTCTTTACCTTCTTATGAAATATTTAGTTTAGTTTATTTGGGTTTAATTATATAGAATGAGATGTGTCTTGGAGGTGGGAATGTAATATTTTATGTATTATATCGTATGCACATATATAAACTTTATGTTTAATTTTTATGTTTAAATGTTTATGTATTAGTACATATGTTTTACAGTTTATGCATTTACATATTTAAATATTCCAAGGGTTTGGTATTGATTGATTAATAGTTACATTGAATAATTATGTTTAATTGATCTTAGTATTTTATATATATATATATATATATATATATATATATATGTATATATATATATATATATATATATATATATTTACTTGATGCACTAATTTGAAAATGTTTTGAACCCTGAAGGTGTAAACTGATGAGCTACTTCAGAGTTTTTGGCTCTTTGTCCTTGAATAAAATCTGCTTCAGTGTGTCATATAGTGATTGATAATTATAAAGAACATCTGGCAATTACCTTTTGCCTTAAAATATACTACAAATGGTACGTTAGTTTTACCTGTTCAATACAATAGCTCTGCTAATTAAATCTGTACTACACAGACATTCGGCATCACATTTTTAATCCATTAAACTTTCCCTTTATTATGGAAGCCACTGCTTTATCTTTTACTAATGATTGCTTGAATATATCTGCTGTAAACTACTAGTCTACATGTGAAGGTAGACACTGATGTCCAGCATACCAGAATTAGTTATTGTGAGTGGAATCATTTAATTAATTAATGTTGTTTTTCACTAATGCAGAAAGACAAGCTCGGTCTGTTACATCAATGACTACTCAGGTGATAAAGCTCTGTATGGTAGAGAAAGGATCATCTAGAGAAAAGCTAGGTCTTCTATCTCATTCTGAGGATTGTGGTTCATATGATACCTAGTAAGGTCCCAGCATCAGACATGGTCACTATAACAGTGTTCACAAGAAGCTGTCTGGTCTGCAGGTAAATGATACTCTCCTAATTAGTGCTGCAGTGAACATCATCTGATTGTAGCTTTGCATTACAACATCACAATCCCTAGTTTTCCCTTTAAGTGAATGTAATATTCTATATCTTCCGTGGATTCCTTCTCAGCTACACATGCACTGATGAAGGCTTATTGCCAAAACTGGTATGCAGGTTGTGTTTTAATATGAAGTATTAATACATTAAAATATTAATTGGTAAACTGACTAATGGAGCTGGCTGTTTTGTGTTCCTTATCAGTTACACCTTGTGGTAATCTATTTTTATGGTTTCAAAAACCTATCAGTGAGAAACAAAATTCACATGTTCCTGGAAGTGATCCAGCTGACCCATAACTTGCCTCTCTTTGCCTTTTCTGGACACTAGTCTAAACATCTTTAACTTCTCTAGTCATTGGCCTTATTCTTTCCCTTCCACCCCATGCAACTTTACACAGACTTTACTCTGGAATCCTTCTAACAGCTTGATGTCCTTCCCCTTATATGGCCTCCAAAACTGCACGCAGTTTAGGTGGTGTGGCCTGACCAGGGCCCAGTATAGTAAGAGCATTACCTCATTGTTTCTGGAGTTTATCTTCCTGAGGATACAATCCCACATCCGGTTTCCTGCTACTACACTCCTCTCACTTTGTTCCTGACTGAGCTTTCCAGGCATGAGAAATACATCACAATCCTTTTCCTGCTCATACAGGCATGAGCAATACATCACAATCCTTGTCCTGCTCTTTTGCTGTCAAGTGTTTTCCTCCAGCTGACATTTCATGTCAAGGTTGCTTTGGGCAAAGTGCAGTCCTTTGCATTTACCCACAGTTCACCTCAACTGCCAACTTTCTGCCTCGTTGCTCAACCTTTGTATTTCCTTCTTCAGACAATCTCCCCCCAATCTACCACCTCTGCATCAATCCTTGTGTCATCAGCAAAGTGACAGATCCTGCTCTCTGTTCCTTCAGATGTATGTAAACTAAAGATACCGTTCCAAGGACTAACCTCAGTAGTACTCCACAGGTCACATTCCTTAATCCTGATGTTGTTTATCTCACTAACTCCTGTAATGGAATAATAGAGTAATAGTAGGTTAAAACACGAACTCTATTGTAGGCTAAATAATTCCAGGGTATCCGTCATTGCTATTGCCCAAGCTTGTACTCTCCAAGAACTTTTACAGCTATTTATTTATAATTTATTTATTTTTGTTAATAAGGTAATGTCCAGTTGGGCACGGGGCCAATTTTCAGTGGAGACCTGGGGAGAAAATCTCCCAATACATAAAGAAGAACAAGTTAACAATAATTACAGTAAGAAGAAAAACATAATATAACAAACTAAATCTAGTTACAATATTTACAAAGTGTTAGTCAGGTTTGAGATGTTGTACAGATTGACACAATAGTAAGTATTCTTTGAATACAGTAATCAAGGCAAGAACATAAGTTTTCAGAAAACAGTTGTATGACCCAAACAGAATTAGCATGGAGACACAATTTAGGCTAACAGAGATGGTTCAGGTTCTGATTATTTCTTGAGCCTAGGGTTTATTTAAGCAGTTTGGATATACGCAGTTTAGATGTCTGCATTCTAGTTGATTATGCAACTAAGATCTCTGCTGGTAACAGCAGTAGCCTAGCCTGGAGTATGGCAGGAGCAGAGCCATTGTTTAGCTAGATGTTCCTTGAGAAAATTTTTGAACTCATGATAGTTAGGGTTTTTAGCTATAGGTTGAGGAAAAATATCGATAGTTTAGCAATATTGTCAGAGTAGAGTGAGGAGCCCTGTGCATTGTGAGCATGGGTAATCTTTAGCATTAGTTTATTAGAGGATCTAAGTGATTTAGGATTTGTATTGGGTTGGTTTAGGTTGCGAGAGTAGAGTGAGGAGCCTTGTGGACTGTGGGCATGGGTAATCTTTAGCATTAGTTTATTAGAGGGTTTATTAGAGGATCTAAGTGATCTAGGATTTGTATTGGGTTGGATTAGGTTGTGAGAGTAGAGTGAGGAGCCTTGTGGACTGTGGGCATGGGTAATCTTTAACATTAGTTTATTAGAGGATCTAAGTGATCTAGGATTTGCATTGGGTTGGATTAAGTTGCTTAGTCCAGGGCAGTTATCAGGTTGGTTAATTATTTTCTGTACAGTGGACAGTTGAATTAAGTTTAGGAGGATTGGTAGTTCTAGCCAGTTGAGTTGGGAAAGTACTGAGCAGTGGTGTGTTCTGTATGGGTGGCCTGGTGTGAATTTGGCTATTTTGTTGTAGCAGGACTCTAGTTTACTTAGGTCTGATATGCGTAGATTGGTAAATATTTGGGATTCGTAGAGGAGGGTGGAAAGTAGTTGAGAGCAAGCAGTGGCTATTCTGACACTTTCAGTCAGGTAAGGTTTGGCTCTATAAAGGCTGCCTAGTTTACAGTGTACCTTTTTGATGGTGATGGAGATATGAGTATCAAACCTTAAGGTTATCAATTGTGACACTTAGGAGTTTGGTTTGGCTAGTGGGTTCAATTTTAGTTCCATTTGTCAAAAAAATTGTTGGTGGGGTGCACCAAAATTTTTGGGTTTGTTGTAATTAAAGATTAGTAGCTTGGTTTTATTAGGATTCAGTATGAGTTAATGATTTGTGAGGTATTTTTCTATATCTTGGAAAGAAGTTTGTATTTTTGTTTGCAGTTCCTGGAGGGTAGGGGCTGAGCAGATAAGTGTGGAGTCGTCAGCGTACTGGACTATGGAGGTTAGTTGGGTTGCAGAGCTGAGTTTATTGGTAAATATTGTAAAGAGTAGGGGCCCAAGCATGGATCCTTAGGGTACCCCTACAGAAATGGGTAGAAGAGGGGAAAGTGTATTTTCCCATTTGGTGGCTTGTTGGCGGTTAGAGAGGTAGCTGTGGAATAAGCACAAGGTAGAAGTACTGAGACCGTAGGATGACTGTTGTGTTGGATTTGGTGGGAAACTGTGTCAAAGGCTTTTGACATATGAAGGAATATGGAGGAGACAATCTGACCTTCATTTATCAGACTTTGGATGGCGTTTGTAAAAGACAGTAGGGCAGTGCATGTGCTATTCTTTGGCCTAAAGCCATGTTGAGTAGGTGACAGGAGGTTGAGATTGAGGAGGTGGGTAAGGAGTTGGGAGTCAATGGCTTTTTCTAGGATTTTGGCTAGATGGGTGAGGATGGCTATGGGCGGTAGTTTGAAAGTTCTTTAGAGGATCCCCCTTTATGTAAGGGGATGATGTGAGAAATTTTCCATAGATAGGGGACATATTTTTCCGAGATTGATCAGTTGATCAGTATAGATATGGGATAAGCAACTGAGGGTGCTGCTATTTTGAAAAAGTTGTTTTTTAATGTAGCTAGTTTGTACTTGGGTAAAGAAAAAGGGGTTTGGGTAATCAGAGGAGGGAGAGGGTACTGTGAGGGGGTGTGCAGTGTGGTTGTCTAGGAGTGATGTAATAATGTTTATAAAGTGTATGTTAAATTGTGCTGCTATTGTGCTAGTTGAATTGGAGGTAGAAGGTGGGGGGTTGGGGTATGGCCTTGGTTTAGGAGGGTATTTATGTTTTGCCAACATTTTTGGGGGTTGTTTTGGTGGATTTGTTGACAAGATAGGAAGTAGTTTTGTTTGTCTAGTTTTATTTTTCTTAGCCTGGTTTCTAGGCAGTTGATAAGTTGCATGGTTGGTATTATTCTTGTTGGTGTGGTAATCTAACCAAGCCCTGTCTCTGCATTTCAGAAGCAACTGTTAGACATGTCACCTTGCAGTGATTTTGTTTACTAGGGTGAAAGCACAAAGTGCATTACAGCTTTTCAAATAGGAGAACAGGGCCAGACAGGGTTAACTAATGTAGGATGAAGCCCAGGTGCAAGCCTTTTGGAGGTGCAATTGGTATGTAGTAATGGTGCATTTCTGCAGTGAAGAGCATTGATTTATGAAGCCACAGGGATACTGCATTTGCAGTCTCAACTGAAGTACTGATGAAGTGAAGGTATGGTAGTAACTGTAGCAAGCTGCTTGTTACAGATGCAATAAGCAGCTTACTACCATTACACAAGCATAGAAGACCCTCTTAGCTTTTAATTTTGTCTTTAACTTTGGAGAAACATGCTTTTTTTGCTCCTCGTCTTTGACTTGCAGGAGCTGTTTGTGTGGGGAAACTGAAGGAAGTTGTATAACTGAGCAGTTCATAGATTACCAGACTCTGGAACATTTTGCATAACTCAGTAAGTTCTTTCCAGTCTCTTTTAGAAGGTATGTCTTCTTTGGTTGAATTAGCAAGAGAACTTGGATTGAGACTTAAAATCACAAGGAACAAATTCCTCAATAACCTTTCAGAGTGTAGCCTGTGATATCATAACTTAGTAACATACTGCTAATAGGACCCTTTATGTGGCATGTTTATCTGTTTAGTTTATTTGTATTTGCTAACCAGAAACTGACCTTTCTGGGACTCAGCCCAGGTATACAATATGGCGCATTATACAGTTTATAAAGCAAACATATTATCAGAGTAAAAACAAAATAGAAATGATGACAACTGGTAAACAGGGGTTTTGAATCTTACCATTGATAGTCAGTACACCCTCCGGGTATGTGAGAGAGTGGGGCTGTGGTCCTTGGATCTGTTCCACTCTTCCAGAGAGGTATGACAATACCAAGAGAGGTGGTGTCTTGAGTCATATAACTATTTTTTAACATGATAAAGAAAGGTGCCCACAAATCTGATTTGATAACAAATGCACCCGATGCACCTGATGCAGCCTTGCCCCAACAGCATGAGGAGAATATGCACTGCTATCCCTGCTTAGGCTTTTAATATTTACACCCATTATATGTTTGCACAATGACCACTGAGAGAGCTGAAGTTTGGCCTAGCAACACAGGCCCCCTATTTTACTACCCTTCCCTGTCTCTCTGAGAACTACCATGTCATCCCATGACCCATATTCCTGGTAACTACCTTCCAAACAAATTAACCCATTTAATTAACAAATCATTTGGAAGAGGGCCAGGCTCATAACAAAAATAAAAGGTACATAAGACTTCCATTCATAAGAGCAGGAATGAGGCGAGATGGAAATTATTGACCTGTCATCTGAGAAACGTTTCTGGCCATATTGGGCAGCATGATGCTTTCTGCATGCTACACATTGTTTTCATGCCTTTTCTTTCAGGAATTAGTGATTTTCAATTGTAGATTATTCTTGCACACACACGCTGGACTTGTTGTCATTTGGTTTTGCATTTTTTTCTAAGTAGCACATGATATGGTTAGACAAAATAAACCCAGGGAGTAAAGTCTCTTCCAAACATTGACTTCTTTACTTGTTGTTTGACTACAAAGAAGTGTTCGTGTGAAGATGTATGTACAAATCACATACAGTTAGGCAAATACATATTTTATACCATTGGATGCATGCATGAATAATTCACTGTACCGCTTCAGCTTTCCATGCTTATGGTGGATATACATTTTGAAACTAGAAAATGAACTAACCTGTGAAGTGATTCATTTGGATAGGGGACTCACAGATTATTGTTTGATATTTTATGAAGCATGATCAAATAGAAAATAGTTGGTTTTCTATTTGAAAACTATGTTAAGATAGGCCAGCAATCTGTATTAAGTGAGGGAGTGTTTCAAGTCTTGAGGAACCTGTAATAGCAAAGCAAACTGATGTTTCACCATCACCAGAGTAATGTTAAGTACCATGTCCAGTGGTGTTTAACAGACTTTAAAGGTCTGCACAGACAGCTTGTCCAGAAATCATTTCTCAGATGCATTACTCAAACATTAGCAGTACCTATGATGTTTTGTAGTATCAGTCTATGAGACAATGAAACAGATGACAAGTCTGTACATATTCAACAAAATGTCATAATTCAAAACTATCAACTATGGTTTTCAAAATGCCTTGTTCAATTTAAGTACACCAAGATGTGTGAAGGAACAATTGTGTTAATGTTCATTTCTTCCTGTGACAGTAATATGTCTACTCAGAAAATGAGGAGGATTTTTTTCTAACATGTAAGTGTTGCATTTATTTGTATAGCAGAATCTATAAAGATAGAAAAAAATGACGGTGACAGAAGTATGTCACCGGTAATCATGGAAGTGAAAACATGTTACTGTTAATTACGTTTACAGGCAGTATAATTGCAGGTGTCTCTTAAGTATAACCTTCAACAACTAAACATAAAAAAGTTGGGTGGTTAGGAAAGAGTGAATTAGAAGTCATTTAAAGAAAGAAATCAGTCTTCAAGGGCAGAAAATTTTACTGGGAGGGTCGATATTTGAAATATGAAGTATAAAAGTGCTGTGCAAAGGAAAGGTTTTTAATGCATTAACATAAAAAGAGGTGAAAAGTCAAACCAATAGGATTTAGAGCCCTAAGAGTTGTGACCGGGAATGTTAAAGTGATATGAGTGATAATATAAGGAAGGAAGAGAAGATTATTCATTGGTGCTGTTCCATTAGAAGGGGAAGCAAACTGTCAAAGAGAAAAACACAGAAACATAAGTGTGGAAGCAGCACCAAGATTAACAAACACAGAAACATAAGTGTGGAAGCAGCACCAAGATTAAAAAACACAGAAACATAAGTGTGGAAGCAGAACCAAGATTAAAAAACACAGAAACATAAGTGTGGAAGCAGCACCAAGATTAAAAAACACAAGTGTGGAAACAGCACCAAGATTAAAAAACATAGAAACATAAGTGTGGAAGCAACACTAAGATTAAAAAAACACAGAAACATAAGTGTGGAAGCAGCACCAAGATTAAAAACACAGAAACATAACTGTGGAAGCTGCACCAAGATTAAAAAACATAGAAACATAAGTGTAGAAGTGGCACCAAGATTAAAAAACACAGAAACATAAGTGTGGAAGTGGCACCAAGATTAAAAAACACAGAAACATAAGTGTAGAAGCGGCACCAAGATTAAAAAACACAGAAACATAAGTGTGGAAGTGGCACCAAGATTAAAAAACACAGAAACATAAGTGTGGAAGCAGCACCAAGATTAAAAAACACAGAAACATAAGTATGGAAGCAGCCCCAAGATGAAAAAACACAGAAACATAAGTGTGGAAGCGGCACCAAGATTAAAAAACACAGAAACATAAGTGTGGAAGCAGAACCAAGATTAAAAAACACAGAAACATAAGTGTGGAAGCAGCACCATAATTAAAAAAACACAGACACATAAGTCTGGAAGCAGCAGCAAGATTAAAAAACACAGAAACATAAGTGTGGAAGCAGCCCCAAGATGAAAAAACACAGAAACATAAGTGTGGAAGCAGCACCAAGATTAAAAAACACAGAAACATAAGTGTGGAAGCAGCACCAAGATTAAAAAACACCGAAACATAAGTGTGAAAGCAGCACCAAGATTAAAAAACACAGAAGCATAAGTGTGGATACGGCACCAAGATTAAAAACACAGAAACATAAGTGTGGAAGAAGCACCAAGATTAAAAACCACAGAAACATAAGTGTGGAAGCGGCACCAAGATTAAAAAACACAGAAACATAACTGTGGAAGCAGCAGCAAGATTAAAAAACACAGAAACATAAGTGTGGAAGCAGCAGCAAGATTAAAAAAACACAGAAACATAAGTGTGGAAGCAGCACCAAGATTAAAAAACACAGAAACATAAGTGTGGAAGCAGTACCAAGATTAGCGTTTGGCACTAAGAAGCAGCTGCCTTCTTTCAAAGGATCACATTTGTTATCACATGATTACAAACTGCTAAAACTCAAAATAATGTTTTTTTGTGGGGGTGGCAGGGGCAAAAACCCCATACCTACATTGTACATTCTAATCAACTCTGAGTTTGTAGCATAATGAATACATTTAAACTGTGGATCTTTTAGCAAAACTCAAGTGAGCACTTGCTCTTTTGAAATCTGTTTGCATCCCCAGATTCTTACTGAATGTAGTAAAATGAAATGGCATACTGTAGTGTAAATAAAAAGTCTTTTGTCTTTTCCCGGTTAGGGATCGCCACAGCGGAACTCCGGTCCACTAATGATTGCCAGTGGGTTTTTACAGTGCCAAGCTGCCAACCCGATGCTCAACCTTCAAAGAAGACAAACCCATTCACACACGCACTTACCTGCATGTCTTTAGACGTCACTTCACCATGGGGTGGACATGCAGACTCCACACAGAAGGCATAGTGTAAATGAGCACTAAAGATGGGGTAAAGGATGCATCTCAAATGCTAATGCTGTGAGACTTTATTAGAATAAAGTAGTTTTTTTTGAGCCCCTTCTCTAGCTCCATTTGCAAGCAGGGTACTGAAAGATAGCCAAAGGATAAAACACATTGCAGTATAGCTGGGAATACTGTGTCAAGATAGGCCAGAGGGAGTGTTTCAAGTCCTGAGGAGCCTGTACAGTATAACTGAAACAGCAGGACACAATTAGTGCAATCTATAGTGTTTGAACATTACATATTTCTATAAGGAATTAAGCTGCTGTGTGGAGATCACAAATATAGAATTCTATGTCTTTCATTTAGAGGAAGGCGCACTGATCCTGACAGAAGAGTGAAACAGCCCCTTTCATCCAAGATAGTGGTGCATTGGGAGGTAATCTGTTCTGCAAAATTCAGTGATAGCAAATCTTGTTACATAATGTGGCAACATACAAGGAGACATCCTGTTGTATGTGGTGGGAAGATCTCTTCCCATCTGCAAAAAACAATGTTTGACTTTTTTTTATTTATATTGTTAAAAGTGCCATTTTAAGTTTGGAAATGTTTTTGTTACTACTGGACAGGTTTCATTTGAGCATTTTTTAATCAAAAATATATACATTTTATCTATTGTAACTGCTGAAGCAAGAGAGCAGTGCCTAGATAGGACCATAGGTTCATAGGTAATTACTAGTAGAGCTGCCCTTGTGGGCCATTTTAAGCCTTGCCAGTTTCCCTTTTTGTGCTCTGTATAACCTGTCCCATTTGGTTAAGCACTGGCCTTACCCATCCCATGGCTCATAATTGTATACTATCCCTAATAAGAATAACTGGGATTATACCATAGATAATTTGATGGAACCCATGCATGGGATAAAGGAAGCAGCTTCTGTATATTAATAGTACAGAGTGCAGTGCTTGGGTAAATCTTCTGTTTCTCAGCCACAGAATTAGGTTTCACTCAAAAATTGGCAGGAATGAACTTTGTTTTTTTGTGGATGGGGAGTCTGTTCCACAGCAGTGATATCCTCTGTGAAATATACCTATCCTTCTAAACCATTCTGTTGATGTTGCAAAAGAGGATTAGATCTCTAGACTAAGTGTTTCTGATGTCATTTGACTTGCTGATGTGTAGTAAATCCATTAGTAATGGGTCAGAGGATGCCTTGTATGCCAGACGCAGGATAGAATATTAAGTATAGTGACTGGGTTTTGAGTCGGCCCATGTAGGATATGTTGTTTAAGTCTTGCATCTTTTTAGTAAGATATCTCTGTAGGTGCTCCAGTTGTTACATATGCCTGGTCAGATACATGCCAAAGGGGCATTATTTTCAATGATTATATATTATACCATGGAGTATTAGAAGTGATAGGAGGAAGAATTTTAGTGGAGAAAGGTACTTCTTGGAGTCAGATTTTTGTGAAGGAGTTCAGCTGGAGGAATTGTGAAGGACAGTGTGTACACTGTGTTAGGCTCACACTGCAGTCTACAATGGATCTTGAGCTTTTGTGTGTATGTGTATGTATATCTGCATGTGTATGTATGTTGGGGGAGGAAGTACTGTAAATGCAGATTGAAAAGATGGACGCTGTCTGTGCATCACTGCATTTATTTTAATAATTATGCTATCTTTTTGAGATATGGTACGCACATGATTATGCAGCAAGCTTAGGGAAAAGAGAGGGATTTTTAGTCATAGATTTGTAGTTTAAACAGAAAGTGTGGAAGCAGCACCAAGATTAAAAAACACAGAAACATAAGTGTGGAATCAGCACCAAGATTAAAAACACAGAAACATAAGTGTGGAAGCAGTAACAAGATTAGCGTTTGGCACTAAGAAGCAGCTGCCTTCTTTCAAAGGATCACATTTGTTATCACATGATTATAAACTGCTAAAACTCAAAATAATGTTTTTTGTGGGGGTGGCAGGGGCAAGACCCCCATACCTACATTGTACATTCTAATCAACTCTGAGTTTTTAGCATAATGAATACATTTAAACTGTGGATCTTTTAGCAAAACTCAAGTGAGCACTTGCTCTTTTGAAATCTGTTTGCATCCCCAAGATTCTTACTGAATGTAGTAAAATGAAATGGCATACTGTAGTGTAAGTAAAAAGTCTTTTGTCTTTTCCCGGTTAGGGATCGCCACAGCGGAACTCCGGTCCACTAATGATTGCCAGTAGGTTTTTACGGTGCCAAGTTGCCAGCCCGATGCTCAACCTTCAAAGAAGACAAACCTATTCACACACGCGCCTACCTGCATGTCTTTAGACATCACTTCACCATGGGGTGGACATGCAGACTCCACACAGAAGGCGTAGTGTAAATGAGCACTAAAGATGGGGTAAAGGATGCATCTCAAACGCTAATGCTGTGAGACTTTATTAGAGTAAAGTAGTTTTTTTTTGAGCCCCTTCTCTAGCTCCATTTGCAAGCAGGGCACTGAAAGATAGCCAAAGGATAAAACACATTGCAGTATAGCTGGGAATACTGTGTCAAGATAGGCCAGAGGGAGTGTTTCAAGTCCTGAGGAGCCTGTACAGTATAACTGAAACAGCAGGACACAATTAGTGCAATCTATAGTGTTTGAACATTACATATTTCTATAAGGAATTAAGCTGCTGTGTGGAGATCACAAATATAGAATTCTATGTCTTTCATTTAGAGGAAGGGGCACTGATCCTGACAGAAGAGTGAAACAGCCCCTTTCATCCAAGATAGTGGTGCATTGGGAGGTAATCTGTTCTGCAAAATTCAGTGATAGCAAATCTTGTTACATAATGTGGCAGGATACAAGGAGACATCCTGTTGTATGTGGTGGGAAGATCTCTTCCCATCTGCAAAAAACAATGTTTGACTTTTTTTTTATTTATATTGTTAAAAGTGCCATTTTAAGTTTGGAAATGTTTTTGTTACTACTGGACAGGTTTCATTTGAGCATTTTTTAATCACAAATATATACATTTTATCTATTGTAACTGCTGAAGCAAGAGAGCAGTGCCTAGATAGGACCATAGGTTCATAGGTAATTACTAGTAGAGCTGCCCTTGTGGGCCATTTTAAGCCTTGCCAGTTTCCCTTTTTGTGCTCTGTATAACCTGTCCCATTTGGTTAAGCACTGGCCTTACCCATCCCATGGCTCATAATTGTGTACTATCCCTAATAAGAATAACTGGGATTATACCATAGATAATTTGATGGAACCCATGCATGGGATAAAGGAAGCAGCTTCTGTATATTAATAGTAGAGTGCAGTGCTGGGGTAAATATTCTGTTTCTCAGCCACAGAACTAGGTTTCACTCAAAAATTGGCAGGAATGAACTTTGTTTTTGTGGATGGGGAGTCTGTTCCACAGCAGTGATATCCTCTGTGAAATATACCTATCCTTCTAAACCATTCTGTTGATGTTGCAAAAGAGGATTAGATCTCTAGACTAAGTGTTTCTGATGTCATTTGACTTGCTGATGTGTAGTAAATCCATTAGTAATGGGTCAGAGGATGCCTTGTATGCCAGACGCAGGATAGAATATTAAGTATAGTGACTGGGTTTTGAGTCGGCCCATGTAGGATATGTTGTTTAAGTCTTGCATCTTTTTAGTAAGATATCTCTGTAGGTGCTCCAGTTGTTACATATGCCTGGTCAGATACATGCCAAAGGGGCATTATTTTCAATGATTATATATTATACCATGGAGTATTAGAAGTGATAGGAGGAAGAATTTTAGTGGAGAAAGGTACTTCTTGGAGTCAGATTTTTGTGAAGGAGTTCAGCTGGAGGAATTGTGAAGGACAGTGTGTACACTGTGTTAGGCTCACACTGCAGTCTACAATGGATCTTGAGCTTTTGTGTGTATGTGTATGTATATCTGCATGTGTATGTATGTTGGGGGAGGAAGTACTGTAAATGCAGATTGAAAAGATGGACGCTGTCTGTGCATCACTGCATTTATTTTAATAATTATGCTATCTTTTTGAGATATGGTACGCACATGATTATGCAGCAAGCTTAGGGAAAAGAGAGGGATTTTTAGTCATAGATTTGTAGTTTAAACAGAAAGTGTGGAAGCAGCACCAAGATTAAAAAACACAGAAACATAAGTGTGGAATCAGCACCAAGATTAAAAACACAGAAACATAAGTGTGGAAGCAGTAACAAGATTAGCGTTTGGCACTAAGAAGCAGCTGCCTTCTTTCAAAGGATCACATTTGTTATCACATGATTATAAACTGCTAAAACTCAAAATAATGTTTTTTGTGGGGGTGGCAGGGGCAAGACCCCCATACCTACATTGTACATTCTAATCAACTCTGAGTTTTTAGCATAATGAATACATTTAAACTGTGGATCTTTTAGCAAAACTCAAGTGAGCACTTGCTTTTTTGAAATCTGTTTGCATCCCCAAGATTCTTACTGAATGTAGTAAAATGAAATGGCATACTGTAGTGTAAGTAAAAAGTCTTTTGTCTTTTCCCGGTTAGGGATCGCCACAGCGGAACTCCGGTCCACTAATGATTGCCAGTAGGTTTTTACGGTGCCAAGTTGCCAGCCCGATGCTCAACCTTCAAAGAAGACAAACCTATTCACACACGCGCCTACCTGCATGTCTTTAGACATCACTTCACCATGGGGTGGACATGCAGACTCCACACAGAAGGCGTAGTGTAAATGAGCACTAAAGATGGGGTAAAGGATGCATCTCAAACGCTAATGCTGTGAGACTTTATTAGAGTAAAGTAGTTTTTTTTTGAGCCCCTTCTCTAGCTCCATTTGCAAGCAGGGCACTGAAAGATAGCCAAAGGATAAAACACATTGCAGTATAGCTGGGAATACTGTGTCAAGATAGGCCAGAGGGAGTGTTTCAAGTCCTGAGGAGCCTGTACAGTATAACTGAAACAGCAGGACACAATTAGTGCAATCTATAGTGTTTGAACATTACATATTTCTATAAGGAATTAAGCTGCTGTGTGGAGATCACAAATATAGAATTCTATGTCTTTCATTTAGAGGAAGGGGCACTGATCCTGACAGAAGAGTGAAACAGCCCCTTTCATCCAAGATAGTGGTGCATTGGGAGGTAATCTGTTCTGCAAAATTCAGTGATAGCAAATCTTGTTACATAATGTGGCAGGATACAAGGAGACATCCTGTTGTATGTGGTGGGAAGATCTCTTCCCATCTGCAAAAAACAATGTTTGACTTTTTTTTTATTTATATTGTTAAAAGTGCCATTTTAAGTTTGGAAATGTTTTTGTTACTACTGGACAGGTTTCATTTGAGCATTTTTTAATCACAAATATATACATTTTATCTATTGTAACTGCTGAAGCAAGAGAGCAGTGCCTAGATAGGACCATAGGTTCATAGGTAATTACTAGTAGAGCTGCCCTTGTGGGCCATTTTAAGCCTTGCCAGTTTCCCTTTTTGTGCTCTGTATAACCTGTCCCATTTGGTTAAGCACTGGCCTTACCCATCCCATGGCTCATAATTGTGTACTATCCCTAATAAGAATAACTGGGATTATACCATAGATAATTTGATGGAACCCATGCATGGGATAAAGGAAGCAGCTTCTGTATATTAATAGTAGAGTGCAGTGCTGGGGTAAATATTCTGTTTCTCAGCCACAGAACTAGGTTTCACTCAAAAATTGGCAGGAATGAACTTTGTTTTTTTGTGGATGGGGAGTCTGTTCCACAGCAGTGATATCCTCTGTGAAATATACCTATCCTTCTAAACCATTCTGTTGATGTTGCAAAAGAGGATTAGATCTCTAGACTAAGTGTTTCTGATGTCATTTGACTTGCTGATGTGTAGTAAATCCATTAGTAATGGGTCAGAGGATGCCTTGTATGCCAGACGCAGGATAGAATATTAAGTATAGTGACTGGGTTTTGAGTCGGCCCATGTAGGATATGTTGTTTAAGTCTTGCATCTTTTTAGTAAGATATCTCTGTAGGTGCTCCAGTTGTTACATATGCCTGGTCAGATACATGCCAAAGGGGCATTATTTTCAATGATTATATATTATACCATGGAGTATTAGAAGTGATAGGAGGAAGAATTTTAGTGGAGAAAGGTACTTCTTGGAGTCAGATGTTTGTGAATGAGTTCAGCTGGAGGAATTGCGAAGGAGAGTGTGTACACTGTGTTAGGCCCACACTGCAGTCTACAATGTATCTTGAGCTTTTGTGTGTATGTGTATGTATATCTGCATGTGTATGTATGTTGGGGGAGGAAGTACTGTAAATGCAGATTGAAAAGATGGACGCTGTCTGTGCATCACCGCATTTATTTTAATAATCATGCTATCTTTTTGACATATGGTACGCACATGATTATGCAGCAAGCTTAGGGAAAAGAGGGATTTTTAGTCATAGATTTGTAGTTTAAACAGAAAAGGAGTAGCTGTGGCATCTATAATAAAGCATTGTTTGCATGTATGCATACATGTGCATGTGCATGGGTGTATTTGCATGTGTGTATGTATGTGTAGTGTGTGGGTATGTGTGTGCGCGGTTTCACTTCTTAATCTCAAATTACTGAAAGCTCAAAATTAAGTAACCCGAGACCATGAAGCTGAAAACCAGAATTCTGAAAGTGCATAAGAGCGAATTTGAATATCTCAAATCCGTGCTTATGCATTTCCGGTACATTGCGTGTAGTGTTATGGTGCCTGAAATGGCAGGTAAGTGAGTGTTTGTGTGTGTTTTTGTACGTTGTGTGTGTGGGTAAGGGTAGGGAGGTGTAAGTGTGAGTTTTGGATTTGTTGTTGTTTGTGTATGTGTGATGTTTATTAGTGTGCGAGTGAGTGGAGGATGGTGTGGTGTGAGTTTTTTTTTTTTTTATGTTATGTGTGACCTCGGAGTTGGTATATATAAGTAGGGGGTGCAACCCCCCACATGGGGGTGCAGGTGGGTGCAGCCCCCCTGCTCATATGTAGTGTACGGTTGTGTGGTTTGTGTGCTGTGGGTGGAATGGTGTGTATGTTAAGTGGTGCATGGTGTATGTATGTTCATGATTGTGTGATTCGGGATTGTGGTTTTGGTGTTGTGAATGGTTCGACTTCATAGTCTCGGGTTACTGAATTTCAAGCTTTCAGTAATTCGAGATTATGAAGTGAAACCATGTGTGTGTGTGTGTGTGTGTGTGTGTGCGTGTGTGTGTGTGTGTGTGTGTGTGTGTGTGTGTGTGTGTGTGTGTGTGTGTGTGTGTGTGTGTGTGTGTGTGTGCGTGTGTGTGTGTGTGTGTTTGTGTGTGTGTATGTGTGTGTTTTCAGGGTGACAGATAGTGATACGGAGTGCAGAGAATTTGAAACTACATGCTTGTGAAGGTATCAAGGGTGGCTTTACGGAAGCTTGCTGGTTGTAGAAGTGAACATGGACTTTATACAAAAATTGAGTAGTCCAAGTTTTCTCTTACAGAATGAAGAGAGGTAGGACTATAACAGCTGTGCGCATATTCTTAGAGGTCTAAGGGAGAATAAAAAGGAAGATCAACAGAGCCCGTCTGAACAATGCTTATGAGAGTAAGAGGGAGAGGTGGAGGAGTGAATTGTGGGGTGGGTATCGAACAGAAGTGCACAAAGGGGTAAGCTAAATTAGTACACAAAAATGGAATGACTTAGGGACAAGGTAGGAGAAGCGGAAGCATTCATTGTGAAGGTTAAAAATCCTTAGGCAAAGAGCAAGGATAGCTGAAAGCAGAATTAACAAGAGCTGGTGGGAAATAAGATGAAGAAAACTTTGTCTGCTAGATAAGAATGGTAGGAGTTTTGAAGTAATTGTGGTATATTGGATGAAGGAGTGCAGAGGGAAATTTTACCAAATGAGTTGGGCTTATATAACATGAAGACTGAGCATACTAGCTAATAAAGGTGGGATATGGAAGGCAAATAGTTCTGAAAGGACAGAATTCTTAGATGAGAGCCTGATTCAAAAAATCGTTAGAAAAGTAACTCCTTAAGAGTGAAATGTATGTCTTCACATGGAAACATGATTTATCTGAGAGGAGGGGGTGGGGGAGAGAGACAGAATAAATGGCTAATGATATGGTAGATACATGTGCTGAGCTGGACTGTTTGATTTTTATTCAGAAATACTACATGTACCTGCAACTAGTTTGGCCAAAAAAGAGGAAAACAAAGCAATAAAGAGGGTGGCTCAGAGAATGGTCAAAACAGAATAGCTTGGGACTGAAAGTGCGGGATAGGAAGAGTCAACATGGGAAGGAGAAGCTACATTTAACAACAGAAGGAACAAATGCTCTGAAATCTAAGTTGGAAATTTGATATCAAAGAGTGCATTTTAACTGAAGCAGTACAGAAGTAGGGAGAAATGTGTGAAAAAGTGTAGTGTTTTTCAGAAGAGTAATAGTTTTGGTTTTTTTTGAGAATTTAATAATGGTGACTTTAAGCTGAGAAGGAAGATAAAAATATAGGAGGAAGATAAAAAGTAGTGAAAGTGTACAAAGATGACAACATTAAGAGGGAAAGAAAGAAAGGAGGACTAGGCCTAAAAGACAATCACAAGGGCAGGAAATTGAACAGGTAGGAAAAGAGCAAAAGAAAGACCTGGAATCTGATATTGGACACTACAAGGATTCTGGAAAGAAAAACAGAGGAATGTTAGACTAATGCAGCATCTGACACGAAGGAGATGGCTTGTATTATAGAAACATTGGTAATGGAATAGAAAAAGGACTTTGACATTATAGTCAATAGACTTATTTTCTCAGCACTTATGAAAAATGGGGGCAACAGTTTGCATAATTAATGTAGCAGCATTTGAGGTAACAGAGAAAGAAAGGAAATGAGAGGAAAACTGTGTAGTACAGAAGGTAAGCGCAGTAGCACTCGACCTACAAGTAGAGAGGCCAGGCAAAGGTGGTAGTTGGATGCCAGCTACAAGTCTGCCAATTATGTGGCCCAAAGGAATAAAGCTCTGACTATGACTCCTGTGACCTGAGTTTGATTAGTGGCTAGGGCACTTGTTGGAACTGGCTAGTTTGAACAGAAATAATGAGGCATCGTCTGCTCATTACTTCCATTGGAGAGAATGAGGGAATGTGCAGGAGAATTGCTGGTTTCAGGCTGTACTGGTGATACTGGGGCTGAAAAGGGAGCTACTGCTGCATTAGGTGGGTGGGCATAGAGGGTCATGTCACATGAAAGCAGGGGCCATTGTGATGCCAACTGCATGACTAGCTGATAACAGCCTGTAAGTCAGTTGTAAGTTAAGCTTAAAGGACAACCCCCCCCCCCCTCCATGCAAGCTGCTGTATGAGTCCATACCTATCCCATTCCAACTTGGTACACAGTGATCATGCCTTTAACATACTGTACATGGGATATGTGGGGGGACTGGCCAGTGCCATGTATATGTACATGATCCAGGGGACCAAGAGGAGAGGACAATACAGGAGATGGCCGTACAAATATCAGATGTCAGAAGGGACATGAAAAAAAAAAAGTGAAATTCGACTACTTTGCAGATAAGTTAGGAGAGGAGGAGTGCAGTCAGTAGACAGACTGATATATTAGGAGAGGAGGAGTGCAGTCAGTAGACAGACTGATATATTAGGAGTGGAGGGCTGCGGTCGGTAGACAGACTGATATATTAGGAGAGGAGGAGTGCAGTCAGTAGACAGACTGATATATTAGGAGAGGAGGAGTGCAGTCAGTAGACAGACTGATATATTAGGAGCGGAGGGCTGCGGTCGGTAGACAGACTGATATATTAGGAGAGGAGGAGTGCAGTCAGTAGACAGACTGATATATTAGGAGCGGAGGGCTGCGGTCGGTAGACAGACTGATATATTAGGAGCAGAGGGCTGCGGTCGGTAGACAGACTGATATATTAGGAGCAGAGGGCTGCGGTCGGTAGACAGACTGATATATTAGGAGCGGAGGGCTGCGGTCGGTAGACAGATGAATAACTAGTGAAAGGAAAAGAAAGCTGAATGCAGATAATGCTAGAACTCAGTCTCTGAGTGTGGGCTGGTGAGTATCTACATCCAATGTGAAACAGAAAGGGTACTGAAAGAATTTCAGGATCAGGAAGAATTGCTTCAGTCAATAATTGATTAAGTATTAGAACCCTTGAGCAAAACTTGACACTGAAAACACTATTATAACATCTTGAGTGAAATGGTAGGCATACTTCCCATACAGGGTTTCACCCCTTGCACACTCTTGCTTAATAAAGCCTACTCTGAACCTGCACATCTTCAGAGAACTTTACTTTTAGTAAAATGATCAGTCACATTTCCAGGTCTTAAAGGATCACCTGAAAACTGATTTGTCCCATACATTTCAAACAGAAACACGAGAAATGTAAGGCTAAACATGTTGATTAAGAATGGAAGGAAACCTGCAGGTGGCAAAGGCATTATTAAAGAATTGAACAATTTATTTGCATTAATGGTCAGAAAAAGTGAAGAGTATGCTTGAAGAGAAAAAAAGAAATGGACAGAGGAAATTTCTGGATTAATATAACAAAAAAATGGTGTAAAATTAAAGACTTTGGTCTGCAAAGTTGTTCAACCACTTCTCAGCACTGATGCCCTGGAGTTACAGGACAACTCAGTAAAAAGAGGAAACAATAGGAGACTTAGAGAATAAGTCATCAAAAGGCGGACCTTGTGAAATTGCAAACTAATCTTTTTATTTGCCTATTATTAGGCTGATAAGATTGCATTCATTTTTTATTCATATTTTATTTATTCATTCATTTATCCATCCATATTCCGGTACCTGCTTTATCTTAATCGGGAGCTAAGCAATGGACAAAAGGCAGAGAACCAGTCTTGGTTATGATATCAACCCATAATAGTCTTTTATTGACAGATGTCAGAATAACAAGTGGGGGAAAACAAAGTCTTCACCACCGGTAAATACATCAAGGCAAAACTAAGGAGCCTAACAGAGATAGTGAGGTATTGTAATGGGGTAACAGTAGGCAGGTACATACCAGAGATCTTAACTCCCTGTCTTCTATTAACTCTACATTGAAAAAGGTAAATGTTTACTACATAGGGATTTCCTTTCTTACTTTATTTATGATATATTTACTGAGTTTTCCAAGTTACTTTTGGTGCCATTTTCCTCAATACCTCATGAGAAAACCTTCACAAGTAAATTCAACAAGTAAATTATAATTATATAACACATTTTAAATTATATATAAAGAAACAGAGACTAGAGAACAATTCAATTTGCTCTCATTTCTAGCCTGGAACATCTTAGCCAAACTAATTAAACAGAAATGGGTAAATACTGCCTGCTGAAAACTAAGAGTTTCAGAAGGAAATCCATTCTTAATATATCTATCATTTGTCAAAGATGTCCTCCTCCATGCTAAAAAATACATCAGCATGAGAGACAGCTGATATGAGTCAGAAAAATAATTATCACCAAGAGACTATTTGGTTAATGCAGGACAGCCCCTAGCATGAAGGTGATAATATGCAGTTTAGAGACATGGTAAGGCTGCATCAAGTAGCATGTCATTATCATGTCTCTGAACTGAGCACTGCACTGTCACATTTGAATGTGCTAGTATTACCCCTACCAGGCCATACATCATAGTTACATAGACCCCTTCCAGCATGCACACGCACACACACACACACACACACACACACACACACACACACACACACACACGGATCTGCTGTATGAAACTCTTGGAGGGTTACTATCTACACACACACACACACACACACACACACACACACACACACACATGGATCTGCTGTATGAAACTCTTGGAGGGTTACTATCTACACACACACACACACACACACACACACACACACACACACACACACACACACACACACACACACACACACACACACACAAAACACGCATACACACATATTCACAGAAGCATGCACTCCCACACATGTATGCATGCATGCTCCCAGATATTTGCGCAGCAACACACACATGGATTTGGTGTACGTACCTCTTGGAGGGTAACTATCTACACACAACCACGCACATACACCTTTTCAGTATGTACCTACACTTGTGTTACGAGCCCCATTTCACCTAGAGGAGTGAGCAGGTGTATGCAAAGACAACTTAATTTTTCCTCATTTTGACCAAAACGACACAGTATAGCAAATCTCTGAATTACTCTTCTGTGCTATTCAGGTGCCTGGACCATTTCTAGGGGTAAGTACCAGGCAAGTCAGCATTAGCCATTAACCTGAACTGCCACATTTGCATGTGGCTTCACCTGTGAGAGCTATCTCCATACTATGGTCAGTGTGTCCATGCCACTGTAGAGGGAGAACAATCTCTGGATCCCTCAGGTTTGCTGCATAGCTCAAATATGCTGAGTAAAGTGCTTTAAGCATTTTTAATCCCAGGGAGTGTTTGCAGTAAAAGACATTGAAAAGTAAACAAAGGAGGAGAGCAGAAATGAAAGTTATCTGTGTAAGAAAGTGCCAGGTAACATGCTTCCAGCATTCAAATGGGAAACCCAGAACTTATTCAATTTGCTCAAAGCTCTTACATTTCTGCAGAAACCCATACCTATTCCACCTCCTCTATGGCATCTAAAGTGGCCAACACAACATTCATACTCTAAAACTGTGGGCAAGCTTTCTTTTACATCTATAGACCCATTTGCTTTATATATATTTTTTTTAATTTTCTGAAAAAAAGGCTACTAGAGGTCCATGTGAAGGAATCTCCAGCATGATCTAGTATTTGTGCAGTGTCTGCCACCATGGCTATAAAGCAGTGTATCGTACTCAGACTGGCATCTGGTCCTGTATATCCAGAGCCTTGACTATCATCTTCTAAATGAGGGTATATTTGTCTATCCTGCCATGTCAGCTGACTCTACTCATCACTCTTGCCTCTCATTTCCAGAATTAGCAGGATCTGAACATGATGCCAACACTGATTTTAGCAACTGTGTTTACCAGAATACCATAAGTTTCAGTTTCAAATTGTCTCCACTCCTAGCAGAATTCAGCGTGATGTTCCAAAGTGATTGGATTGAACACCTCTTTTGTATCCCCGTTCAAAAAATAACTTTGACATGGACCACAACTATGTGTGCAGCCAGGGATACACATTGGATGCCGCACAGTGCAAATTAATTTTAAATGGGTAACAAGAGCACTAAACATCTAACCTTCAAACATGTGCATAAGGTTAGAACAGTACAGGTCAGACAGCAAAAAAGATTACTATGCCCTCAGATGTATGCTTAGTATACTACCAGCTTTCTAATTAAAGGCTTTTAATGTAATAATTATGATATGCTTGCAGCATCTTTGATTGTTTTTCAATTATATTCCACAGAAAAGGGATAACTACACTGGGGATGTGCAAGCATAAGAATATGGTTAACAAATCAAAACTTTCTAATTATTTTCTATGGGATTGGGAGTACAACTATGAAATTTAATGGATTAATCAAAAATGATATTTAGGTTCATCCTTCTTACTCTGGCATGGAAGTGCTACTGGGGTCCTCTCTGCAGGGAGTGCTGGCTCGTGATTTAAGAAACAACATACCTTGTGACAGCATCACATATTATGCACTTTAATTCATGGGCAAATATCTCATACTTGTATACAGAAAATGTTACGTTACACACTTGTCTACAGTGAGCCTCTGTATTAATGCCATGCCTTAGTTACCCACCAACACGCAACAAAGGAAGAGACAGAACTTTCTCTCTTCTAATAAGTACCCTTCAGAATATTGCATCTCAACTCCTTATGTGTAAGTTTGCTTTGGCAACTTTTTCTAAAAAAAAAAAAAAAAAAAAGAATGTATCTACCACTGACAAATAATCTCAACCATGTAGCTTCACTATCCTACGTTTCCATTTCAAAGGACAAACATCGCTTTTAACAAAATCTTAATTATTTTTTTATTCAATAATTTGTTACATTTTGTTTTTTCATTTTTTTATAGATGGGGAGGCATATTAGCTACATTTGCCTGTTTTTCAGAGGAGACAATGGAGAAGTCTAAATAAATGACTTTCTCACAATTACACTGTACTGAGGTGGAGACTGACAGAATCAAACCATAAACTACAGGCTCATCATGTTAGTAAGTAGTATATTCTTAATACTTTGTAGTGCATGGAGTTCTGTGATTATGTTCTAGTTTTGTAAAAAAAAAAAATTATAAACCTGTAAAGCTGTTCTATATTTAGAGAACTAACTGTAACAGCACTTTCATGGATGTGCGGGGATGTCTAACAATTATTATACACCCCCTAAGTGGTGTTATGGTCAAATCTCATGGAAGAGATGTTCCTCTACTCTGAATGGCCCCAGAATATCTTGCTTCATATTTTCTCTCTCTCCTCTGAATGTTTCTGTAAGTAACTTTTTAATAAAATTAGACCAACATTTAAAAACTGATCCTAACTTTCATCCTTTGTCAGTCACCCTCCCACAAATTCTTAACGAAATTAAATAATACATACATGTTGTCTATGTGGCAGCACTTACTAAGTGCTTTACTGGCTCTCAAAGCCAGTACAACACTGCACTTTTTTTTTTGTAGCTGGTAGTACATGGAGTAGATAAGGATCCACACACTACAAATAACTGTGATTGGTTCTTACTTAAGAATCCACACACTACAAATAACTGTGATTGGTTCTTACTTAAGGATCCACACACTACAAATAACTGTGATTGGTTCTTACTTAAGGATCCACACACTACAAATAACTGTGATTGGTTCTTACTTAAGGATCCACACACTACAAATAACTGTGATTGGTTCTTACTGATCCTAGCTATTTACGTGTTCCTGGCATGGATGCCATGATTCAACTCTTGAGGTGAATTTCTTGGCATCCATGTCTATAGCACATAATAATATGGTAACAATCACATTATATAACAGTGATGATCAGAGATGCGATCATAATCCTCTCCGTTATACACTGCCAGCATATTGTTTATTTTTGAGTACTTATACTCACAGTCTACTTCTACTTCTATTAACAACACTATTTTGCTATATCTTGGGATGGAACTGTTTATATATAAAGTGTTTAAAGAATGTGTTTAGTATTTATCTTTAAACAATTAGAAACATAGACTTAAGTACTTTGAGACAACACTGACCACCCTATGGCTTACACACCGCTCATGCTGAAAAAGAAATCATTTGCAGGCAGCCATCCTGCTTAGATAAAAAAGAATAAATAATAAATAGATGTATTAACATTCACAGTTCTGTTGAAGATTACTATTTTTTTTACATATTGCACATATCAGAATGCAACAAGTAACCACTATCCCCCAAGGTAAATCTAAGACCTTACAAAATTAGTTCTGTGTATATAAACTGTCATCTTGCTTTTATCATCTCATAGCTATAAAATGCCTGCAGCAACTACTCCAGACATGTTTTTATCTTCACTTAAGAAGGAAGCAGCTTGACTTTCCACATTTGAAGATTCAAGCGAAGCTCTTAGTTCCCCCTAGATAAAAGCACAAACCACGGTGGGGCTTAATTAATAAAATCTCCCCAGTCAAAACCATTTCTTGATTTGCTGTGTGTGTGTGTGTGTGTGTGTGTGTGTGTGTGTGTGAGATTGTGAAACAGACATTGTCTGTATTCTTGCAAGTTAAAAATGAGAAAAAGTATACTGAATGAATGGACTTAAGATACTAAATGTTTTACAGTGCAGTATATGCACTGCATGTGACAAATGTTTTCATAACTGTTGCTGAGTATGAAAATGCATGGTTCTTGTTGGGAAACTCCACCTTCTCGACAGAGGCCTCAGACTTAATTATATTAAATGAGGAGGTGTGGGAGTAGAACTCAAGTCGGTGGATCTGAATTTCCTAACAGCTGCAGTCCTGACATACTCCCCATTTGAAAGTGAATAGCTTTATAATCAGTTGGAATTTCTAGTTTACTTTTGAGTAATGGTGTGTCACTCCTACTCATACAGCTCTGTTCCACTGTTCATTTTTGTGTGGTTAATTATCCCATTTCATAACCATCCCTTATAAGATATAGCTGATGTGAGGAGACAAGGAGGAATGTATTTGGGTACAGTTCCTTGATTTACTACACAATATTCAAATGTGTATTGTTGCCCATTGTTACAGATTATGTCTAGCAATGGTGACAGAGTTCAGCTGAGTGAGTGCCATCAGCCTAAGTGTACCTGTGATACGATGCAGACTCCTACCTACTAACCATGATCCCTGCAGCTCAGGAAAAGACTGTCTCATTCCTATAATGCTATGCTAGACCAAACTAATAAAATAAAAACCGCTGACATGTGAGTTAAGAAAAAATCAAAAATATAGTTGGGATCTTGTCATTCAGGATATAAAGCCATCCAACCAACCTCAACCCCTTTTTCCAATTTTGCACATGGGGTCGGGGTGTCACTTTCAACAGTGATAATCATCTTGAGCTAAGGTTTACACTGCTGAGTGGTTACCCTGCTGCTGTAGTTCATCTGTACCACTAACTCACGCACACACTCACACCTACGGCCAATTAGAGTGTCCAGTCCACCTACTGTATGTATTTGGAATGTGGAAGGAAACCAGAGCACCCAGAGGAACCCCACACAACGGCAGGGAGGACATGCAAACTCTGCACAGAAGGCACCCCAGAACTGAACCAGAGAACCTCTTGCTGTGAGGTAGAATAATTCAGGGCAGGAGATTAAATTTGCTCCATAATGAAGTAAAGAGGGAACACGTCCACTGCATCAGGTTATCTCTTATGTGACTAATGGTATGTTAATAATGAGTTTTCTTCTCCAAAACTCTGCACTCGCTTTCAGCATCTCTCCCCCTCCCTCTCTCTTATATAAATGTGCTAATTTTATACTACAGAAATTTATTTTGCACTTTTGTTAGCAAGTTTTAAAGGGGTTTCTCTCTGCTTCACTGATGTAGGATGTAGTGATCCTCATCCCCTGCTGCTAATATAAACTAACTCCAATATAATTGGATTTTGGAGTGGAGGCCTACTCCAAGGCATCCATATTTACACTTCTTATCTCACTAATCCAAGGATTACAGTCACAGTCTGAAGAATTTTGAAAGGAATTTGTGAGGATAGGGGTTTTAAGATTTTTTTTATCTTGCTACCATCATGATATGGCAAGTTTATAGCAGAGACTCTGACATGCTGTTTTAACAACAGACATGATAAACAATAAAACCAATATTACCAGGCAGATGAAGCAGCCAACAGGCAAGACTCCTTCTGCAGGGAGGAGAAGGAACTGAGTGTAGATACTACAATGGTCACTGGTAGAGTGAGGGAGTTCCTACACTGAAAACTGTGGCTTGGAGAGTGGGACAGTGGCTGCAGTATTTTGCCACACCTTACCACAGCACTGGGTCAGAACTGCTTCAGCTGGTGCAGGGATGCACCATACAGTGCCATATTCTACAAGTACTTCTTATAAGTGGAGATGAGAGCTAATCAGACATGTCACTGCATTAGTTTCATTCACCATAGGCAGGCACTGAAAGAATACAAAAAGCTTTGAGTGGGGGTGTTAAGAGTGACAGATGACTGCAAGGACATGGAAAGGGGAACAAAATAATCAAAGGGAAAGATTTAGGGCCAGCTTGCTGAAAAACTATGTGGAAGTGTCTGCCCAAAATAAATTAGCCCAAACAGATCAGGATCACAGTAATGTGGCTGAGTAAGGGTTTTGAGGAAGTACTCAAGTACAAAGAAAAAGCATTTAAATAGTGGCATCCATAATATCATAGGGGTTTACTAGGCTATCGAACCGGAGGTCATTTCAAGGCTAGCAGTTTCATCCAAATGTAATACGATAGATATTCTAATCAATACCCAGGACTGCATTTAGTAATGACTGCCCTTGTCCCAGAGGTTGTGGACGCTATACCCAGTAAGAATTTATGGTGCCCCATCCTGTCGTACAGAATCCTCTTTTAACAGTATCATAGAGATGCTCTGTTTCCCATGAACTGGTAGCCTATTCCAAAGATGCAGCAGATGCTGGGAGACAAATTTGTCCCTCCAGCATGTCCTACTTAAGTTGCAGACCATATTTAGTTCCCTGGAACAGGTAGCTCTAGTCTCATTTGATTTATGGATATGCAGCAAATTCATTAGGGTTGGGTGTGAGATTGCTCTGTACGCCAGACATAAGTCTCCTCTAAGAAGTCTATGCAATGCAGAGTATAGTGACGGGGACTGTAAGGTTGGGATGTGCAAGGCATGTGCTGGAGTCCCTTGATCTTCTTTGTTAGAAACCTCTGAGGTCTCTCCAATTGCTGCAGGTGCTTTGTACGGTACATGCCAAATGGGGTGTTATACTCAATTAGGGTTGACTTCAAAGGATAGAAATTTCACAACATCCAAACTCTAATGTGTGAAGACCAGATGATTGAAGTTGTAAAATATCAAACTTTGTGAATGGAGATTGCCATGCAGTGTGGAATAGGACATTTACCATTCTCTTTGCTGTAGCATGATCTCAGAGTTGGGGTATTTAAATAACAGGGGGTGTGGGGGTGCAGTGGGGCTTGCTCTCCTGCAAAAATGTGAAAAAAGACATTTTTACCTGTTAGGTTTTATTTTATTTTTTTTATGTTCTATATTTCACAACATCGATTATCTGATCTTCAATGATCAGAGGTTCGATGTTGTGAAATTTTGATCCTTTGAAGTAGACCCCTCAATTATGGGCTGGATTAGTGCTGAGTATATCGGGGTTATGACCTCCTTTGCTTTTGAGCTAATGCCTTTACTTATCAAGTGCGCTATGTAGAAAGCCTTCCTTACTACAGTAGACAGATGGTGGTCAAAGTTAAGATCACAGTCAACTTGTGATCCCAGATCCCTTACCACTTCATGGGTTCTTAGGGCATTGTTGTTGACTTGATAGTGTGAAGGGACACTGTTTTTGGCAAATGGAATGATGATGCATTTCTTTGCATTCAATTTGAGACCAGGACTAAGACACCAGTTGTTGATCTGCATAAGACCCTCCTGGAGTTTATACTGATGTCATTTGGGGATTCAATAATTGCACCCAGTTTGCAGTCATCCACAGACTTGGTCAGCCAGAAGCCCTTAGTTTTGGCCTGAACTTTTGAGAAATATATACCAAACAGTAGGGGGCCTAGCACTATCCCTGTGGCACCCCACTGGTGACAGGTGTGTGTCTGGTTTGTGAGCCATTTGGTAACCCATCTTACAACAAAGGGATTTACATTCAGCTTGCTAAGTTTATTGGTAATGCTTGAGTGTGGGATTGTGTCGAAAGCCTTTGCCAAGTCGAGGTATGCTGTGTGCACAGATTTACCTTTGTCAATGGCCCTGGTCACATTTCCAAAGAAATCCACCAGATTTAACAGGCAGGATCTGCCCTTAATGAAGCTGAATTGGGTTGGATCCAGGGTTTTGAGGTCACCTATGTCTTTATTTATGAAGTCCATAATGATACATTCCACGGCCTTACAGATGAGGCTGGTCAGGCTTATGGGTCTGTAATTTCCTGGGTCCGTTGCTAGGCCACCTTTGTAGAGGAGAATAACTGTTGTTCCATTCAACAGGAACAAAGCCTGTGATCAGGCTATGATTGAAAAGGGTACTTAATGGCAATACTAGTTCATGTTTTAGCCTGTCTAGAAGACAGCCTGGGATGACGTCTGGTCCCATAGAGGCTGTGTTTTTTGCCTTGGACAAGGCTTTAATGACCTGCTCTTCAGAAATGTAGGGTGGGGGGGAGTTTGGGGGAAGGTTTGTGATTAGTTTGGAGGGGATAAAGGAGTGAATGGAGGAAAAAGAATAACATGATTAAAAAGGGGCAAAGGAGGAATTGTCTAAAGAAACAAGGAGCACTAAAATTCATGTGAAATGAAGACAGCTCAGGGATTAAATGGGGCAGTGGTGCAGGTGGAGAGAATTTATGGGATATATGTTGTGCCATGAATTGATTAAGTATTAGAGCCCTGGAGCAAAACTTGACACTGAAAAAGTTAATATAACATCTTGAATGAAGTGGTGGAAAAACCTCCCACACAGGGTGTTCACCCCTTGCACACCATTGCTTAATAAAGCCTACTCTGAACCTGCACAACATCAGGGAAATTTACTTAATTTTAGTAGAATGAGCAGCCAGATTTCCAGGTCTTAAAGGATCACTTGAAAACTGATTTTTTTTGCATGTACTTGAAAGAAAAAACAGCAGGGATGTAAGCCTAAACAAGAATGGAAGGAAAACTGTAGATGGCAAAGGCATTATAAAAAAATTGAACAAGTTATTTGTGTTAATGCTCAAAAAAATAAATAAATAAAAAATAAGGGTGCTATGACTGAAAAGAAAAAAACAAAGAAATGAACAGATGTGTAAATATTTAAGTAGTAGTAGTACTAGAAAAGGAAATTTCTGGATTATTATAACAAAAAATGGTGTAAAATTAAAAACTATGGTCTGCAAATCTGTTCAACCACTTTTCAATGTTGCTGTCTTGGAATTACAGGGAAAGAGGGTAAACTGGAAGAGAAGAACTGCCAAAACAGGGAAGGGAGTGACAAGTGAATATGTTATCAAAAAGCAGCCCATGTGGAATTCCAAATGAAACTTTTTATTTCTCTTATCAGACTGATATGATTGCATTTGTTTTTTATTCATATTTTATTCATTCATTCATGTTTTCATTAATTTATCCATCCACAATCCAGTACCTGTTTTATGTCAGTCATGTATTGGGCATAAGACAGAGAACTAGTCTCGATTATGATACTAACCCACCATAGTCTTTTCTTCACAGATGGCGGAATAACAAGTGGAAGAACACAGAGTCCTCACCATTGCTAGATACACCAAGGATAAACTAACTGAGGATGCTAATGGAGTTAGTGAGGTGTGGTAATGGGATAACAGTGGGCAGGTACATAGCAGAAATCTTATCTCCCTGTCTTCTATTAACCCTATATCGAAAAAAGTAAACGCTTACTACATAGGGGTTCCCTTCCTTATTTCATTTATGTTCTATTTCCTGAGTTGTCCAAATTAATTTTGGCTCCATTTTACTCAATCCCTCATGAGAAAAGCTTCACAAGTAAATTTAACAAGTAAAATACAATTACATAACACATGTAAAATTACATATAAAGACATAGAGACTAGAGAACAATTAAATTTGCACTCCTTTCTATTCTGGGGCATCTCAGAAAAAATCATTAAACAGAAATGGCAAATTCTGTACAAAAATAAATAGTTTCTGAAGGAAATCCATTCTTAATATATCTATCACAGGCCAAAGATGTCCTTCTCCATGCTAACAAACACATCAGTATGAGAGATATGTGCTATGAGACAGAAAAATTATCACGGAGAGAGTTAATTGGTAAATACAGGACAGCTCAATAATACAATAATATGATGGTGATAATATGCAGTTCAGAGACATAGTAAGCATTAAGAATCATCTCATTATCTGTCTTTGAATTCAACACTGCACTGCCAAATTTAAATGTGCTGGTATTACCCCCACCAGCCCATGCATCGTGGTTGTACAGACCCCTTCCAGCATATGGTCATGCCCATGCACAGACACACACACACACACACACACACACACACACACACACACACACACACACACACACACACACACACACACACACACACACACACACACACACACACACACACACACACATCTTTTCAATATGTACACATACTTGTGCTATGAGTTCTAATCAGAAGAGTGACAAGGTTATGCAAAAAAGAAGTTATGTCTTACCATAACATTCCATCTGAGTTGTTGATCTTCTTCTAGTCATCACTGATGGGTTCGGTTCCAAGCCCTCGGAACCGAGTCGGCCTTATACCAAGCTTGCATGCACCAAAAATTCTCAAGTTAAGCTTCTACCCACAATGCCCTTCACTCAGTTACCTCAGATTGAGTTTGCATGCAACATATAGAAGAAACAGAAAGTCAGAGGTCATCTCTGCGCAGAAACCCTAAAACACCACAAAAACCCAGAAGATCCGCCAGGAGCCTTTGGTGGGGGTCAGTGGGAGGGTGTGATGACTGGAAGAAGATCAACAACTCAGGTGGAACGTTATGGTAAGACATAACTTCTTCATCTGAAGTTGTTAATCTTCTTCCTATTCATCACCGATGGGACAGAATCCCAAGCTACTTGGAGAACCTGGGTGGCCTTTATAGAAGAACATTCCTGAGAACCATTGAGCCAAAGGCCACTCTTCCCCTGGAGACCAGATCCAATTTGTAATGCTTGATGAAGGTATGGGGTTTAGCCCAAATGGCTGCTGCACAGATGTCATCCATGGAGGCCCTAGAGTGGAAGGCAACCGATGCGATAGCCCTAGTTGAGTGAGCTTTGATTTGATCAGGCTTAGATTCATTCTTAAGTGAATATGAGAAGCTAATGCAATCCCTGAGCCATTTTGACAAAGTAACTTTAGATACTGCACACCCCATTCTAGGACCAGAAATGGAAATGAAAAGTTGGTCCGACTTGCGGAAGGACTTAGTTCTGTCCAAGTAGAAATGTAATTGTCTATGAACATCCAATGAATGTAGGCAGCATTCTCCCTTGTTTGAATAATTTGGAAAGAATACAGGGAGCTCAATGGACTGGTTAAAAGAAAAATTGGAAACCACCTTGGGGAGAAAGGATGGATTAGTTTGAAGTGATACTGTCTCCTTATGGAAGATCAGATAAGGGCTCTTGGTACATAAGGCTTGTAACTCAGATATTTGTCTAGCTGAAGTGACTGCCACCAGAAACAAGGATTTCCATGACAGGAATTTTAGATCACATGTTGCAGCAGGCTCAAAAGGGGGTAGAGAGAGAGACTGGAGAACCCGGGAGAAATTCCATGCCTCCACCGGCTGCCTGATGGGAGGTCTGCTGTGGAAAATTCCCTTGAGGAAGGTCCGACTCCATCTGAACCATTATGGAAGTTGGAAATAGCTGCTAAATGGACTTGAATGGTGGAAGCTGATGCACCATTGTCGAAAAACTTAGCAAGGTAATGAAGAATAGTAGCTACAGGAGCAGAAAATGGATCTAGCTTCCGATTATGTGACCAGATAGAGAATCTTAAAGTTTTCTGGTGGATGGTTTATGGGAGGCCAGTATAATATCATAGACAGATGAGGAGAGGGTTTCCTGCCTGGCAACTAACGGAAGTGGCGAAACCAAGCCGTTAGCTTAAGAGTGGATAGATTTGGTGGAGTCAGCCCTTGTGGGTGAGATATGAGGTCCTGATGAGTGTCTAGGATCCAAAGATGTTGTAAAAGATGAGGTTGGAGGAAGGGAAACCACACTTGATGAGGCCAGAATGGGGCAATGAGGATCAAATTGCTTCTCAACCAAATAGCTTTCCTTAAAAAAAGGGAGATCTGAGGTATCGGAGGATAAGCATAAAGGAGACTCGTGGGTCAATCGTGAACCAAAGCATCTCTCGGTGACTCCCCATGAGGGGGAAAGAGGGCAAAGTAGCTGCTGCATTTTGTGTTTGGGGGGGGCAAAAAGATTGCAGCATGGCTGGCCCCAACGGCTGAAGATTTCTGCCATCACACTCGGATTGAGAGACCACTCATGAGGACAGAGGATGCATCTGCTCAGCCTGTCCACAATCATGTTGGAGCTCCCCGGGATATGCATTGCAATCAGAAAGCGGTTGGGGGCTATCGCCCAATGCCAGATTCTCATGGCTTCATGGCATAGGGGGTAGGATTTGGTCCCTCCCTGTATGTTTATGTACCAGACAACGAACATGTTGTCCGACTGGATAGCAATCGTTCCTGACAGAAGGAGCAGAAGGAATGCTTGCAATGCCAACAGCACTGCTCTTAACTCCAGGACATTGATATGCAAATTAACCTCTATGCTGGACCATGTGCCTTGGACTGACTTTCCCTGGAAGTGATCCCCCCATCAGGGAAGCACCCGTGGTCACCATAGTGCTGGGTTGGGGAGCCTGGAAGGGGCGACACCAAAGATTTTTGTCTGTACTCATCCACCAGAAGAGATCTTGTTTTCAGGTGCTAGTGATGAGAATCTGTGAGCTCAGGGGATGAAGATTGGATATCCATTAGGACAGAAGGAGCCACTGTAGCAGTCTCATATGTAATCTGGCTAGGGGAACAATTGGGATAGCTACCACCATAGACCCCAGAGCCTGAAGAATTTGCCTTGCAGACACCTTTCTTCGACAGAGTATCACTTGAACTTGTGCTCTTAATCTCTGAAGCCTGTGAGGGGGAAGAGAGACCAGACTTGATTGAGTGTGGAATACTGCCCTTATAAATTCCAATTGCTGTGAGAGCCAAAGGTTGGATTTTTTCCCAGTGAATGGTGATGCCCAGCAACTCCTCTAGTACTACAGTTTAGAGGAGGGCCCTGACCAGATGGCGCTTGGTGGAAGTGGAGATGAGCCAGTCGTCTAAATACGGAAACACCTGGAATCCCTGAAGTCTCAGATGAGCTGTGACCACTGTTAGGCATTTCTTGAACACTCTGGGGACCGTTGAAAGACTGAATGGCAGGGCTCTGAACTGGTAGTGATTGGCTCCCAGCCAGAAGCAAAGGAGACTCCTGGAGTGCTTGTCCATTTTGATGTGGTAATACGTATCCTGGAGGTCTAACGAGCACATCCACACACCCTCCTGCAGAAAGGCGAGGATGGATTGAATCATGACCATGCGGAACTTGGTCTGAACCACTGATTTGTTTAGTTGACTGAGATCCAGAATGAGTCTCCAGTCCCCAGTCTTCTTTGGCACTAAAAAGAATCTTGAGTAAAACCCTGATCCATACTGGTCTGGAAGGACTTGGTGGATGACTAATTTTTGACATAGCATTCGTATTTCAGAAGCTGCCTCCTCCCTTTGACTGGGTAGAACATTGGGAAGGGATTTTGGAGGTCTTGGTTAAGAGATTAGGGGAATGTGATAGCCTCTGGAAATTATTCTCTGCACCCACTGATCGTTTGTAATAGAGAGCCAGGCAGCTTGGTACAGAGAGAAACACGCCCCGACTGCTTCCAGAGGAAAGCGATTGGGCAGCACTTCAGGAGCACTGATCTTCCCAAGAAAGAATCTCTGGAGTCCTGATTTTGGGGACCCCCTCTGCCCTGAAAGGGGCATCTTCCATTATTGGAACCCCCTCTGCCTCTGTGGGAGTCCTCACCACATGCCTCATGGAAAGGACCTTGAGACTTTTTGTGTCACATCTTTCCACTCCTCTGGTTCCTGGAGAAGGAGTGCTGAGGTTTGGAAAAATGTAGACCCACAGCAGACAAGGTCTTCCCATCCTGCTCACACCTGGCTAATGTATCCTTGACCTTAGCACTGAACAAAGCTGATAGTTCGATAGGGGCGTTTAAAAAGGAAGACTTGAAGGAGTCCGCGAGGTCACAAATGCTCATCTAGGCATGGCGTCTCATAACTACGCCTGCACCTGCAGATCTAGCTGCTCCTTTGGTTGCGTGGGACAGCAACCTCATGGATGAATTGGAGATTGACTCTAGGGTGGCAAATTGGGAAGCAACTTTATCACGTGCCCCATCTGAAATGTGGCCCATGAGGGTTCCAGAGAGCTCGGTGATGAGATCTCTCTGGAGCCTCATAAAATATGCCAAAAAGTTCAGAGACCTGACAGCAAAGGTTGCTGACACAAAAACTCACTTCCCTAACCTGTCCACCACCCAGGACTCCCTGTTGGGTGGGTGTCCAGCAGGACTTTCCTCCACAAGGTCCTATTTCGTGGTCACCGCCATCACCATAGCATCTACTGGCAAACCTCTAGACCAACCAGGATGATCCTCTGGAGGGGAGAGTATCTTATCTGATCTCCTGCGGATGGCCTCAATGGTGTCGGGATTCTTCTATGATTCTTCTATTCGGATGAAGTAGGAGAAACGAAAACGTACTGTGTATTTGGAGGCATTTATGTGAACTGTTTGTGGCTTGTGGATTAAACTTCTGTTTCCTGTGACAGCTTCGGTTCTATGCTTTATTGTTTTACCTTCTGGGTCATCATACTGTCTAATTTCAAGATTCTTCTATGCCCACTGCACGATGAGCTTGACCAACTCATCAGCAGGGGATCACCCAAGAAGTAGAGGGCCAAGAGCAGAATGCCTGCTGGAATACGGATTCCTTCGAGGAAGGATTGGAGGGCTTCCAGTCACCCCCTCTGCTTCAGGATTTTCAGGATGTCTCCAAATAAGACATTGTCAGGGGGTGACCGTGGGGATCCTTCCCCATCATTGTAGCCCGTATCTTCTGTAATGGACTCCTCTGGGGAATACATGTGTTTCCTCTTACATGCCCATTTCCAAGGGGGTTCTTCGGTGGGAGCATCCGAAGAAGACTCAGAAAGGGAAATACCCTGAACAGGAGTTTCCTGAGCCTTGCGCTCTCAAAGTCCTGGGGGGGGGGTGGCCTTTGACAGTGGCAGCTCAGAGTAAATGGATGGAAGGTCCGATGTAGGAAGATTGCTCGAAGCAAGCACCCTCTCCATCATCCGGGAAGCAGGCCCACCTGAAGAGGAATGGGAGCCCGGAACCGAAGAAGACAATTTTGGAACCAGAGCCACACCCCACTCCACTTGGTCCGCTCTTGGGGACAGACCTTCAAGCAAAACCAGGGTGGGAGTCACCCTCGGACCAGAAGACAGAACCAGCAACACAACTGGAACCGTGGCCGGAACCGAGGGTTCCACCCCCCCCAAGCATGAGATTGAGGAAGGGTGGGTTCGAACAGAACCAACACCCAAAGGGGCCTTGGAGCCTCAAGCATGGTCGTTGTTGGCACCGAGGTAAGGGGTCCTCCTGCAGACATTCGAAATATGAGCCTCGGAACCGAGGAATCTAAAGGAGGAGAATACGTAGGGGTCGCTGGAGTAATAGACCCAAAGCCCGGAGTGGGATGGGCTCTAGGAAAATTTGTAACTCCCCTGGCGGTCAGCAGCTGATCAAAGAGGTGCACCACATCCAATTCTGATCGATGCCCCTGAGGGGGAATCAGGCCGGTCCAAAAAGGGACATGAAGGCTTATCTGGCAAATGGGTCTGCAGACGGGGAGTACTGGATACGTGATGTATTGAAAAATGGCACCGACGATTCCAGTTTGGAAACCAGCAGCAGGGGAACAATCGGAGCCGAGAACAGTCTTGGAGCCGAGGTCACAGCTGGGGTGGAGGTCAATAGCGGCTTTGAAGCCATTGTCGGAATCGACGTCAGAGCAGAGATGGGGGGCGTCAGTGCCGAGGTAGAGAAAGGCAAACTGGTTGGAACTGAAGTTGTAGTTGGTGCCGTAGTCATCAGAGCTGGGACAGGTGCCGACAAGGTGACCTCGGTATGAAGCAATGGAGCCAGACTCGGAGCCGAGGTAGTCGGAACCGAGGAGGCAATACGGTGCTTAGTAGAAGTCTTGTGAGCCTTGTGCTTATGACCTTTGCCCCTATCACTGGCCGGTGAAGACAGGTCTGAACGAGGACGTCTCTTATCCACAGAAGGAAGGGATGAGACCAACGACACAGAAATAGCCTCTGAAAATGGCGAAGGAAGCAGGCCGTTAAGGATTAACTTGTTTCGTCTTTCATTCAGCGTCTGCTGAATGAAGCTGGCACAAATGTCACATGGAGGTTTCGCCGATAAGTGCGGAACCCCCAAACAATACACATATTCTCCATGTAAATCACTATTCGGGAGTTTACCACTGCAAGAAGAGCAGTGTTTAAACCCCATAGTCCCTTTCTATTCCGATATAACAGAAGAAACACAAACACGTTAAAGTCGAAGAAAGATATAGAGAGAAGGGAAAATACCAACAATGGTATAGGGAATGCCACAAGGGTAAAAGGGTCAATACCAACAATGGTACGAAAAAGAAATATCTGTGGGTAGAGCTGAGTGAGTAATTAGAAAAAAAGATAACAAACTGACAGTAAAGAACTCACAAATACTGATAAAATTTGAAAAAAATATAACAGCTGGAGAGCTCGGTAAAATGCTGCTATATAGCTGCATGGCAAACAAGATCTGAGGTAACTGAGTGAAGGGCATTGTGGGTAGCAGCATAGCTCAAGAGGTTTTGGTGCGTGCAAGCTTGGTATAAGGCCAACTCGGTTCCAAGGACTCATAACCGAACCCATCAGTGATGAATAGGAAGAAGATTAACAACTTCAGATGAGAACTTACACTTACTACTGCCACTGCTAAGCACATGCAGCAAATGTTTGAAGCTGCAGATTATCTCATACTGAGCAGGATTACTGTAACAGCAACACATACTCACTAGGGTAAAACTAACCCATCTCATGATGGTCTAAGCCCAACTCATCTTCCCTATTAGTGGGTGAACAATACAAATCTTGCTGAATTCTGCTGTATCAGGGTCAAGGATGGAATGGCCACTGGCCTACATATCTCCAAGGATAACTTGACAGATTTTCCCATTACTACAGTCATTCAGCAAATATAAAGAAACAAAGCAACAGACTGATTGACTTTCCTAGTTCTGGCACATAGACATACAGGCACATGAGTATCCCTTATGAGCATATCTGGTTTGGGGCTTACTGAAAAGGAAAGCAGAAATAAACTCTTGATCACTTTATGATGGAGGCTGTCCATGCAATATTGCATTTTGTCTTTCGGAAGATTAAATACAGAGGATAGAAGTATAGAAGTGCCAGAAGAGAGCTGGATGGCTAAAATCTACAGAGGCAGAACAAATGTGACAAAACAGATGAAGTATATTAGATTAAAATGCTGTGAAATTATGCATTCTTAAGGGAAAAAACTTCTGTGCTTTTCACCTCCATGCATTCTAAAGGTGTTCTGGTGTACAGTCCACCCCAGGCTTAATTTATTCTTCTTCTAAATGTGGTAAAGATTAAGGAAGAATATTTCGATTTGTCTTGCAATTCCCAAGCAAAATATATTGAGTTTCTCTCCTCACAACACCTTTCCCTTAAACTCCACTACCTTTGAGGTCAAAGTGTCACCCAACACCATAGTCACCATGTGTTTTTTTTTTTTTTAGGACCATAGACAAACTTAATTCACAAATGATGACATGAATTACTGAGTTGGTTGCTATCACTTGCTTTCTCTGCTCTACAGCCAGTTGCCAGCCAAAGTGTAATAAAACACTTACTTACAAAGCCATGTCTGACCCAGCTCTGCTAGAAATGCTACATCTAAAGAAATCCCAATCACTCTGCACTACACGCTCCAGAGACCTCAACCTCATTACCACAATCAACAGAACGTGCTGAAGGGACAGGTTCATAACTCAGAGACTGCCCATGCTATGGAATAGACTTCCCATACGTGACAAACAGAGCACCTCACTGGCTCTCTTCAAAAGAAATCATGATGGGTAGATGGGAAATAGAAAATTCACCCTTGGGATCACTCCAGTGGCTCTACTCGACAGAGGCACTGGGAAGTAAGGTCAGGTGGCATGATGCCAGGGTAATCCTATGAGCTAGGCTTGTAAAGGCCCCAGGGCCACTGGCCTAGAATACACCTATGAACCTATGAACCTATGAATCTATGAACCTATGAACCTATGTACCTATGAACATATGCCCAGTACAATACACTGCCCCACTTATTACTGTTGATCAGGTGCAATTCAAGTGAGATGGAATTGTGCTAATGTTGCTGAAGCCAAGATGACTCCATCAATGAAACAACTTTAAAAGCCAAGGCGGTGGGTACTGCTTTGTTGGAATTACTGTCTAGATCTGCACTGGCTGTCCTACTCCAGCTGATGAAGAATGTAAGTGAGTTGAAAATGAGTAGAGAAAAACAAGTAATAAGCAGGAAAATGACTGATTAGTAAGAAACCTAATAGATGTGGAGTATAGCTTGGAGTATGTAAGGCTAAGCCCTGTTAAAAAGCTTCATCCTCCAGCCCTGGGTTCAATTCCTTCAGTCTTTACCAGCATAATCTGATGCTTTGTGCAGCTAATATGTCCAGACATTGCCCTTACGTTGGTCTTGAAAATAGACACTTGAGATTTCTAGATTTCATCCTTAACATAAATGACATAAAATAACATGCTGTAAACTAACCACAGTATATCAACTCTCATTGGATGCCTGCAGTGATTTTTCCTCTTCAAAGCATCACATGCCAAGTTTTGTTCTCACAGTCAGTATGAGTTTTAGGGAAGTACATTTATCTGCTCAGTTTTTGTGCTACATGCAGCAAATGCAAAACAAACAAACACGCAAACAAATAAAATAAAACAATACATTTGCCTCTTTCTGTTCTGAAAAAAAAAGTAATTCACTGAAGTAGTGGGGTTGTAGGAAAAGAAAACCATTTAATTAGCTAGACTCTGCAGTTAATTCAGTAGGTAGGCAGAAGCAGAGAGCTATCTGTTCCTAATCAAAGAAATGTATGTATGTATTTATTTATTCACTGTTGATTAAGATGGTCCCGTTAGACCTATTGAATCTTTTCAGGAGTAGAAATGAATAAGGAAATTTCATCAGGACATTTGGGAAATACATTTTAAAGTTCCATTTTATTCCACCAGTAAGTGCCATGGGAATGTTAATATTCAGTTAGGCTATCACTAACTCAGAGTTAGGACCTCAATTTAACATCTTCTCAGAATGTCTTTCCAGGAATGCTGCCACCCCCCATCCCCTATGTTTTAGTCCCATGATCCACTACAGGGTGAATCAGGAAATGTGAATCCAAGCACCTGGTGTGGAGATTTTCACTCTCCTTCTTCTCATCTTTTAGTCATCATCAGTGAATGTGTTACTTGAAGATCCTTGGCACTGACTCGCCTATCTGCCTGCGTGATGGTAACATTCAGTGACACATTACCTTCACAGCATGCTATTAATTTAAAATATTAATTTAAAATAACTAGAATCATCAGATGTCTTGGAGCAACATATTGTCAAGCTGGCATTCACAAATAGCTTCTGAAATATAGCAGTACAAAATTATGGATTTCTGCAAATTTTCATTAATGCACTGTTTTATTGTTATTAATATTATTATTATTTTATTATTTTGTCAAGTGCATTTAACAACAGAGACAAATTAGTTTATGTATATGAGTATATATCTGTATAAATATATATATATATATATATATATATATATATATATATATATATATATATATAGTTTATATCCAATTGGTCGCACGTCCAAAGGTCGATCCGGCAGAATTCCGAACCTAATTGTTGAATCTCATTCACATGAATGCGCAGAATGTCGCGTGCAACATCGAATTTGACTTTTTCGATCGCACACCCACCGCAAAAAGCGCTACCATTGGTCGACAGGTGAGTATAGTGGCCTGGCCGGCATTTGGTATTCTCGGGTTCGACATCCGTAGCTTCGACATTCCACAGTCGGCAGTTGGCATTTTTGCGTTGGACCATCGGCCATACGAGCAAATGCATGTACACCATATATATATATACACATATATATATATATATATATATATATATGTATATATATATATATATATATATATATATATATATATATATATGTATATGGGTCCCCTTCAAAATGCCAAAATTCAAAACATATGTTCAAAATTTTGAAATACCAACATTCTGAATGGGAAATCGCATACAGCATGGACCGGGAGATTTCCCTCGTCCTCCCTGTAGTGTGATCTTGGAGTTCGTATATTTAAGTAGGGGGTGTGTGGGGGGTGCAGGGGGGGGGAAACCCTCCCTGCTATACACAGTTTAATGTGTGCCTTTTTAATTTTACGGGTCTAGTTCACATTTTTGAACATTCAAATGTTCGATCATATGGTCCCGGCCATATGAATTTCAAACATTTGAACATTCAGTTATGTGAAGTAGACCTATATATATGGTTTACATTAACAATCCTGAGTGCAGGTTAGAAGAAAATAGGAATGTGAATAACAGTTGGATGATTCCGTTTTGTCTAACCTGCATAAGTGCGACTGTTCTGTTTCATGAATGCAACAGTGCATTCACACACATGTATTCGGTTTCTTGAGCACAGATCATGGTAAAGTGGGGATCGGGAAATTACCCTTTTCCCTACTGTAGTATGATCTTGGAGTTGGAATATATTATTTCTAGGGGGTGTGGGGGGTGCAGGGGGGCTTGGCCCCCCTGCAAAAATATTTTTTTTGGTTTTGTGCAGTACGTATGTACTGCTTCAAGGTGTAACATTAAGCGGTGTTACGTGAAATGCAGGAATATAGGCATTATGTCGAATAATGTTGGCATTATATTCAACATAGTGCCTATGTTCCTGTTTTGATTTTTGGAGGTATGATTTGCGAAAATGACCAGATTTTATTCCGGTTTTAAACCATATATGTGTATATATATACATATACACACACACACACACACACACACACACATATATATATTTTTATATATATATATATATATATATATATATATATATATATATATATATATATATATATATAATACAAGGTATTTCTCTGGATTTCCTCATCTTCAGTAACATGTTTAAGAGCCTAAAGAATTAAATCAGCTCTGCTTATTGCTAACAATTTTGTATCCAGATGGCCCTCATGGTAGATATTACTTAGATCTGCTTCAAAAATTAATTTCCTGGATTTCATTATGCTTTCGATTAACTTACTTATTTCCCCTTACTTGTGTCATGAAATGATTAATCTAACCTACTACACTAGCAAGGTAATCAGAAACCCCTAAGGCTTACCACACTAGAAATTCAGATTACTTGCCTTAAGGATTGCAGAAGCAGTTTCCTTGAGAAGAGCTGACTTGTTTCATTAATTTGGCAACTGTTGATGGGTATGCCTGCAATCTAACTGTGAGCTGGAACTGAATGCCCAATGATGGGGTTGTGATGCTGGCGATTACAGAGAATGTGTGAATTGAACATGGGATTGCAAAATCAAAGTATCATTTTTTAATGAACAAGACAGCATGTTTAGCAACTAAACTAATCATCCACCTGGCAATCTGTCCTTTGCCATAGTAATACTCTGTATTCCATTATATCATAGCTGTTGTGCATCAACAGGCATTGTCAAATGCTACATTTATCTCAAGATAACTAAGGTTCTTATTGTTTTCTAAAATAAGTAGTAACAGAAGATGAGTAATTGATACAACTCCAAAAGAATACAAAAACTCATACTCTGTCTTAAAGAATAACCATGTTCCTACTGCATTCTACCCCCCCCCCCCAAAAGATATGCATTAAGCATCAAATAAATGCATACAGCTACAATGGATTTCTACTGTAGGACTATAATGCATTTTTTTAAACAATGTGCTTTTTGAGCTACAAAAAAGCCAGTGTGGAGTGAAGATGAGTTCCAAGATCTAAAGGGTTTGCTGTCCTTTACAAGAATGATGGACTGGCCACAAAGAATGATTATTTTAATTACAGGATATTCATTCACTCCATTCATTTAGTCATTCATTTTCTGATTACCAGCTCAGTCCAACATAATTAGTGAAAGGTGAGGGGGACCCACATCTTATCCTTTCATTCACTGGGCACAAAGCACAGTACTCACCCTGCACAGAGGGTTGAGCCATCACAAGGTTTGCGTGTCCATGTTTGCAAACACATGCACATGAACATGCAATTACACACACACACACACACACACACACACACACACACACACACACACACACACACACACACACACACACACACACACACACATGCACCAGCCAAGGAAATGCAGAAATGCCAGCAGGAAGACATAAGTGTAGCAATATGTGTGCATGTATGTATGTACACACACACACACACACACACACACACACACACACACACACACACACACACATACACGCACCAGTCAAGGAAATGCAGAAATGCCAACAGGAAGACATAAGTGTAGCAATATGTGTGTGTGTAAGATATATGTATGTATGTACACACACACACACACACACACACACACACACACACACACACACACACACACACACACACACACACACACACATGCACAGTCCCTTGCTATCTGACACATACACAACACATGCACAAATTTACAAATTTACCTACAGCAAGCACCCTGTTCACCTATGACACATCTTTGGGATGTGGGAGAAAACTGTAGCACCCAGTGAAAATCTGGACATGCACTGGGAGGATGTGTAGACTTAACACAGATAGCATCTCAGATGAGAAAGGAACTGGGGATCCAAATTCTATGAGGAGGTTATGCTAACAGCTGTGCCACTATGACACCCATTACATGATATTATTCCTTTCAGACATTTGTAGTCAGACTCAAAAATCTACCTGCCATTTGTACATTCATCCTCTCCAAACACTAGTATATTCAAGGTTCGGTGTCATAGTTGCTATGATGTATGTAGACTACAAGCCTCAAACCAAGCACACTTTTGATTGCATAACTGACTTCTTCAAATTTTGCACCACAGAGACAAAATGTCATTACAGCCGAGTGCACCTCCATGCATTTCTGCAGTTACCTCCTGCTAACACCTGTAGGCATAAAATAGTGTTTGTTCATATATGCAATAATTATTCCAAAACCATGAAACAAACACGGTATCAGAAGATGTCATCTTAAAGCATACATGAACCCAAACACAACTGCATTGATATTTGACCTCTGTCTAATGCAGCTAAAAAGATCTTCTTCTCTTTCGGCTGTTCCCATTAGGGGTCACCATAGCAGATCATCTGTTTCCATTTCTTCCTGTCCTCTGCATATTGCTCTGTCACACCAACCACCTGCATGTCCTCTCTCACCACATCCATAAACCTTATCTTAGGCCTTCCTCTTTTCCTCTTACCTGGCAGCTCCATCCTTAGCATCCTTTTCACAATATACCCAGCATCCCTCCTCAGCACATGTCCAAAAAAACGCAATCTCGCCTCTCTGACTTTTTTTTCTCCAAAACGTCCAACCTGAGCTGACCCTCTAATATACTGATTCCTAATCCTGTCCATCCTTGTCACACCCAGTGCAAATCTTAACATCTTTAACTCTGCCACTTCAAGCTCCGACTCCTGCCTTTTTGTCAATGCCACTGTCTCCAACCCATATAACATAGCTGGTCTCACTACCCTCTTGTAGACCTTCCCTTTCACTCTTACTGGTATTCGTCTGTCACAAATCACTCCTGACACTCTTCTCCACCCACTCCATCCTGCCTGTACTCTCTTCTTCACCTCTCTTCCAAACACACCATTACTCTGAACTGTTGATCCCAAGTACTTATACTCATCCACCTTTGCCAACTCTACTCCCTGCATCCTCACCATTCCTCTATCCTCTTTCTCATTCACACACACATATTCTGTCTTAGCCCTACTGACCTTCATTCCTCTCCTCTCTAGAGAATATCTTCACCTCTCCAGGGTCTCCTCAACCAGGTCTCAACTCTCACTACAGATCACAATGTCATCTGCAAACATCATAGTCCATGGAGCCTCCTGTCTGATCTCGTCTGTCAACCTGTCCATCACCATTGCAAATAAGAAAGGGCTCAGAGCTGATGCATGATGTAATCCCACTTCCACCTTAATCCCACTGCAGACTTCACCACTGTCACACTACCCTTGTGCATATCCTGTACCACTCTTAAATACTTCTCTGCCACTCCTGACTTCCTCATACAATACCACAACTCCTCTCTAGGCACCCTATCATATGCTTTCTCCCAATCCACAAAGACACAGTGCAACTCCTTCTGAGATTCTCTATATTTCTCCATCAACACTCTCAGAGCAAACATCACATCTGTAGTGCTCTTTCCTGGCATGAAACCACACTAATCATCACCTCCTTTCTTAACCTAACTTCCACTACTCTTTCCCATAACTTCAAGCTGTGACTGATCAGTTTTATCCCTCTGTAGTTACTACAGCTCTGCACATCACCCTTATTTTTAAAAATAGGTACCAAAAACACTTTTTCTCCACTCCTCAGGCATCCTATAACTTTCCAAGATTTCATTAAATAATCTGGTTAAAAACTCCACTGCCATTTCTCCTAAGCACCTCCATGCTTCCACTAGTATGTCATCTGGACCAACAGCCTTTCCATTCTTCATCCTCTTCATAGCTGTCCATACTTCCTCCTTGCTAATCTGTTTCACTTCCTGATTCACTATCCCCACATCATCCAACCTTCTCTCTCTCATTTTCTTTATTCATCATCCCCTCAAAGTACTCTTTCCATCTGCTCAACACACTCTCCTCGCTTGTGAGTACCTTTCCCTCACTATCCGTTATCACACTTACCTGCTGCACATCTTTCCCAACTCAATCCCTCTGTCTAGCCAATTGGTACAGGTCCTTTTCTCCCTCTTTAGTGTCCAACCTTTCATACACCTCTCCATATGCCTTATCCTTAGCCTTCGCCACCTCTCTCTTTGCCATGTTCCTCATCTCCTTATACTCCTGTCTATATTCTTCATCTCTCTGACAATACCACTTCTTCTTCGCCAGCCTCTTCCTCTGTATACTCTTCTGTACTTCCTCATTCCACCACCAGTTCTCCTTGTCCTCCTTCCTCTGTCCAGATGTCACAGCAAGCACCTTTCTAGCTGTCTCCCTTACCATCTCTGCTGTAGTTACCCAGCTATTCGGTAACTCTTCACTGCCTCCCAGTGCCTGTTTTAACTCTTCCCTGAACTCCACCTCACAATCACCCTTTTTCAACTTCCATCATTTGATCCTTGGTACTGCTGTCACACTTGTCCTCCTCTTCTTGATCACCAACATCATCCTACAGACCACCTTTCTATGCTGCCTAACTACACTTTCCCCTGTCACCACTTTACCGAATCCAATCTCCTTCAGACTGGCCCTCCTGCATAGGATATAATCTACCTGTGTACATCTCCCTCCACTCTTGTACATCACCCTATGCTCCTCCCCTTTCTTAAAATATGTATTCACAACAGCCATGTCGATCCTTTTCACAAAATCCACTACCATCTGACCTTCTGCATTCCTCTCCTTAACACCATACCTGCCCATCACTTCTTCATCCCCTCTCTTCCCTTCACCAACATGTCCATTGAAATCCACTCCAATCACCAGTCTCTCACCCTTGGGTACACTCACCACCACTTCATCCAACTCACTCCAAAATTTTTCTTTCTCATCCATCGCACACCCAACTTGCAGAGCATATGTACTAACAACATTCATCATTACACCATCAATTTCCAGCTTCATAAACATCACTCTATCCAACACTCTTTTCTCCTCCAAAACACTCTTGGCATACTGTTCCTCCAGGATAACCCCTACCCCATTTCTCCTTCCATTCACACCATGATAGAACAATTTGAGCCCACCTCCTATACACCTGGCCTTACTCCCCTTCCATCTGGTCTCTTGCACACACAATATATCAACCTTCCTTCTCTCCATCATATCAGTTAGCTCTCTCCCTATTCCAGTCATACTGCCAACATTCAAAATCCCTACCCTCACTACTACACTCCTAACTTTCCTCCTCTCTTTTTGCTTTCGGGCTTGCCTTCCCCCTCTTCTTCTCCTTTGCCCAACAGTAGCCCAATTTCTGTCAGTACCCTGTTGGCTAACAGTACTGGTGGCGGTCGTTGTTAACCCAGGTCTTGACTGATCTGGTATGGAAATCTGTATTGTTGTCCGCATATGTTATTTGGCAGAGGTTTTACACTGGATGCCCTTCCTGACGTAACCCTCCCCATTTATCTGGGCTTGGAACCGGCACTAAGAAATGCACTGGCTTGTGCATCCCTGAATATTACTTGTATAATGTTTATTTGTATTGTAAAATTTTTTATATTGCTCTGTGCTGTGGTAGCGTTGTCGCCTCACATTAACACTTTGTCCCGTTCGATTCTCAGCTAGAGTGTCTTCTGTGTGGAGACATGCGTGAATGGGCATACCTTCTTTGAAGGTTGTGCGTCAGGGCTGGTAACTTGGCACATAAAAATCTACTGCCAATCATTAGCAGACCGGAGTTCCACTGTGGCGACCCCTAACTGGGAAAAGCCCAAAGACACAACAACAACAACAACAGCTCTAAATAACTCAACATTCATGTAACACACAGAACTGCATAGCCTCATTTGAAAGCTCACAACTGTATGAAAAATATCATGCTGCTGGCAGTATGTGTCTTGCTTAAATGGTTACTGGGTTACTACTTACTATCATAAGCTGTTTATGCAACATTACAAAATTAATATTCACTGCCTTTATTTTGGGTTATAAAATCCAATGTGTAGCACCAAACTGAATAAATGTCATTAATGTAAAAATTAAATTATCCCGAATAGTTTGGCATTCACAGTTTTCTAGTAACACTTATAGTTCCAGAGATATGAGTATTTGTAAAAACTGTAAGGTGATAACTCCATTTTTTAATGCTCAAACCACACCCACTGGGACTTAAAAGTACACACTCAAAAGAGTTTTACTTTAGGGAATTAGACAAAACTTTGTGTTTCAATGTTCTATAATGCTTCAGAATTGCTTAGTTTCACTTAAGAAGGCAGTGAATAGTAATGTCACAAAAACCTCTTGCTCTTTATTACACAACTGTGACGGTGAAAGTATTTATGCCCATAGATAGTTGCCTACCAAGGATGCATTGTGCTGTCTCACTCATTTGATGTATAATATTTTACCAATACATTTTTATGAATGTACTCACTTCTTTGTTTGTAAATAAAAAGGTGGCAGTATGCATATGTTGTGTTTGGGTCAACCCGCTCCCAAAAGAAAAAAAATACTTATTTTTTCTCCAAATCCTCATTCGTAAAAAATAAATAAACAGAATTTTTTCTCTTAATAATTCAACAATTGAAGTCACTTCTCACAGGTGTAGCTGACTATCAGTGATGTAACTTCGATCTTGGAGCAAGAAATCTCGATAAAGCCTAACATAAAGGGGAGGGGGGGGGCTGCAAAGGTCTAAACAGGTTTTAAATATTGATGTTATAAACTTAGAAAGTTACTTGAATAACAGGATTTCTGTTAGTGTGCTTTTTCTGAAGGATATGAAGTCTGAAACTCAAATGTCACTAAAGTGACTGGAATCCTCAGTGATTTGCCAGAAAACTATGCATTTTATGAGGACAAACCAAAAATATGAAACAAAAATCTACACATTTTGCAAAACACTGTAGTCTTACTTCTGTCTGAATGTGTGTTTAATTACTCATACACTCTACACATTCAGCAACTTACCTCTACCCAATGAGGTAACAAAGCAGCTGCAGCTCCACTAGTCCACCAAATGCCCTCATTAACAAATAAAGACAAAATTAATAATCCAAGGCAAAGATATGGCTCTCAGGCAGCAACAACAGTCAGCAGCCCAGCAATAGTACCATCACAACCTTTCCAAAAATAGCAAAGCCAATACAGTGCATGCACTGCAGTGCCGGAAGCAGCTCCTGTTCAGCCGGCGCCTCCTCATCCAGTCTCGTGTTCTATCCTCTAATCCACAATCGGACTGAACCTTCATGCAAATCCTTCTCAGCTCAGGAAACAACCAGTGTTTGTAAAGCTTACATGTTAGAGTAACAGGCTGTGCACTATCCAGTTACAGTCCAATAACCTAAGTCCAGTCCCCACAACTGCCACAAGTATACTATGACAATGCCTAAGTCGATGAACCATCCCAATGGTCTTTGCATGGGAAGTGTACTTGGCATGTAAACACTGCATTTTTTTTTCAAAATGCTGTGAAAGTGTATGTTAATAATTTACGACATGTCCCTCATTCTGACAGCGTACTGTATCCCTTGATGACCAACACTGTGAAAGTCTGTGCCCCTGACTTTATTAATTGTAGGCTGGCAGGCATTAGAATTATTCAATTCACAAGTTGAGTATATACATTACTAACCAGTTATAAAGGAGTGCAGTATTTTCAAATGGTTAAGTAATACTAGTTAGTACAGGTTATGTGAGAAGTAGCAGTGACATAAGTACTATAACTCCTTCACTGAAATTTTGAGCTCTAACACTTTATAACCCGGGAAGACTATTATCATGTTTTTGTTAGCTGTCATTTCTTATTGATGCATATAGAAGCCAACAAGCTGCACACCACACACATACACACATATCTGACTAACAACTAATATGTTTTATCATTAATAAAGTGGACTTCAATTACCTGACTCAAGTAAAGTTCTATTCAGTTTTTTCTACCCAACAGCCAACCGGAAGTCAAATGACAACGTTATGTGGTTTACCAACTCTTTGTAACAAGCATCATATAAAACAGCCACACCACACCATAATGCTTATACTAGTAGCACTGTTATTTTTATCAAGCTAAAAATCCATCCTATAAACTTCAGCATTTTGCAACAATGTACTTAAGCAAGTGCAAAGCAATAATTTTCCTCACTCGCTGTTTGAATTGATATAGTAAATAAACAGATATAAAAAGTGTACACAGCCCATTTTTTACATAACATTGAACAAATCAACACGTGTACTCCAAATTTAGAATAACAACTTACATTAAAAGTGGGAAGTGACCCATCACCAGACTGGTGAAGTTCTCTTATTAGTTCAATTGCTTTTTCACAAAACATATTCCAGTTTGGGGTGACTATATCTTTCTTATTATTCCAAATACCACTTCTGTTCCATCCAAATTCAAATACACTTAAAATAAGACTGCTAATATCCTACTATTGCATGTTGCCAGAAAAGCTCTAAGTACTTGGCAAATGTTCCTACACTGTGCCGTATACTGCACTATTCATAAGTTGAGAATACGTGTGACTTTACTGCAGACACAGAGGTCCAAACTCATTCCACAACTCAAGCCAGCAGATGCTGTAATACCCTCAAAAGTCAACCAATGGTAGTTTGAGAGTGCTGTTCAACACCACAACCTGGTACTAGGATGTTATCAGTTGCTGGCCCTGTGAGAAAAGAGACTGAATTGTGACAATTCACTGATGACCCTTATCTGCAAATATCTTACACATTGATGCATCTGGGATATTTATGTAGACTCCAGTTATCCATCCACAACCTCCTTTCCCATTTTTGCTCATGGGGTCAGGGTATCACATGCCAAGTAAAAGAGATTCTAGCAGAAGCATTGAATGAATGATGGTGGATCATGCTAATGTGAAATGTGACTCTATATTTGCTACTCTGTATTGTAATGGATCAGCTAACACTGCAAACACTACCAACCTTTACTCCCAGTTCCAGAAAAATGTTCCTGAGGGTGCAGTTTTAAAAACTGTGGATTTGATCAAAAGAAATTAAACAATGATACATAAGTGTAGCTTATAAAAGGTTGTTACCATACTAGAATAATAAAGAAATACTTTGATGCTTTAAGCACTTTGCATATGCATGCTACTGCACATTTACTTCTATGTTTTCCTATAGAAATTTGAAAGGAATATAATGTTGCATCTAATGGAGTGGTTTGAGGTAGAGGGAGTAACTATTTACAATTATATTGACACTAGAATGAACTCTCCAAAACAGGTGCTTTCCTCAAGCAGCAAGTAAACATTTCCCTACACATTTTTGCTGTACCAAAGCTTTCCGCATATACTGTTGATTGGCTATACTCTCATAGTCTCATGCTATGGACGGATTAAGAGACTCCCCAGCCCTGTGCACAAACTGAGTTCTGTAAATAATAGAAAATAAATGAGAATGTGAAGGGTCAGTGGCTCAGGACAGTGTGAGACTGTAGTATCAACTGTGTGGTTTTATCATTGTGCATGTTTAAAATCTCTCAAGAACTCAGCTCTGCTTCTCCCCCTTCATGACAATGGAGAGTGTCACCTTCTACACTGACAGCTCTGCCTACTATGAATGCAGACATTGCTCACTCCTAAGCATTTCCACTTATAACACTGACTCTCATTCTCATTACTTTGCAAACAAGTGTGTAGCAGGAACTGACCAGCCTGTGCAACAGAGTGACACCACCCCCCTACAGCATCAACCTGCAGCTAATCTCACAACTTGAATGTATTTGCAATTATTATAAAAAGGCTCAGTTCCATGGAGCACAACAATTGTGCCACTAGTACTGTGGAAAAAAGATTGCCTTCTAAAACACAACCTAAGAGTAGCAGAGAAAAGGAAGGATCAGGACAGTTCTTCAACAGATTTAGATTCAGGTGCTACCATGAAACAATTCTTTGGGATCTGTCTAAGGTAAAAGGGAAATTACCATCAGCATGCAATTGGCCACATTCTGTGCCTCCCCATTGGTTCCCTTTTCTTCAGAATAGTTACTTGATTGACTTGTATACCACAATGCTAATTGACTGTTAACTGTGGCATACGAGCCAATCAAAAATCACAATGTGGAGCCACTACTTTTCAATGCAGGACAGTGGAACAGTGGGCTGAATATATCTAAAATGTGGAGCATTCTGCATAATCCAGAGCACTCAGCTGCTCAGGTCATGGCCAAGGTGCCGGTATGCTGTACCGATGTGCACCACCACGAAAAAAGCCCTGGATGTACTCGATCCATCTATTTTTATTACCAATTCATCCAGTGCAGTGCTGTAGGAGGATGTCACATTTCCCATAAACCAAGTAGTACAAAGCAGAAACTGGATAGGATGCCAGCCCAATATATAACACACACACACACACACACACACACACACACACACACACACACACACACACACATACATATATATACTCTCATTTACACTTAGGCCAGCCTAGTGACCAGTTTCAGCTCTATCAGCATACACTTGAAATAAGGGAGGACATTGGAGACTCCAATACAAACCAACATCATCAAGGGTACAATCTGCTAACAGCACAGAAAGCACCCAGCTAAAAATGTGTGTGTGTGTGTGTGTGTGTGTGTGTGTGTGTGTGTGTGTGTGTGTGTGTGTGTGTGTGTGTGTGTGAGAGAGAGAGAAAGATAGAGATAGAGATAGAGAGAGAGAAAGAGAAAGAGAGAGAGCGAGAGAGAGAGAGAGTGAGACAGAACAACTCTAAAACATATGTCACATTTCCTAATATTACTAACGTGTGTACATGGCCATAACTCTCAACTGTTCAGATTTTTCTCATATTTTTGGTCTGTTCCTCATACAATTTGTGGTTTTCTGGTAAATCACTGAGAAATGATGTCACTAAATAATGACATACATTTGAGTTTCAGACTTTGTGCCCTTCAGAAAATGCATGCTAACACAAACCCTTTTACTCTGGCAACTTTCTAAGTTTATAAGAGCATTATTACAATCTGTCCCTATCTTTGTGCTTTGTCCTCCATTATGTTAGGCTCTGTCCAGATTTCTTGCACTAAAAGGTGGAGATGTATGTACATGGTAAGCAGAGGCAGATAGTGAATACAATGTACAACCCTTCCTGAAATTTTAAACACGTGTCTGTGCAGGGTTATAGGGGCATACAGTGGTGTTAGTTCATCATGGTGTCAGTTCATAGCATGGTTCGGCAAGTGCACAGTTGATGAGAAGAAGAAATTACAGAGGGTGGTGAGGGTTGGGCACAAACCTACCTTCTATTCAGGAGCTTTTTCTTTACAAGAGCAAGAATGAGAGCATACAAAATACTAGCTGATTCGACCCATCCGGCCCACAACTGGTTCTCACAACTTGAGTCTGGAAGGCGGTACTGCAGCTTCCATTGTAGGACTTACCAGATTCAGGAACAGTTTGTATCCTACAGCTGTGAGACTTATTAACACGGACACCAACCACAATACCTGATACATTGAAGCCTCTTTTTCATTTAATGCTGCTGCTCTGAACAATAACCACCAGTATTACTATTACGTAATATGATGGCTATACTGAGGCACGTCTAAGGTCAACAAGTGCAATATGGTAACTAGACAGATGCTATTCACTAGTCTCTATTTATTCTCTATCTTAACAGTGAAGGGTTTGGTTCTGGGTATTTATTTTTATTTATCATTGGATAATGGGTATTGAGTGTGTTTATGTAATGTGAACTACCGCTTGCATGTCATATGTGTTATTTTCTTTCTTATGTTATTCTGTAATACCACTGTATCTATGTTATTTGCACTGCATTTCTCTCATGAGCTGACATTTGTAATTTCATTTAGATTGCACTTGTGTGGTCCTAAATGACAATAAAGTTTCTCTGAATCTATGAATCAGTCTTCTTGATACTAAAAATGCATGCATGTACAGTGATACACAGTGCTATCAATGTGCTACCCCCCAAATATTAAAGAAGGTGCTTATTTGGAAGTGCAGTGGTGCACAGTGGTACCAAGGTGGCATTCTAACCTATGTTATAAAGGTGTGTGCTTATACAGAGGTTCAGGGGTTCACAGGGTACCAATACCCACCTCCCTGATGGTATAAATGTGCGCTTGTACAGACATGTGAGGGTGCACAGTAATACCAGTGTATCACTTCTCCCACTATTATAAATGTTTGCCTTACAGAGAAGCAGGGGTGCAGAGCACAATCTACCACCTCTCCCAAAAGTACAAATGTGTGCTTGTTCAGAGGTCCATGGGTGTACAGTGGTACCAATTTTCCACTTCCCCTATTATAAATGTATTCCTGTACAGAGGTGTGGGGTGCACAGTGATACCAATGTGTCACCTCTCCTGATATTATAAATGTGTGCCTGTGCAGAGGTGCAGGGATACACAGAAAATGTGTGCTTGTGCAGGGCAGCATGGGTGTACACTGTTACCAATGTGCTATTCTTCCTGATACTGTACATGAATGCCACTGTTCCTAGTATTACAAAACATGCTTATACAGGAATACTGGAGATGATAGCAGTACAAATGTGCCAACTTTCCTTCCTGATATTATAAATATATGTTTGTCCAGGGGCCATAGGGATACACATTGGTACCAAAGTGCCACACTTCCTGATATTATAAGCAGTTTCTACAGGGGCAGCAGAGGTACACATGATACCACTATGGCACCCTTCGTGATATTATAAATGTGTGTTTGTCTAAGGCTACAGGGATATAGGGGCATACGGTGGTGTCAGTTCATCAGTCTTTCTGATATTATAAATGTGTGCATGTACAGTGATACACATTGGTACCAATGTGCTACCCTCCAAATTTTAGAAAAGTGCTTAACTAGAAGTGCAGGTGTGCACAGTGGTACCAAGGTGCCATGCTCCTCCTATATTATAAATGACTGTGTTTTAGAGAGGTTCAGGGGTTCATAGGGTACCAATATCCACCTCCCCTGATGTTATGTGTGCTTGCACAGACATGTGGTGGTACACAGTGGTGCCAGTGTACCACCTCTCCCAGTATTATAAATGTTTGTCTGTACAAACGAGCAGGAATGCACAGAAAATGTGTGCCTGTGCAGGGTCAGCAGGGCGCACATTGGTACCAATGAACTGTTCTTCCTGATACTGTAAATGAGGGCCAGTCTTCCTAGTGTTATAAAAACATGCTTATACAGGGATACAGGAGCTGATAGTGGTACAAATGTGGCATCTTTCCTTCCTGATATTATAAATTTGTGGTTGTCCAGGGACCATAGGGATACACAGTTGTATCAAGGTGCCACCCTTCCTGATATTATAAACATGTTTCTACAGGGGGAGCAGAGGTACACATGATACAACTGTGGCACCCTTACTGATATTATAAATGTGTGCTTGCTCCGGGGTACAGGGGACCACAGTTGTATCAATGTGTCACCCCTCCTGAAATGACAAGTGCTTGCACATGAGCAGCAAGGGTACACAGTGCCAGCAGTGTGCCATCCTTGCTGATAATATAAATGTCTGCATGTGCAAAGGTGCACAATAGTAACATTGTACCCTCCTTGCTGATATCATACATGCATGCTTGTACAGCGGCAAAAAGGGACACCCAAGGTAAGCCTTCCTGATATTATAAATGAGTGATTGTACAGTGGTACAGCTATGCACAGTAGTACCAGTGTAGCCCACCTCCTGATATTACAAATGCATGCTTGTACAAGGGCAGCAGGAATGCATACAGTGGTAAATGTGTCATCCTTCTAGATATTATAAACACATTGTTGCACAGGGGTACAAACTGCATAGTGCTACAGATGTAATATCCTTCCTATTATTATAAATGTAGGCTTCTGATGGGGTACAACAGCACAATGTGGTAGTTTGCCTGATATTGTAAATGGAAGCTTATACAGGGTATACAATGGTAAGCTCTGCTACCTATTTCTAATTGGATCTCCAGTGTGATTCATGGCTAGCATGCCTTCTGCATGGAGTTTGCATATTCTGCCTGCATTCAGATAATTTTCTATCAGAGTCCCCGATACCCTCTGTGTTTGTGTATGTTTGAATGTGTGTGTGTGTGTGTGTGTGTGCATGTATGTGTGTGTGCACGCACGTCTATGTGGGTGTGTATGTGTGTGCACATCTGTTTAGGCATGTATGTGTGTGTGCGTGCATGTGAGCATGCGTGCATGTGTGTGTGTGCATGTGTGTGTGTGTGTGTGTGTGTGTGTGTGTGTGTGTGTGTGTGTGTGTGTGTGTGTGTGTGCATGTGTGTTGTGTCTGTAGATGAGCATGGGGTTCACTGCATGCATTCATGTGCTCATGTTTGCCCAAGCAAGTTTGTGAATGCGTGTTTATGTGTATATGTGCTTCTACAGCATGTGTTTGCTCTATGTGTGTGTCTGCATGCAGGAGTGTGTGTACCTGTGCACAAGTACATGTTTGTGTGTGTATTTGTGTGTGTGTGTCTGTCTGTTTGTGGGCATGTGTATGCATAAGTGTTTGTGCATGTGTATGTGTGTGCATGCATGAGTGTGTGTACCCATGCACAAGCACATGCTTCTGTGTGTGTGTGTATGTGTGTGTGTGTGTGTGTGTGTGTGTGTTAGTGTTTGTGTAACCACACTCTCTGCTGCACAGTATTATGTTATGCAGTTAGCAGATGGTTATGCCTTAGCAAGACATTTTTCTGGGAACCAGTCACCTTTTTATCTAATTTTTGTGCTGTCTTCTATGATGGATACTACTTTATTTTTGTGATTCACAACTCTTCTGGACTCTGCAGGAGAAAGGACAGTATAGTCACTATGTAAGCGCAAAATGGCATTATATAGGAATATAAAGTCAATATGCATATGTAAATTGGCATTATATCTGATTATCTGATTCTCATGAAGAAGCCCCAAAACACCTAACCATCACATCTAAGGAGACCTATTACTTAAAGATGAAGAATGGGGACTTTTGGCACTAAATAAGGTAAAGGTACAGGATACCATGGATAATAATGTTATTTCGCTGAGCAGTTCCAGTATATTTTAACATTATTTCTGGGGAACACTTTTTAACATCAAATACAAAATTATGCCAGTTCTAGAACAGGAAACTACTGTATTACTACTGTGAATGACTTTAGAGGTCATGAAACAAAAAGTAATATATCTTTTGAAAATTTGCATACAAATACACTATTTTGTGGCATTGGAGTTTTGCTGTCAAATATGAATCATACACTTGGCATCTAGTTATGACCTGTTCTGAGAAGCTACAACCTGCATTTCCATACAGGACAGCAGATGAAGGCTGTTACCACAGTGGCAGTAGTAATATGTGAAGACTTGGGGACCAACCACCTGCATGAATAGAAAATACATAATGCAAGAGGAAAAATGTACCTGTGTACAAACATGTCTACTGGCAGAATGATACTGAACTAATGTCAGATGGAACAAGTCAATAGATGAAACTCTGTCACTCAGGCTGCAAATGACATCATGTCAGTAAGGTCATCTATGTGGTAGCAATTAGGCTTGCCCGTTACATAATCTGGGACTGTATATATGACTTAGAAGGTGGCAGGTAAAGAAAAGCGCAGTGCTGGTATAGATCCTGATGGACATGTAAGCCACTCTGCAAGGCAATAAACACAGTGATTTAAACAAATAAATAATGCCACCAGTCTTCATGTTGATATAAACAACTGGCTGCACATCTGTGAATCAGTGCAGGACAAACCAAACAATAAACATCACCGAGGGCTCTGGTAAATCCCCCTCATATCCCACAACCCTGTGTACACCAAGAGTGAGTCAAAGGACTAATTCAAAACCTCTTATTCTATCAGCTTTCTAAACTTATAAGAGCAATATTTAAAGTTTGTCCCCCGCAACATTATACTTTGTCCAGATTTCTTGCACTAAGTGGTTGAAAGGTATGTTTAGCTTTCACCCATCCCCCTCTCTTGCTTATGTCATAGGTTCTATTTTTCTAAACTTTACAAAATAACTAGACAGCTTATCTTTAGCATTTTATATCTGCCCATGTCATTTATAAAACACGGTAAGAATGCAGTTTACTCTACTACAAAGCACACTGCCAGATAATTGGGCTACTTCAAGGCTGTTGTTTGACCTCAGCATGCATTATAACACAGCAGTAAAGTGTCTAGAAATAGTTGCTTAAGACAGGCATTCTTGACTTGTGTTTTTCCTTCTTTTTTATCATCATGTTACTTATATTGCAGTATATATAAATGCAGCATGGTCCATCCGTTCATAAAATACAATTGTTTTATTAGCAGCAGTGGTGTAGCTTCTTCTCAAATAAGCAGGTAATGCAGAAGAAAATAACATAAAGTACCATTTTATTATGATTCTGTACCAAAGAGTCATAATTTCTCATATCAAGTCAATAAATGCTTTCCAAATGCTCTTCTCTTTCTGGATTCCCTTGGCAGGAAAAATACTCAGTTTCCTAGGTTCATAGGTTGGTACTGGGCTATCTGCCTGAAGGCATATATTAGCCCAGCCAGGTTGTGCGGTATTCACCGCCCCTTTAGTAGTTCCCTAGACCCTTGTACTAGCAGCTAGTACCCTTGGCCCCTATTTAGTAGTGCTCTTGGTGTGATCCCCGGTGTGAACTTTCTGTTACCCATCCACTCATCAAGGTTCCTCTTGAAGAGTGATAGTGAGGGGCTCTGTCTTATGTAGATCGGCACCCTGTTCCATAGAAGGATTTTCTAACCACTTTGGTAACATGGTTATCAAAGGAAAGCTGACTATCTACTTGGGTCCCTAGATCCCTTATTTCTTCTTCAGATTTCAGATGTTTCCTCCAGATGTCTTCCTCAGTGTTTCTCTTTCTGCAGCACTCCAGACTCAGGACTGCCTTCAAGACAGGTCAATGTCTTATACATCACTTTATTGGATAATTAGTTTCACTAACAAAATCCCACAGAAAACGTTTCTGTCTGCTGTGTAATGTTTGTGACTACCTTATAGTAACAGTTTTATTCACATTAGTTTTTTTAAAGAAATAGTTTGATTTATGATATTTACAAGAGTTCCACGTACAGCACTGCTTATGTCATTTTATGTTATTTTTTCATTATTGCACAATACCATCCTGATACAAATTTTGTACTATGCCCCCCTTCCCCAGCTTCAAACCCTTTGTTTCAGGCCCACTCAGTGGGGTGTGAGCCACAGACAGGCCATGTGACCATCTGTATTGTGGTGGCTTGAGCATGGTCAGTGTTTTACCATGATTTTAAATGGTTGTAAGTACAGTTGTTGTGTCTTTCGGCTTTTCCCGGTTAGGGGTCGCCACAGCGGAACTCCGGTCCGCTAATGATTGGCAGTAGATTTTTACATGCCGAGTTGCCGGCCCTGATGCAAAACCTTCAACGAAGGTACGTTCATTCACGCATGTCTCCACACAGAAGACGCTCTAGCTGATAATCAAACAGGACAACATCTTACTGTGCGGCGACAACGCTACTGCTGCACCACCACCGCAGTTTAATGGTTATAAGGGCAGTGCCCACCTATATTACTTTGTGTTCTTATCTTATTTCTATTCAAGCTTATCAAAGGGTATGCTCTGGGATCAATATACAAATCCGTGGTTCACAAGGTCATGCCAAACATTTCCCACTTGTCTGCCTAGCATTCTTTCTTAATCATAGAATACAACATGTTGACTAATAGTGCTAGTAAAAGCAACATGATTTAAATTATTTTATGTCAACTTTGCATCACTTTGGGTACCATCATCTTCAGAATTGCCATTCTATTTGCAATATATAAAGTACCATAACCAAAAACATCTTTTTTTGGGGTGACCCATAAGCAAAGAATAATCAAGTGACTCAGTTTGGGTTGCAGACTAGGCAGTGAGGCTGAAGAGAGAATTCAAACCCATATTTTCACATTTACAGCAAAAAACCTTTATTCATTATGTCATGTTGTGTCAGTTGCAGTATGAGAAACTGCCTCTTGTCCATTTCTGCAAAGGTAACCTAAACTAATGGCTGTTGCAGTTAGGCAGGTGAATTCCATACCTAAGTTTTCAGGAAAATGTTCACTGCTTGCAGTAATCCCTGCAATGTAAAAAAATGCAGTGCAGTAAAAACTATGGCTGCAGTGAGAAAGACCTCCGTATTGCATCAACAGCATGTCTCTGAACCGCAGAGTAGTAAATGCTAGTGCTGTCAAACCTGACAATACTAGTGCTCTTTTCCTAGTCATAAAGGTATTGAATTGGCAAATGTAGCACCCTACACTCACAAAGACAAACACATACACACAAACTCACATTCAGACACCCATGTACACACTCACACTCATATTCCCAGACAATCAGTCACACAAACACACATGCATGCACACAAACACAGACACACCCACTCAAACACATGCACCCATTAACAAACAAGCCTCCTCAGCTGATCACAGTCAGAGAAACACTAAACCATTTAATAACACACATATTCCGCACACACACACACACACACACACACACACACACATATACACACAATCTTCCTGACTCGTGATTCCCACATCTTCATCAAACTTACCTGTACAGCAACTGCTTCTAGAGATGCAGATGGGTGACTGTTGCCTTTTGATGACATTAACTTTTTATCTCAGTGTAAGTTTGTATGGCCAAACAACTATCTGAATAGTTCACCAGCATGAATGGGGCAGTACTAGCATTTCCAGATGGCAGTACATAGCTAATTATCAGAAGCCACTCCCTCAGATTATTGTGTTGTCAAGCAGCTAATTTTTGTAAGAACATCCTCCCCAGAAGCAGGAAACCTCGGAGGTAGAATGGTTTAAGAATTGCAAAGGCTTACTGACAGGGAGGAAATAGCTGTTTTATGGCTTCCACCTTGTGGTAAGCCCTTCTGAGGCCCAGAAAATGTGTTAACTAATACAGAAACAGCTATAAAGAAAGGAATCTCTATAGATAACTTTTCTACTATGTAAAGCATGATGGTACTTGCTAACAGTTGGTATTTATCTTAGTTCCCGTATGCCAGTGACTTTTTCACTAAATTTGAGCACCCGCAACACTACAAACAGCTTTGCAGAACTAGATTAAAATGGTGGTCTCATTGCTGTTTAACCTGCCTACACTTAATGGTCCTCACAAGAGTAATGTGCAACCATTATTATTATTATTATGACATAATTTACAAACTCATGTCATGAAACAGTTACACATTTTGTCTTATTACAGCTTAAAATTCCTTCCACACCTACATGTGTGACTGAAGTGCTTAAAGTGGCTGTAATAGCATTATATACTGTTTTAAGAATAATCTTCAAATGGAGTTAACTGATTGGCTAAATGGAATTGCAGTAGAGGTAGTAATCTACATTTATAAATGCAATATGATCCAGTCACTAAATATCTGAAAAGCTGCTTGAACTTACTGGCATTATGAAATTTGAAAATTTATATCAAGGAAAAAAAATTACTTTCAGTGCCTTATCAAAAACAAACTGCACACAGTAATAAATAGAAGGGAAAAATGCAGCTACAGTATGTGAGGTCCTTGCTAGAGCCATTAAATGCAAATATGTCCACTTTTTGTGTGTAAGCACATTAGCAGAAATTTGTATGTGCTCATTGCAGAGGACATGCCTGTTTCTTGGTATGAGCAGAGAGGACAGAATGTCTCTGTTTTCTGGTGTGAGCAGAGAAATCTAGTTAGCAAAAGGAAAGTTATTACACAGCAGACATTTAATAACAGCAAGAAATATATATTTTTAAAATAAAGCCAGTGTATAATAAAAATATTCATCAGCATTTACTTACTCCCAACAAAATTTAGGCATTTAGGCTTTTCCGTTGTGGATCAGCCCAATGGGTTTTAAATAAGCCCTGCTTTACCTATGATTGTGTAGTGCTTATTAGTATGGGTTACAGCAGTTTTGAATGACATTATTTCTGTTGAAATGTTTGTGTCCCTTTGTTTGAATGGTACTTTTGAGAATGTTAATTTGATTGATTTTTTCTGGAACTATCAAATATTACATTGTGTGAAATATCATGTGGTTGAATGTCAGTGCTAGAACACTTGAAGGAATCAGTTACTTTACTTTCTGGGTAACACAACTCCTCCGCTAACCATCAAGCCTTAGCCCTACATACACTTGTTTGTTCTATAAAGGTGAAAGCCCTGTGGCCCACTTATTTTACTGGGGTGGTGGGGTTGAGCCTACTAATAGCTAAAGGCATCATAGTGGAACTATGGAATGGGAATTGGTAATTAAGCTCTAATGTCCCCTACACATGCAAGACCCATCTAAGGAGATGAAGTACAGTGGGTCACCACAATGTATGTACATAGCTCTTCATGTATGTAATTAAATATCTATGCCCCCCACTAGACATCACCTCTATGGGATCTCCGATTCAGCAATAGAGAGTATGCCTAGGCACTTGCACTTGTCTTCTCAACGTAGGAGAGGCATGTTGGCTTAGGAGCGCTGTTCTTCTCCTTACAGCTCCAAACGATGCCCAAGTACTCATCATACTTGAATTGCCTGAATTGAATTCTGGATTGTATCCCTCTACACCAAAGGAGCTGGCCAGAAGTAACTTTAGTGTTAGAGATGGTGTCTTGCTTGGGGTTGAGGACTGAGTCTGTTGTACATTTTCATAGCTCTAGTAAGTAGACAAACTGTTTTTCATACTTAAGATTTCCATCTTAAGGTTTTCAGACTTTTTAGATTTTCAAGCATTTAGATTCAAAAACTGTCTGTTGTACCTAGGTTTGAATCCATAACAACAGAGTTCACTTTCCAGAGGTAATATGAAGATTTGATAATTTAGGAATCCTAACATTTGCTCTTAAAACCACTTTTAAGAATTAGTCTTATGTGCATCTGAGGTGGTACTAAGGTAAAAATAGCAAGTAATAATGTCCAGCAAACTGGACAACATTAAACAGTAATGAACTATGCAGCAGTGTCCTGAAGCCCAGCCACACAGGTGGATCATTTCATTGCTTCCAGAAGGTTCAGTAATGTGCAATAATGTCTACCTGGAAGATTATTAGTTTGCATAGAAAATGTGCTGCTTTTAATACTGATTGGTGTTGAATTTATCCTTTTATTTTGCTTCAAATGTTACAACACATAATCATGCCTAAAAGTTAGGGCATAGGTTCATAGGTCGGTACTAGGCTATCTGCCCGAGGGCATTTATAAGCCTAGCCAGAGTGTGTCAGCGTTCACCACCCCATTGATTAATTAACTGATCCTCTGTCAAGCAGAGCCAATGAAGTGATCCCAGAAGTGTATTTTCTGTTACCCATCCAATCGTCAAGGCTTCTCTTGAAGAGTGTTAGTGAGGGGCTCTGCCTAATGTAGTTTAGAATTTTGTTCCAAAGCATGGGGAGTCTCTTTGACAGGAATCTATCCCTCCAGCATGTTCTATTTATTGTTGTGGTGAGGTTTAGCTCACTAGATCATGTGGCTTGCAGTGACTTGGATTTCTTTAGGTGGAGCATGTCCATCAATTCTGAGTTGGACATGGCTTTGTAAGTCAGGCAGAGATCACCTCTGAGTAAGCGATATGCCACTGAGTACAGCTGGAGTTGTTTCAGTTGGGCTGCATATGACATATGTTTGAGGCCAGTAATCCTCCGGGTGAGGTAATTTTGTGGTCTCTCCAGCTGTTGGAAGTGTCTTGTGAGGTACATCCCAAATGGGGCATTGTTCTCTATGATGGGTCTGATGAGTGACAAGTAGAGGGGCACTATAACCTCTTTATTTCTAGATGCGAACCCTTTAGTAATTAGATGGGCCACATAGAAGGATTTCCTAACTACTTTGGCAATATGATCGTCAAAGGAGAGATTACTATCTACCTGGGTCCCCGGATCTCTTATTACCTCTTCTGTATTAAGGGGGCTGCCACCTATGTAGTAATTCATGGGTGTTTTGTTTTTCCCAAATGGGATGACTATGCATTTTTTGGCATTTAGCTTGAGGCCATGACTTTGACACCAGGTATCTGTCTCAGTAAGGCCCTTTTGGAGGATGCCCGTGTTAGCTGGAGAGTCGATTATGGATCCCAGTTTGCAGTAATCGGCAAACTTGTTTAGCCATAGTCCTCCTGTGTTTGCCTGTACTTCTGAGAAGTATATGCCGAACAGTAGGGGTCCCAGGACAAGCCTTGCAGGACACCACTTGTGACTGGTTTATAGTCCGACCTGGAGCCCACTATTCTTACCGTGTGAGTTCTGTCTGTAAGCCAGTTGGCAACCCATCTTGTGACGTAGGGGTTTATGTTCAGGCTGGTAAGTTTTTCTGTAATATCCGAGTGGGGAATGGTGTCGAAAGCCTTGGCGAAGTCAAGGTAGGCTGTGTGAACAACCTTTCCCTCGTCTATGGCCTTGGTGACTGTCTCAAAGTCAACCAGGTTTAGTAGGCATGATCTGCCCTTAACAAAGCCAAACTGGGTCGGGTCAAGTGTTTGGAGGTTTCCAATGTCTTTGTTAATGAGTTCCATGATGATGCGCTCCATAGACTTGCAGACCAGACTAGTCAGGTTTATGGGGAGATAGTTACCAGGGTCAGTTGTGGCCCCTCCTTTGTGGAGTGGAATAACCGTTGCTGTGTGCCATTCTATGGGCACATAGCCTGTGGAGAGGCTGAGATTGAACAGTGTGTTTAGGTGGGGGGGTTAGTTCGTTCTGTAGTTCATGCAAGACACAGCCTGGAACACCATCTGGCCCCATTGACACTGTGTTTTTGGCTTTTGAAAGGGCTATTTTCACTTATGTGTCTGTAATTTCTGGGACACTACACTTTTCCGGTATTGTTGTGTGCCTTTTGGGGGTGAGAGGGGGGTGAAGTTTGCAGCGAATCTATCTGCCAGGATGTTGGCAATATCAGTAGGTTCAGTATATTTTGTGCTATTTTGTACTAGTTCAGCGCATATCTGCGAGTTGCCACATAGATTCTTAACATAGCTAAAGAAGGCTTTGTGGTTATCTTTTGAATCCTTGGCTATTTTTCTTTCAAAGTTAGCCTTGGATGATTTTATGAGGGACCTTAGTATCTTACTGATACTGATCAGGGATATCTTTCCTTCTTGCGATTTGCTTTTTTTCTGAACTAGTTTCTTCCTTCTATTGTATAGCCTGTTTATGGCAAGGATCCACTAGACTGGTTTCCTTCTCTTAGAGGAGTGAGTCTTGGTTTTGCTAGGGATGGCACGATCCATGCATCTTTGTAGGTACTCATAGAGTGCATTTGTAAAGGTTTCTGCATCTTGGGCAGCGCTATCCTTTAGCGTGGGGGCTGTGAAACTTACCACCTCTGTCTTAAGTAAGGTGAAGTTTGCTTTAGAAAAGTTTTTTACTGTGGTTTCCTTAGTTGGGGGTGGTGGTAGGGTGTGGACATCCAGAGTGATTAGTTTATGGTCTGATCTAACCAGTGACGGGTTGACCTCCGGTGTGGAACACCTGTCGCCCATGTTTGTGATGACCAGGTCCAATATGTTTTCACCTCTGGTAGGGGAGTTTACCAGCTGATCCAGGGCATTTGAATTGATGAATTCCAGGAAGTGATGGGTCTGTGAATTTGTACTCGAGTAGTTTTCCCAGTTAATGGTAGGGTGATTGAAATCACCCAATATCAGGGTGTTCGGTAAGACCTTCATGTTTTCCAGTGTCTCCAGAAAGGTGGAGTGGTGGTCCTGGGTCATGGAGGGTGATCTGTAGCAGGCCACAATTTGCACTGCACATTTGCCAAATGTTAGTTGCACATGGATGATCTCAGAGGTATCATGCTGCGCCACTAACCTGGAGGTGTAGGTATCCTTGATGAATATGGATACAACCACTCCTTTTGTGTTTCGGTCCATGTTCTGTGGCCGAAACATGTGGTACGAGTTGTAGCCCATAGTGCTGGGGTGCTCTCTGAAGCCTTGAACCAGGTTTCAGTTACTGCACAGATGTCGACGTTTTCCATACTGAAAAGTGCTTCGAGCGGGTGCATTTTGAGATTTAAACTCCTGGTGTTGAGTAGCATAACCCTCAGTTTTTTGTTAATTGTGCTGTTTAGAGAGGTGGGTTTGACTTTTGAGCCTTGCCTAAAAAGGCACTATGGGGGCAGCAAGAGCCTTGGCCAGTATTTGAAAGCCTAGGGGTGACAGGTGCAAGCTATTACTTGCGAAGCAATGGGGCTTGTTGAGCATGTCATCCCAGGCTGAGAGACACTGGATCCCCTTTGAATGACACCAGAAGTTTAGCCAGTTGTTGAAATTGATAATTTTTTCTTTATACTGAGGTATCATTCTTGGTGAGGGCAGGATGCTAATCAGGGTCAGGGTCATACTAGCCTGGACTACATGATCAGAGAGCTCTTCCATGTCTCTTTTCATGTAGTCCAGGGAGATATGTCTCAGGTCATTCACACCAACATGAACAATGACAGAGTCATATTTGCACTTGTTCTGGAGTGACCTGAATGCTCGTGTTATGTGGCGGATTCTGGCTCCCGACAGGCAGCTAACAGTAACCTTCTACTTGTCCAGCCTAGTGAGTGGGACGTCAGTGTGCCTGACTATAGAGTCACCTATTACTAGTGTGTTAGGTATGTTATTTCACCTTAAGGGCTGTGATTGTGAGTCACACTGATTTTGTGTTTTATGTGTTGTCTGGTTTGTGACAGGAGGTGCAGGTTGTTTGGGTATCTACTTTGGAGGTCTCTGATGCTTTTGCAGGTTTTTATTTTGAGCCTCTGAATATGATTTTGTGTATTTATGTGTATTTTTTGCCAGTGCTGGTTTAGTAGGTTTATGTGTGGCTGGAGGTGTGGTGCAAGTGTTAACCTTCTCCACTTGACTGTCTGTTCCAGTCTTGGGTGGAGACAGCTTAGCCTCCAGTTTGGCTGTATAATTGCATCTCTCACATATGTTAGTGTTTTGTGGTAGGAGGAGAGGGTTGTCTGTGTACATGAGGCAGTTGTAACATTGCCTCATGGTACGCAGATTCACCAGCTGGACTGGAGAGTACGCCAGAAATTGCCCTTTGGTCATGCCTGAATAGTAGGGTGAGCTGCTTAGTCGCTTGGTTGGTGAGGGGTGAATAAAGAGCCTTGCCCTGCTGGGCAATCAAGTGTCAGGGTATATTAGTGCTTGCTATTAGGTCTGAGCGAGTGCTGGGCTGTAGGATGCTTTTTGAGTGCTTAGGTTGAGAGTTAGACTAGTTTCAAGGGGAAAAACTGAAGAGGAGACTTAGTGGAGCCAGGAATAATTTAACCCTAGCTAACCGGCGCTGTCCAGTGCACAAAACCATGCAAACGGGTTTTTATAGCAGGGAAATGAAAGAGATAGAAATTAGCCCAAAATGGCCAATAAACTACTAACTTCTGGGCTGGAACCACTCCTCCAGGGACAGCTCCCCTCTCTCACAGGTGAAGAGAGAAACTTTCTTCTATCCAAGTAAGGTATGGGCAACTCAGAAACTTATAACACAGCCCTGAATTCAGCACTAGCCTGAAAACTGGACTATTCTAGCTTAGAAAGGCGGGAAATGAGGATTTTTTTTTTGTTGTTTTTTTGAAAAGATAAGGCAAAATCAATAACAAATACACTTAAAACAGCTTTAAACGACTACAAACGATCAGAGAAGACTATCACACTTTAATGTGTAGCCTACAACAGTTAAATAATTTAAACAAAAAACAACTTTTTAAAAGTGCAGGCAGTCAAATAAGTACAATATGTGAAAAAAACAGGCTTTTGAATCACAGTTAAGTACAGCAAGAAAGTACAGAAAACTGATGCTTGATCACTCCAAATTCTCTCTTCTAAGCTAGAAGGCTTGCATCAGTTTAAGGCTTTCTAGTGCTTCCGAGTAGGTTAGTTACAGGAAAGATGGGAAACAAGCACAGATGTAGTCTTTTAAACCAGAAAGTTGAAAGAGATGGACAAACTGTCAAAATGGTCAATAAACTACAATTTCTGGGCCAAAAAACACTCCCCTTATGGTAGACAGGCTACCTAGTGCTTACCACTCCCACTGGCAAGCTAGAAGGCTTTCCTCCAACACAGAAAGGCTTGTGGGGCTCAGAAGCTTACCAACAGTCTTGGATACAGCAACTCTGTCTGGACTAGGCTAGTTACAGGAAAAGTGGGAATCAAGCACAAGTGTGGCTTTTAAACCAGAAAGTTGAAAGAGATGGAAAAAAACTGCTCAAACAGCCAATAGCTACAATTTCTGGGCCAGGGACCACTCCTCTTGTGGTAGATAGGCTACCTAATGCTTACTACTCCAACTGATAAGCTAGAAGGCTTCCCTCCAACACAGAAAGGTTTGGAGGCTCAGAAATTTACAAAGAGTCATAGATACAGCAAATCTGTACCTGGATTAGACATGAAGTTGCCTACTGTGCTGTAATAGGAAGGAATGTCTTTGATATCTGAGGCCACAGTTCAGCTGGCTTATTCAGATTATTTTTTTTAAATCTGTTTCATGGGAAAAAATATTTAACAGGGAAAAAAACATAAAAGAAGATAAATGAATAATGCTTACAACTGTTGGCATACAGTTTTCATGGTGATCTTTTGTATTTTTGGAAGTCTGCAAAGCAATATGGAAGATTTAAAAAAAATCATTCCAGTCAGCAGATTACACTCTTCTCACACAGGAGCATTCATCCCTCAAAAAAACAAAAAAAAAAGAGGAAGCTCAGTTTACAAATGTAAATTTGCAGCTTATCTGAAGTAGATTATATACTATTAGAAAGAAGGAATGTTAACTATGAATGGCAATTAATTTCGTACCTTTTCTATGTTGTGACAGAGGCTGTAAAATATATGGCTTTTTTCTGGCTGTTCTAAACCAGTGAATAGAACTTGGGTCAGATGTGTGATACACTGAAACATATACATATATATATATATATATATATATATATATATATATATATATATATATATATATATATGTATATGGGTCCCCTTCAAAAGATCAAAGTACCAGATTATCAAATCTCACTTCATCAAGATGACTTTGCCGAATCTTCAGTTCTTTGAATTCCAGGAACAGAAAAAAATTAACCCCGGGAAAAGAACCACTTGGCCACTGTGGTGAATCTTGCCCTTTCCCCACTGTAGTGCGATCTCGGAGTTAGTATATTTAGTTGGGTGGTGGGTATAGCACCCCACATCGGGGGTTGTGGGGGGAAACCCCCCACTTGAAGAGTTTTCTTGTTTCGCTGTTTGTTATTTTGTCCTGGTAGTCAAGTGGTTCTTTTCCTGGGGTTAATTTTCACTGTTCTAGGAGTTTAATGAACTGTAGACTCGGTGAAGTCATCTCGATGAAGCGGGATTTGATAATCTGGTAGGTCGATGTTTTGAAGCAGACCCATGTATATACAGTATGTATTGGTCCTTGCCCCATTGATGGTTGAACTGCAATGTACCACTCATATCCATTCCTTCCTGCCTGGCTCTTCCAGTATCAAGGCCACAAATCAAGAATGGGTCATCTGAGGCATAGAAATCCATATGCTATGGAGATGGCCAAATGAAAATATAAGATTGACCAGATAAAGTCGTATCAGCAAGCGTGGCAATGGAATAACATGAACTTTGTATGTATGATAGCTAGCACACAAATGAAATGTAATATCAGCCTGCTATATGCAACATCTCCCTCTCACTTTACAAGAAATTAGTTTATTTTCTTTAAGCTTCTTCAAAAAAAATCACCATCCAACAGAAGCCCTTCTTTTGCATTTACATGCATCTGCTTTTTAGCTGCATATCTGAAAATTAAACAGCTAGTATTTAAATCAGGGCTAAAAATGAATTGCAAAACATGTTCCTCAGAAAAGGGAGGATGGACTGAACTGTAACCATCCGGAATTTGGCTTGGGTGACAGACTTGTTCAAGCTGCTGAGATCCAGAATGGGTCTCCAGTCCCCTGTCTTTTTCTGGCACCAAAAACAATCTTGAGTAAAATCCGAATCCACATTGTTCTGGTGGGACTGGTTGGATGATTCTTTTTTGGCATAGTTTTTCTATTTCTGAAGCTGCCTCTTCCCTCTGACTGGGTGGAATATCGGAAAGTTTTGTTGGAAGTTTCAGAAAAGAAATAAGGGGAGTGGTGTAACCTCTGGTAATTATACTCTGCACCAATGATCGGTGGTAATAGAGGGCCAGGCAGCTTGGTGCAGAGAGAAACGACCCCCGACTGCTTCCAGAGGCAAGCAATTAGGCAGCTCTTCAGGAGCGCTGGTAAGACTGTCCAGAGAAAGAGTCTCTGGAGCCTTGGTTATGTGGACCCCCTCTGCCTCTATAGGGGCATCTTCCAGAGTTGGTACCCCCTCTGCCTCTGGGGGTACCATCACCACGTGCAGCACGGAATGGATCCTGAGATTTTTTATGCCACATCTTCACACTCCTCTGGTTCCTGGAAAAGGAACATTGAGGATTGGAAAAATGAAGGCCTATGGCAGATAGGGTCTTACCATCCTGCTTACAACTGGCTAGCATGTCCTTCACTTTGGAACTGAAAAGGGAAGATGCTTCAATGGGAGCATTCAGAAAGGAAGACTTGAAGGGGTCCATGGGGTCACAAATGCACATCCAGGCATGATGCCTCATAACAATGCCTGAATCCGCAGCTCTAGCCACCGCTTCTGTTGCATGTGAAAGCAACCTTCATGGACGAGTTGGAGATCAATTACAGGGTAGCAAGCTGTGAGGCAACTTTGTCCCATACCTCATCAGACACCTGTCCTGCAAGTGTTCCAGAGAGTTCAGAGATCAAGTCTCTCGTAAAATGTGCCAAATAGTTCAGGGACCGAATGGCAAAGGTCGCTGATGCAAATACTCACTTCCCCAATCTGTCCACGGCCCAGGACTCCTTGTTGGGTGGATGGACAACAGGACTCTCTTCAGCCAGATCCTTTTTTGTGGCCACCGCCGCCACCACCATTGCGTCAACTGGTAACCCTCTGGACTAGTGTGAGTTCTCCTCGGGAGGGGAAAGAATTTTTTCAGGTCTCCGAGGGATTGCCTCAATAGAGTCAGGGTTCTTCCATGTGTGTTGCACAATGAGCTGGATTAGATTGTTCGCAGGCAGGGTCACCCATAAGGTAGATGGCCAGGCACGGAAAGCCTGCAGGAACATGGACTTCTCAGAGGAAGGGTTGGAGAGCTTCCAGTCACCCCTCTGCTTTAACATTTCAAGGATGTGTCCAAAGGAGACATCATCAGGATGTGACCATGGGGACCCTTCACCATCATCACAATCAGTGTCTTCTGTTAAAGACTCCTTAGGTGAGTCAACGTGCTTCCTCTTGCATGATCTCTTCCATGGGCAGTGGGGACATTCGAGGAGGACTCAGAAGAGTGGGTACCCTGAACTGGGGTTTCCTGTGGCTTCCCTGCCCTGTGTCCTGGGGAGGTGGTTTGTGGCAGCTGTAGCTCAGGGGGAGAAAACTGGGGTTCTGACATTGGTGGAATGCTTGCAGAAGCGAGAGACCTCTCCATTACACAGAAAGCAGGCCCACCTGAAGAGGGATGGGAGTCCAGAAATGAGAAGGACAACCTCAGAGCCGGGGTCACACCCTGCTCCATCAAACCCACTCCCGAGGATGAAGCCTCAAGCTGGATCGGTGCAGATGAGGTTACCAGCGCCAAGGACAGAACTGAAGGACTACACGGAACCATGCCCCGAACCAAGGAGCCAGACACCCAATCACAAGATTGAGGAAGGACCAGTTCAGCAGGAACAGAGGACCAAAGGGACAGACCGGAGCAACAGTGAGGTCCACTGCAGGCTCCGAGATGGGGGTTCTGAGAAGGACGTCGGAGCAGAAGGCTTCGGAACTGGGATGGCCGAAAGAGGAGAATAGGCTGGAGTCCTTGGAGAGGTCAACCCAAGTTCTGCCGGAGGATGGGTCTTGGAAGGCAGGGCTATATCCCTTGCTGCCAACAGCTGATCCACAAGACACACCACATCAAGTTCAGAAAGGCTCCTAATGGATCTAGTGGATACTCCAGACAGAGAGTCAGGTCGATCTAAGAATGGGCTATACACTTGGCTTAAGAATGGATCTATGGATGGGGAGTATCGGGTCCGTGGTGCATGATCTGCCGGAACCGATGTCTCAAGTTTAGAGACAGGAAGTAGTGGGGTCAAATCCAGTGTTGCTGTAATAGAGCTTGGTGCCGATGGGGCACTAAGAGCTGAAACGGAAGGTTCAATCATCACTGCAGAGATTGGCATCGAAGGCGTGACTGTGCCGAAATGGCCACAAGTGCTGAAGACATAGCAGGCGTGGTGAGGTCTATAATCAGTGCTGGAGGAAGCATCGGAGCCAGCGATGAAGCCGGCACCAATGTAGCAATAGTCGACGTGCTAGGAGCAGATGAGAACGGTGCCGAGGAGGCAGGCTTATGCTCCAAGGATAACTTCTGAATTTTTTGTTTCACAAACTTACCCTTGGTCACCCGAGGGTGAAGAGGGAACCAAATGGGGCCTTTTCTGAACTTTCATAAGAGGGGTTGAGAACTCTGTTGCAGAAAGGGCCTCTGAAATGGGAGATTTAAGTAATCCCTTCAAGATTAGTTTATTCTTGTGCTTGTTTAGAGTGCATTGGCTGAAACTCTGGCAAATTCCACAGGGAGGCTGCACCAAAAGGTGGGGCACCGCCAAACAATAAACACAATCATCATGAGCGTCACTATTAGGTAGTTTACCATTACACGAGGTACAGTGTTTGAAACCAGATGCACCCTTCTTATCTGGCATCTTGAGAAGTAATCAAAACAATTCAAACTTCAGAATAAAGAAACTCTTAACTTCCTAAGACAGGAAAGATTTAAACACATGCAGAAAAATATAAACAAATCCAATATCAAAAACACACCAGTAGAAAGAACAGAGAAAGAATACCAACAAGGAATACCACAAGGGTACAGGGAAAAGGGTCGTACCAGCAATGGTACTGAAAAAGGCTACCAATGGGTAGAAACAGAGAGAAATATATCTAACACTACTGTAATTCAATAGGAAAGAAACTATAGCTTACAAAATTTTAGAAACAAACAAGTTTAGACACAAATATAAAATAATTTTCCACTTAGCTGAGAGCTCGGCTGAAACACGGCTTTACGGCTATGAGGCAAACGAGATCTGAGGTAACAGGGAGAAGGGCATTTTGGGTAGAAGCTTAGCTCGACAGCTTTTTGGCTGGTGTGAGCTTGGTAATAGGCTGACTCCATTCTGAGGGCACAGAACCAAACCCATCAGTGATAAATGGAAAAAAGATTAACAACATCAGATTAAGTCTTTTGATTAAGCTGAAGATATGGTCTCCCCACCAAAAACACGTTTTAGTAAGAAATATCACACTTTGGGCATCTAATAAGGATAACAGCTAAAGTTGTTACTGGTTTAATACTTAGCATCATGGCATACTTCAATTTATATTATATTATATTTTTTTAACCAAAGATTTTCTGTATCCAGTCTTTTCCAGAAGCAAAAAAGGAAGTCTTTTTCTAAAATAGATTGCATTATGGTATCCTTTCTATCGCTCGTCTGGTCAGGATAAAACAGATGAACATTCATGGATTCTGTTCAAACAGCTTTATTACACACAAGAACATCAGAAATTAGGCTTTGTAACTTAATAAACTTATAAACAGACTGACTACCACACTCATACATGTTAACACTCTGGCTATTCTCTCGAAAAGGCACTGCTGTCTGTGCATGCACAGTATTTATATGTACATACTACATCTGGAAATGCTTCTTAAAGGTACATACACATGCTCTGACCTACATCCTCCTTCTTTGAGAAATAGTCCTTATACAAAATTATATTATTCAATGACTTGCAATTTACAGAAATGATCTTTTGATATGCAATTATACAGAACTAATTGTTTGACATGCAGTCATACAAAATTAGACACATAGAAGACAGCTATGTACTGGTTGCTGTGTATTTTCCACTAGGTCTAGAAATACGACTTGACCAAGTAACATAAAAGTCAGAACTGGATCTAGCAATGGGGACTGTTTTCAAGGAATGTTCACCTTTGGGGACATCTGGGACATCATGAGAAATGGAAATGGATACTGCGACACATTCTTCGGTACAAACACTGTCAGGGTTGCTCTGAGATCTAGAATCTGTATCGCAGGTACGATGCTGCGATATTGTTTCTGATACAGGAAGATGTCTGCAGTTTCTCCAGTACTCTATGCCCTCAGATTACACTAAGTAGGATCTCGGCTCGGTACATATAGCTCTCACTCGACCAATTTGATCAAAGCCTTTTGCCATTTGCATCCTCACTCTCTCCTTCTTTTAACGGATGGAGAAATCTGGTCATTTTATCAGAGCTGGACTTCTGAGAAGAATGCTTCTTAAAAAGTTGGGCTTCAATTGCTTGTTTTTCTTAGCTTTAGGCCTCAACAAACTGGAACTGATAGGCAGTGTGTTATTCTGGTTTGCCTAGACAGAAGTCTCTTGGCAGGCAACCCAAGTATATCGTCATGGGGTATGTTTCTCAGATTGATTAAATTCAAAAAGGCATTGGTATTATCATGCTTTGACTTGTCTTGTAACTGCTTTGCACATTCAGCTAGTCCATTCGAATGTGGGTATTCGGTACTACTAGTAACATGTACAAAGTCCCACTCTTTTGCAAATTTCTCAAACAACTGACTGGTAAATTGGGTACCATTGTCAGAAATAACTTTGTGTGGACTACCATGGACTGAGAAATGACATTTCATTTAATAATAACAGCAGTGGACATTAGCTTAAGTTGCAAATCAATCTCAAACCAGTTTGAATAAGAGTCTACCAATACTAAGTAATGCTGATTGTTCCACTCGAATATATCAGTGGTTACTGTTGATCATCGTAGTTCAGGAACTTGACTTAGCTGAAGTGGTTCTTTTTGCAAATATGGTTTAGTACTATTGCATACTGAACAGTCTGAACATGTTTAATTGAAGGGGAGTGGTTGTCTTTATATTTATATTTAACTGAGTTTTGCTATAGGTTCTTGGTCTGATGATGCATTGTTTTTGTAAATGTGAAAGTGCTCACCGTTTAACTTGCCTTTTGTTATATAAAGTCATTTTTTTCTTTGAAAGACTGGTGTGCGAGTTGCAGGATCTGTGTTTTTGGTTATTTTGTGGATTTTGATTACCTGACAGTGTATTTTGGATTTTTGACTTTGTTAAATAACTCTGTACAGTACAAGAAACACTCTGTAATGGCGGCATTCTGTGAAAAGACACACCCAGCACAAGAAACTTTTTGAAATGGCTGTATTTTGACTGCACTTTACAAAATAGTTGCACTTTGCACACAAATAAACTCTTCAGAATAAATACACAGTGATAAGCACACAAGGTAAGCACTGTATACACACTTTCAGATACTTCGAGTAACTCTAGCTATGCTTTGAATGGCTTTGGTCAATGCAAAATAGTAGTTTGTGCCCAAAACATGGTCTTTAACTAAAAACATGCAGTCGCCTTGCTCTTTAAGCTTAATCTGCCCTTTTATTGTACTCATTATGCCCTTTTAATCTCTTATCATACTCATTACGCTTTTCTTGTGCCCTTTTTACTTTAAACATGCTCGTTATGCAAACCAAAGGTAATTCTGAGCCCCATATGAATAGTTTTGCGAGTTTTTCAAATACTACGGTTTTGAATATTTCGTTTAATTAATAATGCTATTTGTGCCTTTTGTTTGCTTAATAATACATTCTTGTGCTACTCATTTGATTAATAATATGTTTTGTGCCTTATAAATGTGCCGTTTCATTTTCATTGCCAAATAAATCATTTGTGCAGTTTTCTTTACTTTTAGTTTGTTTTTGGCCCTTTTTTATTTTTCTGTGCTCTGTTTCACTCAACCTGCTTAGTCTGCCTTCACCTTCAACTCTGCACCTCATGGCTCGACGAAGTTATTCTTTTAATCCTGGTTTTGACATTATGTCACTCGTCTGGTCAGGATAAAACAGACAAACATTCTTGGGTTCTGTTCAAGCAGCTTTATTACACACAAACACATCAGAAATGAGGCTTTGTAACTTAAATAAACTTATAACAGACTGACTACCACACTCATACATGTTAACACTCTGACTGTTCTCTCAAAATGGCACTGCTGCCTGCACGTGCTCACTATTTATATGCACGTTCTTACATCTGGAAATGCTTCCTAAAGGTACATACACATGCTTTGATCTACACTTCCATTCCTTTAAACATAAAACTTTATGTGATAACACCTTAGACAGGAGCATTTTTGAACTTCCCAGTAGATGCATAGTCAGCATTTGTAAACTTTAGGTTAGCAGAATTCCATTTATGAGTACCATTGACTCATTTGGGGTATACGTGATACAGCTGAAGTATTTGTTATCCATTCTGGGTATCTTGGTATATAGGATTTAAGTTGGTCCCCCAACAAACATTTTTGCATTAAACTAGGGGCACTGAAGTTGTAATAGGCAAGATCTGGATTGTTCTGAGATTCTACACAGCAATGTTTGTACATCCCCAGAAAAGAGGCACAGAATGGGAAAGGCTTATACCCATGATTTTCTACAAGTATTCCAGGTTATTCATCGCTAATGATTTTAACTGGCAGATCCTGCTTTTAAAGTGGCTATTTATTTTTGCACATAGACAGTATACTGGCATTGCAGCTGACAGTTATTATGATCTGTAGAGGTTTCTAATATATAGTCCTTTTCCATCATCAGAACTCCACCACTATCAGCTTCATCAATACAACAGCTATGAAATTGGACCTTGTACCTAAGAACTACCACTGTATCTCTTCAAGTACAACTTAAAATACACTTGTAAATGTTGAATGTTTTTTTGCTGCAAGCATACTAATTCTTGCTGAAACATAGCATTTATTGCATTCCAGACATTTCTAATATAGTCATTACCTCAGTATAGCTTGACAAGAATGATTAAGAAACATAATTTCATTTAAAAGAAAACAAACACTACTATATATTGCTGGTAAAATACTTCATACTGACTTTCAAGATTTTGAACCATGTAATGGAGCAAGTTGTTGTTTGTCTTTCGGCTTTTCCTGGTTAGGGGTCGCCACAGTGGAACTCCTGTCCGCTAATGATTGGCAGTAGATTTTCATGAACGCAGAGGTGCCAGCTTGATATTCAACCTTCAACGAAGGCACGCCCATTTACGTATGTATTTCGAACGCCTACCCAACCATGGGGAGGACATGCAGACTCCACACAGAAGGCACTCCCTGCACTCCAGCCGAGAATCGAACGGGAGAACCTCTTGCTGTGAAGCAACAATGCTACCACTGCACCACCGCAGAGTGCTAATTTGTAGTTTAATAAAATAATACAGTAATCTTGCTGCAACTGTACAGTTTCTGTCACAATAAAACTTTCCTGTAACTAGTGAAAAAAAAGAAATATTTCATATAGATTTAGAATGCACACATCTGCGGTAAATGTATTATTGGTGCAATTTTGCAGGAAACAATGATGGTGTGATAAGCTTATAGCAATAAAATTATAGGTGTTTAACAAATGGTAGCATAACCATGTTTTAAGCATATTTAAGTACATTTCTATTACTATGAGAATTCTCTCTAATGAATTGCACAGCCGTACAAGAAAAGGGACACAAATAACAATAAAAATACTCAGAACATTTACATTTCTGTACATCAAACTTTTATGGGCAACACGGTGACTTACTGGTGAGATCTCTGCCTTATAACAGCAGGGGCTGGTGTGCAATCCTGACTAACAGTCACTGTCTTTGTGGTGTTTGCATATCCTTCCAATATCTATGTAGACTGCAGGTTTTCTCTAGGTATTCTAGTTTCCTCCAATAAACATATTAACTGCACTAAACTGTCTTCTAGAGAGGCAGTGTATTTAATCTTGACCTTGTGGCCTGGTCACAGTTGAAAAAGTCCTATGTTAACCAAGTAAGTAGGCTGATTCAAAGTAACTAATGAATGTCAAGAAGCCTTACATTTAAATTATCTAAATGTGATACTGCACAGCAGTTTTTTTTATTATTATTTTATTTTTATTTTTTTATTTATTATTTGTTTACTGGGAAAGTCCAACTTGGAACAAAACCAATATTCAGTGGAGGCCCGGGGAGAAACCATCCATATGCATGTCTTTGTAATGTGGGAGGAAACCGAAGCACCCGCAGGAAACCCACATGAACACAAGGAGGACATGTAGGCTCTGCACAGAAGGCACCCCAGCTGAGAATCAAACCAGAGAACCTCTTGCTGTGAGGTGACAACCACTGCACCAGCCTGACAGAGTTAATGAAAGCTGTTACAATTTTTTCAGTAAGTTATTTCTATGCATTTTATCTCAACGTTTTAGCAGATTACTGTCATCGGAGGAAACATTCTGACCTACATGAAAAAAGTTATCTTATTCCTAAGGTACTTGGAAAACATGGTTGTTTTGCACTCTGGGAGGTTCCAGTGAAACAAGCTGTAAATGCCATGAAACTTAATTTGTTAAATGAAATGCGGGCTTAAGACTTTTAACATTCTTTAGTGATTTTTGCCTCAAAATTTAAACATGCTGACTAGAATAACAACATGTGTTTGTCAGAAGTGTTTTTTTTTTTTTCAAAGGTACAAACTCTGAAACTCAAATGTATGTCATTATTCAGAGACTTTAGTCTTCTTTGACTTGTCAATCATGACCTTGAGGAACAGACAAAACAAATGAGGAAAAATTCTGGACAGTCTGCTAAAATCTGGACCACTGAGAGCCATGAAAGGTGAGTGTAAATGTAACAGAAAATATTATACTGCCTTTCTGAAAGTGCCCACCCCACGTGCTCTACAACTTTGAAAGCAACCAAAACGCTTATGTTTTTTTTTTTTTCTTTTTTTATGTAACATGTAGTGCATGGAGCAGATAAAGATCCGCGCACTACAAAGAATTATGATTGGGTCACTAACCATAACTTTTTATTATTTGTTCTCAACATAGAGGTCAAGTCATTCAACTTCTGAGCTTCACTCTTGAGATGAATGTCTTGGTATCCATATATTGAACACATAATGAAGAAGTTATGATCAGTGACCTGATGATAACCTTCTGTGTAGAGTGTGAGGGAGTGAGTGAATGCACATGTTAATCAGGATGGTACTTTGCAAAGCAGAATATGTATGAACCATGATCACTAGATTTGTTTCCCTAAATATAGTTCAGTCTGGCCTGATGAACTTTTAGAGTAATTAGACAGATAAAGAGAGAGTATTAGAGCTTTTGCTGTCTTAACCACCAACAGTGTATGAACTCAAAATAAATAAGTTAGCATGTGTGTAATGTAAAGGAAAGCACTATTTCAGTCCATCTGCTAAATTACTGAATATTAAATAAAAACGTTCACCCATGGGTTCTGGGAATGTGTTGCACTGAAGATGAAAGAAATCCTTCATCTGCAGTATCCACATTCAAATGGAATCAAAACTACTATTGTACATTTAAAACTAGAAACCTAACAATATATTCCCCTTTATCCAGTCTCTTAGTACAGAATAAAGATGTAAGTGATTATTGCTATAAAATTAATCAATCTGTAAAATGCTGGAAGGTTCTATGTCATGGTTGTGAACTTAAGTGTGTCAAACTCTCCAAAGTCTCCACGCATGCTGTATGGTTAGGCCAGCTGCTAAAATCTTCTAGTTTTGTTTGAAGCTGTTCATATTTGCCATGTGTCAGCCAGGGAGTGTATAGGTAGTACTCACCCCCCTGAAAGAGAAAGGTTTGGCTGCTGGATCTACCTCCCAAAAGGAAAAGAAAGATGAGGAATCTTGGACAAATTAGTGTCACAGGTGCTACACATGACAACACACCCTTGGATCCATTATGTAAGTCAATGCTTTACCTACTTCATTGCAAGAAAAATTACAATAATCGGAAACTGTCAAAGCTAGCCACGCTTCATGCTCACCATTTTGTTTATTTGGCTTTTAAACTTAGTAAGCACTCTGGACATAAATGCTTTAATACACTGATAACCTCTGAATGTTGCTATATTAAGTGCCTTGATCATAATCACAGTGTTCACAAGTAGAAAATAAGGAATCAAAGCCAGGGCTGCAGTATGGAAACCAGCACACTGCTTTAATTCTCTGCCAGAGAACAATTTTATTAACCATAATATCGCTTTTGTTTATGATCTGCATTCATCAAAACTGCAATCAGGTCAGCAAACAATACAGCTTCCAGAAATAGCTGCCCACATTGTTTTTGGAGGAATTAAGAGGGGATGAATTACAATGTAGAAAATGAAATGAGAGTCAATCCAAACTAATAAGTTCAAGTACATTTCATGAAACAATATACTTAACAGTGTTCATAACAGGTGAAGTTTCTAAGTGTAACCTCTAATAATAGAGATGAGTTTTATACTTCTTCTGCAATGATAAAATAATATATGAAACCTGGCAATGACAAAATTCCTATATTTTATTGTAACCGTGCCAGCATAACAAAAAAAACATTGCTGGCATGAAGAGAGCTCTAACAGATAGTTTGATGTGAACTGCTAAAATGCTGGATGAATTATTATATCTAAAATAATAAAACCAGACCTCTAAACATCTTTTTTTTTAAATAAATCTAAAAAACATGGCTTCATTTCTTCTCTGACACACTGCAGTTAACATCAACAGAAAATTCAGGATATAGGATTTGTACTTCTTTGACAATAATTTGCTTTAATGTGCTAGAAACAAACTGGTATAAATCATTACCAATGATGGACCATCTCTAAAACCTGATCTAAATTAGTCAGAAGTGTTTAGATAAATGAACTATAGGCTATAACTTCATGGCCTGCATTAATGGGATGGCCATGATAATTGCTGCCCATAAATTCAGTGCATAGCTAATTGTCTCACAATTAGAACCCAGAAATTAGGGTGGACAGGTGGCACTACATCCTCCAAAAACCCATCACTAATGGTGTACTGCAGGGTTCAGGCCATGGGTCACTCCCCTTTAGTGTTTATTTCTTAAAGGTCAAAGCAATTTCTTTTGGGGGGGGGGCTTTTTCCTCTCTACATCATCTTGCCTCTCCCCACCCAATGATACTACTGACCTCTATCCACGGCTGGGTCTGCCAGATGCATTCTACTCCCTGGGACATCCTCTGATATGACTGGGACCAGAGAGCAGATGGTGAAAAAAAATTCAACTAATTTCTGATTGTTTATATTTTATTTATTTTTATTTTATTTATTTTATTTTACATTTGTTTACCGGGAAAGTCCGACTGAACACAGGTCCATTTTCAGCAGAGGCCTGGGGAGAAAAGCTTCACATTACAGTACATTACATGAGAGTAAAAAGAAGTAGAACATACATACATATGGCATATATACACACATCAGGACAACATGCTGGTGATTAACAAACATACATATAGCAAATATACACACAACAGGACATAATGTTAGTGATTAACATTTCTTACAGTAGACAATTGAGGTACATTTTCTTTTCTTTTGCAGTTATAAGTTTTGTAAGGTAAATGTATATGGGTTTGGAAGCTTTCAGGGGAGAAACTGTTTATACATAGCTGTACCTTGGCAAATTCTCTTGGTATGGATTAGCCTGGTGAGTGGCATGAGCATAGCCAGTTACTTAGATAGTAGGTTTTCAGGACTTTTTTGAATTGACTAAAGGAGGTGGTAAAAGTTATTTGGCTTGGTAGTGTGTTCCAGGTTTTGGCAATGGTGTTGGCAAAGAGGGTCTTACTAGCTTCGTTTTTATGTTTGATGACAGTTATGAGGTTCTGGTTACTAGATCTTAAGGCTCTAGAGGGAATGTGGGGCTGAATTAGGTGCTGAAGTGCTGGAGTTATCTCAGGAAGATAGTAGAGTTTGTGTGCTATAGAGTTGATTTGTAGAAGTATATGAGGCAACTCAAGCCAGTTGAGTTGCTTAAGGGATAGACAGTGGTGGGACCTATGAGGCTTCTGTAGCAAACTTCGCAATCTTGTTGTAGCAAGATTTCATTTTATTTAGAACAGTTTGGCGGAGATTGGTCAAGATGGGAGAGGCATAGAGGAGGGTGGAAAGAAGATGAGTCCTTGCGATGGTTACTTTGGTGCGTTTTGTCATAAACTGTTTGTTCCTGTAGAGGAGACCAAGTTTTTTTATTAACTTTCTTTATGGTTTGTGCTATGTGGATGTTGAACCTCAGGTTATTGTCTATTTCTATGCGTAGCAGTTTAGTGTGTGTGGTTGGACTGATTTGAATGTTTTCTTTGGAGCTAATGGTGAAATTATTATTTAGGGGAGGAGCTCTGCCAGGGTTGAAAATAATTAGTTTGTTTTTTTTGGGATTAAGAAGAAGTTTGATGTTAGTAAACCATGTTTCGGCTAGGGTGAAGTTATTTTGGGTAAGGGTTTGCAGTTCACTAAGGGTAGGGTCAGCACATATGAGGGTAGTGTCATCTGCATACCATACTATTGAGGCAGTGGGAGAGGATAAAGAGATCTGATTTGTAAATAGAGAGAACAGCAATGTGCCAAGGATGGATCCTTGAGGGACTCCTATGGTTACTGGTAACAGGGGGGGGGGGCAATTGGTTCTGCCATAGGAGTGCTTGCTAATGGGCAGATAAGTAGCTGTTGAACCATGATATAGATGAGGGACTTATATTTAGGGTGGATAGGGTATCAAGAAGCAAACTGTGGTTTACCATGTCAAAGGCTTTTGATAGGTCTAAGAATATGGAAGAAACAAATAGACCCTTGTTTCTGTGGTAGTTAACTATGTTGGTGAATGATAGTAGTGCTGTCGTAGTACTATGGGAAAGTCTAAAGCCATGCTGGGATATGGAGAGTAGGTTGTTATTCTGGAGGTACTGTATTAGTTGAGTATGAGCAACTCTTTCCAATATTTTGGATAAAGGTGATAGGATTGCTATTGGGCGATAGTTGGTGAGCTCTAAGGAGTTGCCTCCTTTGTGCAATGGGATTATATATGATGTTTTCCATAAGGTGGGGATTTTGCATTCTGAGAGAGATCTGTTTATGAGAATAGAGGCAGGATAGGATATAGCTTTAATTGAGATCCGAAGGAAGTCTGCTGGCAGCTTATCAGCTGCTAGAGTGGTTGGTTTAAGTTTACCAAGGAGTTTAGATATTGATTTGGTGGCTACAAAGTGGAGGTGAAAACTGGGGCTACTGTTTTGTATATTGGGGTGGGTTGGGGTAGTTATTGGTGTGGGGCTGCTAGTACTATTTTGGGCATTGGCAAGGGTCTGGACTGTTTCGGTAAAAAAATTGTTAAACTGAGTAGGAATGTTTTCATGGTTATTTGGAAGTAGAGGGGTTGGAGTCGTGGACTTTCCTGGATGCAGTATATCATTTATTGAGGCCCAGAATTTTTGTGGGTTGTGAGCATATTTTTCTTGCATGCTTGAATAGCAGCTGGATTTGTCTAGTTTGATTTGTGTTTTGGCTTTGTTACGGTGCTCTACATAGTTTTGTCTCAAAGTAGTGGTTTTGTTTTTCTGATATTGAATTCAGGCCTTGTCCCTTTCTTTCATTATAGTTTTATTATCTTTTCTTATCCATGGGGCATAGTTAGTTTGTATTCTAATGGTTCTAGGGGGTTCATGATGGTTTAAGATTTTTATGAAGGTTGTGTTAAAGTACTCAATGGCATCATCTAGAGGTAGATGTTTTAGTGGGGTCCAGTTACAGCTTTTTAGAGTATTGATGAGATCAGTAGCTATAAAGGTTTTTTTGTTTCTAACTACTCTGAGATAGGTTGGTTGATGGTTTGGGATCTGTTCCTAATTAGGTAGGTTGGATGATGGTCAGTTAGGGTATCTGGAAGACAACCAGATTGCTGTGCAAGAGCGGGGTCAGATACCAGGATCCAGTCTAAGGTGGACTGGCGTTTGGAAGTTTTGTCAATTTGTGTGGGGGTGGTTATAGTTTGGGTAAACCTCTGTAGGTTTATGAAGGCAGAGTGGTGATGGCTGGAGCAGTGAAGCCAGTCAATATTGAAGTCTCCTAATAGTATGGTTTCATGTGGAAGGGAGTTGGTGGTCCAATTAAGCAGGCTTTCCATTACAGTGATGTTATTGCCTGGTGGTATATAGCCACCTGCAATAAGTATATGTTTGTTGGAACTTATTTTTAATTTGGCAAGGATTAGTTCTACATATTTGAATTCATGGGTATTGTAATCTAGTTGTTCTAAGGCAAGATGATTTTGGAATAATATTGCAACACCTCTGCCCTTTTTTTCTGATCTGTCTCTTCAGATCATGTTGTAACCTGGGGCAGTAATCTCATTATTGTGATGTGGTTTGAGCCATGTTTCAGTTAACACAGCAATATCTGGTTTGTATAGAGCTAGTAGGGCATGAAGGTCATGAATTTTGTTAAGTATACTTCTTACATTAATGTTTAAGAAGAGAAGAGCTGAGGTAGGTCTGTGGTGTAGGGGATTTAGCTGATTTAAGTTTGGGCTGATTGATGTTTTGTGTCCTGGATTAGGATGTATATCACTACTGCAAGTGAGTTTATGGAGTAGTTGTAGGTAGAGTTTGGTCAATGTGTGAATTATTTTAGTTTGTCTTTGAGAAGAGAGGGGGTTAGTTTTGATTTTCAGTTTAATGTGCGAGTAAGACAAGGGTAGGGGGGAGGTAAGGTCACATGGCGATATAGGGAAGTTTTTTAGTTTGGTGGTGTTGGCTGTGGAATCAGTTTGCCAAGGGGATGGGGTGTGGTTATGAAACTGAGAGTGGTAGGAGGACAGGATGTAAAGTAGGAGTAGGGTGAAGATTATTAATGGTTAGAATGATGTTTTTAGTAGTTGGGTTGGATGTGTGTAACCCATGTTATCTAGTTTCAGAAAGAAAGTGTTACATGCAAGGGTACTATCTATGAATGAGTGAGACTGGTGTTGTATTAAAGGTGCAGTATTAGGTGTATGTGGGAGTTTGTTCTTAGGAGGGATAAGAGATTTGAAGTGATTGGTGGATGAGAGTGTAAGACTTGCTAATGGGAGTTGTCTGTACCTACAAGTTGAAGTGATGTTAAGGACTTAGGAGCTATACAGGCATCAGGTAATGCTGGATATATGGCTACAGAAAAGTGATGGAGAGTATGACCAGTGCAAGAGCTATTGTTTTGTGTGTTAGGGAGTTTCAGTATTGCCAAGAAGTATTGGTCAGGTAATTGGTATCCTCTAGTTAAGAGAGGGTAGCAGAGATAGTGAGTTAGTAAATATGGGGAGAGGGATACTAGCTACTTTATCTGTAATGATGTTCTTGACTATGGATAAGGTGAATGGGAATTATATATTGTCAGTTTGTTTGTACTATGTTCAGATATGCGTATTTGCTGCAGTAAAAAATATTAATTATAGGTAATAGTTAATGGTTATAGGGTGGTGTGTATAGAGAGGTGGTAGAGGAGGTAGGGATTCTATGTTGGAGGCAGGAAGTAGGCTAGAGTGTTTATGAGGAACAGGAAGGGGAGGAGTATTTGAGTAAGAGGAAACAGGTGGTTAGGTATAAAGGAAATTATATGGGGGTGGGTGGGAATGGGGGTGGGAGAGAAGCGAAGTGAGCCCAAGCGTAGCACAGGCGAATGGAGTGGGGCTGCACTCACAGCAACCATAAAAACAATCAATACCTTAACATAAAACAAATTATCAACAGTGAAACAGATGAAAGGGGTGAGGGTGTGCTAAGAGAAATAAGGTTTGGAGCTGTTGCCCCTGGGGTATGCACTCTAGCTGACTGTAACAGGTTTTAACAAGGCATAACAGTAATCACAAAAGCTGGCACCTACACTACACAAGTGGCAGCAACAAGGTTCCTGGAGTTAAACCTGGGGCTGCAGTCTATTTTTGGATGATTTCTGGTTAGAGTTTTCTTTTCTTTTAGGTGGAGTGAGCTGATTCCTTGCTCACACAAGTGTGGGGGGGGGGGGGGACCCAAAGCAATCAGGTGCTCAGTGGCTCGTCAGATTTGTCAGAACCTGCTTTTGCTTAGCATGCTGTATGGTCTTATGTGGAAGCCTGATGTCCACTTTCAAGAGAGACTTTGACAGGGTTTCCATCCTTAGCTGTACCATCTGTCACTTGGGATTCAGTGAGGAAGCTTTCATCAGATGTAGAGTACCAACCTTCATAAACCCTTTTGTAAATATGTCCTTTTTCTACCAAGTGTAACCAGAAATACTGCACTTCTTGTCTTTGACGTTCATCTGTTGATCTTATATAATCAGTGTAGGAAATCAAGCCGAGAACAAACAAAGATTTGAACTTTTCTGACACTTCGGTGCAGAATTCCAAAGGATCTTTCCCAGCAGCAGAGGCAGCAGAGCCATGCTCATCTGTTCTTTCGCCAAAGTGCTTCACAGTTTTAAAAAATATATATAATTTACCTTTTTAAAATGCTTGATATCAAAACCAAATATCTGCCTGCTACTACAAGAACATGGACATAGTTCTTATCAACTTAAAGGTGGGGGGGGGGCTCCAGTGTCTGGTGCATTTAGATGCAAGGCTTAGCTAGCACTTTATTTACAGGCAGTATATGGACTTAAAATTAATATTCAACTCAAAGTATTTTAGTTTAATGCAATGTATTTATTTGGTAATCATGCGAATTAGTTTGAACACTCCTTAGTTCCTTTCTCTACACCGAGTTTTTCAGAATCTTCTAGCCTTTTCTCTTCTGCCTGTAGACATATTGGTCTTATTTCTGTAGCTTTAACCCACTCTAGCTTGTGCTTTCATCAATTACCTGACTCCCCAAATGCTAACTGTCATCTCCCTCCTACTCTCTTTTCATTTCTGGGTTACCCACATTGAACACATAAGGAAAATAAAACTACTGACTAACTTCATCCCAACCTGGTTGCAAAGTGGGAAATACACACCAGCAGTCAACTCATCTCTTCACTAAATTGTATTATACTGCATTAATGTATGTAAAATAATTTTTCAATTCTGTTAAACTAATAATATCTGGTCTGTTCTAGAGGCTTCCTGCACATCTTTGAGCCATTCTTTGCTGACCCCTCCTCCCTTTTATGTTTCTTTCCCCCACTTCTTTTAATTGTCCCTGTAATTGAACTAATCTGTCCATTTCTTCAATCTCATTCTCCTTTTCTTCCCTTCTCAACAATATTGTGCTCTTAAACAATTGTCAACTAAAGTCCCTGGTAGTGCCTTTACTTACAGTTTCTGAGATTGTTTTGCATAGTCTTGTATGAACCGGTCCATCCACCCCACTCCATTCACACTCGCTATGCTTGGACTCACTCAGCTCCCCTACTCTACCACCATTCGCACCCACCCCTGCATTCATTTTCTTTGTAGCTAAACATCCATAGCCCACCCTTTGCAACCACCCTTTCCTGTATCCCTCATCCTATCAGATCATACTCCACTGACAATGACCTTTTCAACCTCTCCTACATTAATACACTCCCTCCCCTCTTTTACTACTCATAACCATCCACTCCTCTCATCCTTTCTTTTGCTACTCATTTCCAACTTCACCTCCTATCATTATCAGCTCAATGTACACCCTAGTTCTCCCACTTCTTTGCACTAATCCACTCTCAGAAAAAATCACTACTACTCGAGCATCTCCCATACACTTTTCAACTATAATGTAATAACTCTCCCCAAAATAATACTGCCTGCAAAGATCTCCCCATATCACAAAACAAAACTAAAAGTTCTGTTCCTCTTTCCCTTTAAATTACTTCTCCTCCCTCCCTGTAACTTCCTTCTACTCTCCAGTGACATCCACCCTAATTTCGTCCCTCACTCTAACTCTACTACTGCTACTACTTCTACACAGCCCATCTACCCTATCAACATTCACAGCATTCTTAACGAAATAACTGAATTCCACTGCTGGATAGCCCAACACTCCCAGAACATTATAGTTGTATCTGAAACATGGCTCAAGCCATACAACACTGATAAAGAATTTCTCCCTCCTGGTTATAATATACTACACCTTGATAGGACTCACAAAAAAGGTGGAGGGATTGTAATAATGTACTCTGATCTCATAACCCTATCCCTATTAACCAACCCTCCCCCTCCTTTCATCCAGCTGAACTCATGATTGCCAAGTGCAAAATTAACAATCACAAAACCCTCACCATAGCTGCCATCTACATAACTCCTGGGGAGAACATACAATTATTAGAACAGATTCTCCACTGAATGTCTGATAACATAACTAATGAAAGAATAATACTGGGAGATGTTAATATCAACTGGCTTCTACTCTCTTCTAATTCCCCTACCACCAATATTAACTTATATGGTTACACACAGCTCATCTCTACTACCACCTATCTTCATAAACCAACTAATACTACTTCTCTACTTCACTGGATTTTTGTTTCCATACCTAACCTATGTCACAGCCCTGTATCCCTCCATGATTCCATTAGTGACCACTTCCCCATATGTGTCCTAAGATACTCTCCCCACCCCACCAGGTCTCATAAATTTAGAAAGTGTTGCAAGCTAACTAACGTTAATACCAACATGCTCAACAATTCACTCTCTGCCATTAACTGGTCCTTCATCACGTCTACATCTTGATGAAGCTGTTCTCCACTTCAACTCCATCTTTCTAAATACACTGGACTACCTCGGCCCTGCTTGCACCGTTAGAGTCAAATCACTTTATTCCCCTTCTCACTAAATCAACTCGCTCTCTGATCCAAAACAGAAACTCAGCCTGGAAACTCTGGACCAAGGCCAAATCTCCCACACACTATGAAGAATATAAGGAACTCTGTACCCTAACCAAAAAACACATAATCATTGACAAAAAGAACTTCTACCTCACACCTCACACACCAAACTACAGGACCCAAAAACCCTAAAAAATTCTGGAACACCATTAATCAAATTCTCTACTTACCTAGGAAACCCTTTAACCCTAACCCATATCCCAATCACTCACCCCTTGAAACTGAATCTATATTCAACACATACTTCAAACATATGCAAAACTCCCACCCATCCAACCCCATACCACCAACCTCCCCCTTATGACAAAACAGCCCTTTCTCTCTAAATCCTGTTCCAACCAGTTACATTAAAAAACTTCTCAAACTTAAACCCTGCTCCCCTTCAGCGGACAACCTGTCATCTCTCGATCTAAAGGCTGCTGCTAACTCTATAGCATATCCAGTCTCCATCCTCATAAACCGCTCAATCAGAGAATCCACTGTCCCCCACTCTCAGGAAAAAATTCCACACCATACCTATCCACAAAGGCGGTAATTTAGTTGAGCTCTTCAGCTATTGACCCATTGCCATACTCTTCCCTTTCCAAAATTCTTGAGCACTGTGTACACAAAGAAATCACTGCTTACCAGACTCAAGAAAACCTGATCACCCCTATTCAACATGGATCCCGCTCCCACCACAGCCCTGCTACTGCAATTCTATCCTTTACTATTGTCATCTCCCAAGCAAGAGACAATAACAAACTAGTGTCTTGCCTCTTTTAAATCTTTCTAAAGCCTTTAACACTGTCTCTCACCCCTTGCACCTCTACAAACTCTCCCACTCAACCTCTGTCCTGCAACTATTTCCTGGTTCAACAACTACCTCACAGACAGACAGCAATCTGTTAAATAGTTCTCTGCTCTATCTCCTTTTCTCCCCATCAAAATGGGAGTCCCCTAAGGATCATTCTTAGGCCCCTCCTTTTTAACATATTCACCAACCAACTCTACACATCCTGCCCTCAGCCTTCCTTCATACAATACGCAGATGATTTTACTATCATATCAGTTGCTGATAACCCCTCTGACCTGCTAACCCTTACTCGAACATCTTTTAAGCTCACAGAAACTTGGCTTACTAACTGCCACCTTATACTAAACCCTAAAAAGACAAAATTTCTTCTCTTCCTCCCTAAATCTCTTCACCATCTTAAATCTTCGTTTACCATCTCCTCCCTAAACAACATTACTATAACACCTAATACCCACACCAAGCTCCTTGGAGCAATAACAGACGACCAACTTAAATTTGATCTCCATGTACTCAACAGTATCAAGAAAACCCATCAGAAGCTCAGCCTATTGTACAGAAACAAAACGTTCCTCAGACCCAAGTCTCAGATCTCACTTATCTCTTCTACAGCTCCCAAATCCTAATCAGCTTTCAGACTTCACTACTTTCCAAACTTGAAACCACCTAGAAAAAAGTTACTGGATTTGCTGCAAATCTCCCTTCCAGATCACACCACTGTCAGGCTTTCCAGACACATAATTTTCTACAGTTTCCAAACCATCTCTTACTTATTCATATACTCATTATTCATTATATTCTGAATAAGCCCTCTTCCTGCCCCAGTATCGCCTCACTTGTGCCTCTCTACAAGCCCCCTCACTCTCTCAGAAGCTCTGACCAATACCTCTTAAAGATTCACAAGCCTAAAAAATCTTTAGGATGGAATCTTTATAGCTACTGGCCTGCTCTTTCCTGGAACAAGCTTCCCCTGACTATAAGAAATATTACCCGCACTGCGGATTTCAAGAAAACACTTAGATTATACCTGGAGAGCACCTGGTCCTGCTACTACAGTCACCCTACCTGAACTCTTCCTACTCTCCTTCTCTAACAACTTTATCACCTCCTTTTCCCAACTACTAAAAATAAATAATAAGTTGCATTCTATTACACAGAATCCAGCTTACATCAGCCCTAACACTCTTTGTGTCTAGTTGCAATTTATCTTAATCTAATGATACAAACAGTTTGCTCATTATTACTTCTTATGGTATCAGTACCTCATCTTCTGAACTCTTTGTGCTTAGTAGCAGTTTATCTTTACTTTACTGTTACAAAAATGTGCTTACCTTTGTCTCATACTACACTATGTATGGTATTTGTACATCATCCTCAGAACTCATTGCTCGTCATAGTGTGTGGCTTGTTTTATTGTATGCTAAATACTGTATCTATCTTATTATAAAATGCTTAATGCTTAGTTGTATTGTGGAGCTTTTCTCCCTGGGCCTTTGCTGAAAAAAGGATTCTGCTCAGTTGGAATATCCTGACCAACAAATGTCAAATAAATAAATAAATAATGCATGTGCCTTTTTCTGTCTTGTCTCACAGTATGACTGACCTATTAGAGCCATGAGCCATTTAAGGTACTGGACTTGCACTGCTGAGTGCTGTGGTGAAGATTTCTGCAGATTTTCACAGCTAGACTGGCTGGCAAAATTAGGGGAGATGGTAATGCAAGGCAGCAAGGATTCGTCTCTGTGATGTAGTCACAGGGTGACTTGCAGTTACTAACTTTATTCAGCTAATGCTTTGGTCAGATAATCAGTGAAAGTCCTTTTTGGTACTCAAAAGACATTCAGCTTAATGCAAAGACATTCCTTATTAATAACCTGAAAGGGATCAAGTGATTGGAGTAGGTTGTTTACAGGCTGCAACTTCTTTACCACCCACGCCACCCCCAACTCCCTTTTTGTAGCAGGCATTACACTTCATACATTTCCTATTACTTTCTTTCTAAAAAGAAGACATGATAAGACGATCTCACAATGTTAAAACAAAATACTGTCTAATAAAAGTGTTTTTCATTTGAAATATTCAAAGCATTACACTCACCATGGCAGAACTCATATGAAGAGGTGTTATATTGATTAGATGTTCTAGATGATTTAGTTTTGTTTTATATATATTATTTTTTTTTCTTTAAATTCCAAACACAATGTAAAAAATGGGGGCAGGATGTACCAGTGCAGCCTGGCCTTACAAGATACATACAACATCAGGGTGCAAATTTTCTCGTTAACTAGATGCTTCATACCTCTTGACCTGCAGACATTGAAAATCCAGATAAACGCTCTTGAAAAGGGAGAAGTCAAAAAACTGTAGACACCTAATTAGCACATCATTTGCATATCAACTATCATAACTCCTCTCTCTTCCATTGGGAATGTGGGCTACAGTGTTGTTCAAACACAAGATTAAAAATCAGAGCATGGCAAAATGATTTAAAGCAATCAAAGAATAAGACATTGAAAGAGACTAAAGGACACTGGGATTTTTTCAGCCATGCAGCAACACATGGCTGTATTTACACCTGAAACCATTTACAGCAAGCACAAAGGCATAGTGTATTGGGTGGTTCAAGGTTCATCCACTTCATAAAGCATAACAAAAAGTAACATGACTAAATATTAAGCAAATAGCACATCAGTATACCTGCCCTACCATCAGATGGTCTCCCGCCGATGCATCCCAATTCACTTCATCTCTCATTTTCACATTGACATTTGCCATGCTGATTACCATTTCCATATCCGTGTCTACCTTTATTTAATCTTATATTCCCCAAATCTCACACACTACATAAACATATAGGCAAATATGTATACACACACACACACACACACACACACTCACACACATTTACACAGGCACAGATATACACATATATGGGAGTTGGACATCTTGCTAAAATGATAGAATGCTGACATCCAGGAGACTGACGACATTTGGTTGACAAACAGGTGGACAACAGGTGTGCAACATCTACAATCTCTGGGTAGGGGAATATTTCCTTTCTCTGGAGATGTTGTGATCTCAGTGTTAGTATATATATATATATATATATATATATATATATATATATATATAATTAGCAGGGTGTGTTTGTGCTGATTACTTCTAGGAGCATACACAGAATGTGTCACTATTTATGACATCAATCTACTGGGTATTTTTTCCCATTTTTGCTTATAGGATCAGTGTGTAATATCAATAGTGACAACTACCTAGAGACAGTGTTCATACCTCTGTGTGGCTAGCCCTGCCATGGAGACACACACACACGTGTGTGTGTGTGTGTGTGTGTGTGTGTGTGTGTGTGTGTGTGTGTGTGTGTGTGTGTGTGTGTGTGTGTGTGTGTGTGTGTGTGTGTGTGTGTGTGTGTGTGTGTGTGTGTGTGTGCGTTGATATATACAAAACAGTGTAAGAAACTTCTCTGTGTGGAAGATTTTTCAGTCCATATATCTCTAGTTAATCATTGTATATTAATCAGATCAGACAATAGTAGTAGAAGTAGCGAACGTAAACTCATCTTAAGTTAAAACAAAACAAAAAATAATAATAAAAAATATATCATTGTACAGCATTACTAAGTATTCAAAAGTAATCCAAGCAAGGCAAGCATACAGTCCGTTTCCAGTCGAAAATCCTTTATTAAGTACACAGACAAGCGATCCAAGTAAAACAAAAATAGAGTAATAATTTCCTTACAAGCTTTCTAAATATATATATACTATTTATCAGGCATGGGAGTGGTTTATTGGGCTGTGAGACAAAGTGTTATTGGTGCACATGTTAAATTCACATCCCTTCCCCCATCAGTGTGACATTCGAGCTGGTCCTGCCCTCCTTAGTATGGAGATTACTTGTTTTTTGTGTAGATATATACATACATACATACATATATGTACACACGTGTACACACACACACACACACACACACACACACACACACACACACACACACACACACACACACACACACACACACACACACACACACACACACACACATTGCTACACTTATGTCTTCCTGCTGGCATTTCTGCATTTCCTTGGTTGGAAATGCTGTTTTAAATTATTTGTTCATCTCCTATTCCTCCTGCACAGTTGCACATATCAGCCTTACCTGTCTGTTCTTTTCTGGCACTGCACTCTACAGATGTTGCTGTAAACATTCAGGTTAATATAATGCAGATTTTCAGACATTATATTTGAAAGAGAGGACCTTGTTATCTGTTATATTCCCAGAGTACATGAATGTCAGTTTCTCAGCAGTCATCAGAAGTCAAACATATTAAAGGAGGCTGCAGTTCTGCCCAGTGAACCACACAGTGAGAACTTCATAGTAACCAGTCTATTACCGCAAGAGAGGAATTTCATAGGTGGTAAAGGTTCCTTTGTGAACAGATATTTGCAAGAAAGAGCTTAGCCATAAGTCTATTCAGTGACACTTCCTTCCCAAGGAAGATCATAGAGCAGATTATGTGTGCTAGAGCAGTAAAATTCCTGAATGATGCACCTTCTGCTGGTAGGTGGACAACAATGCTATCCAGAGCAGATGTCTTGCCATTCCAGCTTCACTGAATTGCATGACATGGTCAGTGGTGAGGTGTACAGGGGGAACCATTTGCTTATACCACATCTGACTTTAAGTAAGGTTTGTGACACTACCTTACTGGCTAACAAGGCTGGATGTAGGGCCCAAACTGGTGGACAGGTATAAAAAGTAGTTGTATTATCAGAAGCAGAGAATAATTGCTTATAGAGAACTGTGAGGGCAATTGTCAGTAAACAGTGAGGTGCCACAATGTTCAGTACCAAGACCATTTCCATTTAATATACTTTTGTCAGAAATTTCTTTGGGAATGGAGTGGAAGATCATGTTATATGGTGATCATACAAAGACTGCTCTGGTAATCATGTGTTGACTGATGGCCTTTAGAAACATCTTTTTGGCCGGCATTCTGGGCAGATAGATGGTAGTTGTTATTTAAAAGTCATGAGTATTTGTTTACCTTTCTGATGATTTAAAAGATAATTGTGTTCTTCAAATTATATTTTCAAATTATATTGGAGTGGAAGATCAAGTTATATGGTGATTATACAAAGACTGCTCTGGTAATCATGGGTTGACTGATGGCCTTTAGAAACACCTTTTTGGCTGGCATTCTGGGCAGATAGATGGTAGCTGATATTTAAAAGTCATGAGTATTTGTTTACCTTTCTGATGATTTCAAAGGCAATTGCTTTCTTCAAATTATATTTTCAGATTACAGTTGCACTACTTCTTGACTCTGTTTATGAAGTGGAATTGTTTTTACTAGATTTACAAATTCATTGTTTTATTGTTTAATTTTAATTATGAGGTTGTTTCCTCTTACTGTGTCATTCAGGCATTCCTGCTAAAGACGTGATTGTAGAATATTAAAGTTGTAATGTGACATCTAATTTTTTTTTTTTTTTGGCTATTTAGTGGAGATTAGAAAACATCCACACTGATTCCTATTTGTAATGTTAAAATTGTTTGGAATGCTGTTCCCTGTTTCAGCTGTCAGGTATTTTTTTGGCAGCACAATGACCCACTGTAATTTTTTTGTTGTTTATTAAACTTTACATATCTGTGCATATGTGACAGTAGGTGAGAGATTTGTGTGAGTAAAATTCCTTTCCTGTCTGCTAGGAATTTGGATGCAACAGCAAAATTATTATTTTCAAAACCTTAATATATCTGCCTGTCCTTCTGTGTATCCCTTTGAGGTTAGAATAAAATAATAAATGGTTGCACTAATGTTTTATTGTATTGCATTGACAGACGTATGCACTTCTCTCACCCACACTGAGCCACATCATTGATCACGTCACTGTAATCATGAAACTGTACTTTCATTTCATACACAGACTGACCGTCACCATTATATGATCACCAAACCATAAAGAAATTACCACAACATGGTATTTCAGCAAGCTGCTAAAGCCTTCCCACTCCCCGCCTTGGTTGCCATAACAAATAAATAAAAAATAATGACATGAAACAGTTCTTCCATAAGCAGTACATACTGCTACCATTGCTTACAAATATTATACTCTCTTTAATATCCAAAACACTAGATGCTGCCTTCCAACTTTAACTTCCCATAACTGTTTCTTCAGAAGACATGCCCAATAAACAGCAGGGAATATCATCATGGATGCATTGAAAAAGTAAAAAATTGATTTGTAAACTTAGTAAAACAATTTTATGTCACTAATAGAGTCAAAATGCATAGAAACAGCAATTAGGAAATAAAATTAAGACAGTGTTGGATCTCAATGAAAGGGTAGAAAAAACTGCATGTTATGTTTAAAGTTAAAAGTACAACATTATATACTCTACAGAGAACAGCTCGGTGTACTGACTTGGAAAGTGACTTTAAACAGGGAGGAGGAAGCAGAAACAGTTGAGGTGGCAATTTTCTGGCTATAGTCAACTTCTAAGTAGAATAATGGTATGCAATCTGAAATATGAGAGAGGACAGGAAATGCATGTCATAGATGTCAAGAAAATCCTTTGATTGTATACAGCACTGGTCTATTAATCATGGTTTGTCAAAATATAGCTCAGCAAGTCACTAACTCGTGAAACAGAACAGTCTGGGAATACACCCCAATAAAAAATGAAAGTGCAAGCTTTTCTTGCAGGGGTAAACACCCTGCATCTCCAATATTTATATAAACCAACTCAACCATCATACCTACATGAAGAAGGAAGAACTCTGCCAAATGCAATTAATCACTGCTGATGCCCACTCTGAAACCACACTGGCAGTAATCTGTAATGGAAAAACAGCAACTGGAGATTTTAATATTGCCAAACTGAGCTCAATATGGCACAATTTACACTTGACAAAGTAAAGGGAATCCACATTGGAGCAAAACCACATCTAGAATACTGTTTATGATTTTATTTATTAATTTTCAGTCAAGTAAACTCAATGCTTTTTTTCCAGATGTAACTTGGAAGTACTATCTTTTAAGTGGCTTGCTTATAATCACACAGTAGTTAACTGGATACTAGGGGATCAAACACACAACTACAGGATGAAGAATGTAAACAATTCACAGTCAAATGCATCTGTAGTAAACTGCCTGATAACCTCATGCACAGTTCCAGAAGTCACATTATCAAATCAAAATCAATCTGGAAGAATATGATGGTTATGATAGGGACTTACTGCATAGTTTGATGACAAGTGAGAGCAGTGGAAATGAAGGACAGAGTGTGAAGAAGGGGAGTCATAAGTACCAAATAGAAAGAGAATGCTTCAAGTTAAACATATAAAAATGACACTTTGTTGAAGAGTGGCAATGGCATGGCATGTATTAACTGAGTTTGTACATAAGCTATTAGAAGTTAAGGTAAGTGTGTAGCATGGACATGGGACAGGGTAGCTTTATGACAGATGTGTAGCCACCACAGTCAGACTTGAAACATTATGAGGTCTCTTCCATCAGAAACTCTCATTATATTTGCTTTTAGTTCAAAAGCCTTTCGAACACCATCACATATTTAATAAAGCTGAGGAGAGTGTATTGAAATTCAACAGTCATACCAAGAACATGTTAGCTTCATACAGATATTTAATGGAAGTCCAAATTAAACCTTGGGATGTCAGCTGCAAGGTAAAATCCTTACTCTCTGTTCAACTGAGTTAGGCTTATATCTAGTGATTAGTACAAAGCTCCGTTGGCTCTAGTCCTGGATATACAACAGCTTCCCTTTCAGTAGTCACTGGTTTGATGCTCTAGCAGTGATTTCCTCACTGCAAAATCTCTGTTCCACTGAGTTAGGCTTATATCTAGTGATTAGTACAAAGCTCCGTTGGCTCTAGTCCTGGATATACAACAGCTTCCCTTTCAGTAGTCAGGGATTTGATGCTCTAGCAGTGATTTCCTCACTGCAAACACCAGCTCTTTTTCTTTTCTTTTAATATGGTTCATGCCAGTATAACACTGTGGTGCAGCGGTAGCGTTGTCGCCTCGTAGCAAGAGGTTCTCCCATTCGATTCTCGGCTGGAGCGCCTTCTGTGTGGAGTCTGCATGTCCTCCCTGTGGTCGAGTGGCATTCAAAAGACATGCGTGAATGGGCGTGCCATCGTTGAAGGTTGGGCATTGAGCTGGCACCTCGGCACCATGAAAATCTACTGCCAATCATTAGCGGACAGGAGTTCCACTGTGGCGACTCCTAACCGGGAAAAGCCGAAGGAACAACAACTATGGTTCATGCCAGTAGCCTCTGCAGTGTTTATCTTTCTGTTAACTGATATCTTGGAATCCATTATATTCTTTTTAAAGTTAGGGCATGTATAATTACCCCCTATTAAATGCCAAATGCAGTAATGTTGCTGTACGTGCTTATGATGTAATTATTTTATTAGCTGGGTCCTCGGTGCTTTTTTTCTCATTTTTCTCTCATAGTTAAACATCTCATCCCTCCTCTCTTAGCATGTTACAAATTCAGGAAAATGCTTTAACAAAACATATGGACTCAGTACATTACCTGTTACACTATAATAGTAACTCCATAACTTTACAACTGACCTGGTGTGACATTTTTCTAGCCTTTCTCTACAATAAGCAACTGGCAGTAAATCCAGATACAGTGCAGGTTAAAAAAATCAGACAGTGCAGTGCTTTCAAGAATCATCCAGCAGAAAATGAAAAAGAACATTCTCCAGTGACTATGAATAATTTATTCTGCAGTGAACTTAGGTCAATTTTTCTGCAAGGCCAACTCAACACTGATAAAGCTTCCCATCTCCCCTTCACACAATGTGGAGCTGATGCAAACAGAGTCAGTACATATGAAGTGCTGTGACAACCTGCAGTCCTATTACAGAAGTTAGAGTAAAATTAAATGGAGATGTCTGATTCCAGTTTGTACTATTATTATTATCCTGTGTACATCTTTATAATACTGATACACAGAGAGGCATCTTATGTGACACATCTGATGCCCATCCGCAGATGTGGTACAGATCCTGGCCAACCAAAATCTTGCTAACCCACACAGATGACCGATGTAGACACAGACTCCATAGACACCCTTCCTTCACAACACATCTATTTGCATCCGTCTCTAGTCTCTTCTTCAGTAGGTTAATCAAATCCATCAATGACATTCAGACAGATCACAATGTAGGCTGTTTCTTGGTACACAATAGTGCTTTATGACGACATCTTCCAGATGCACTACAGTAGTCAGTAGAAAAGAATCATCATGAAGGAAAAAACATTTAAATGCAATATTTAAAGGTCTGTTCTTCACACACATGTATAATTGTAAAAAATCACAGAAGTAAAAAAGACTGAAAGTGTGTTAAAACCTGACAGCTGTGATGCACAGGACTTAAAGGAAGAACAGTTAAGCAAATTCCACAACTCAAAGCTGCAAAAAATCCACAGCACTGACAATTATATCACCAAAAGAACTTGCTAACAAAAGTCAAGTAGCATATTTGCAAACAACCAGAGATGGACAAATACAAATGTTATTTTTGGCAGATGACAGACATGTGTGTCCCCTGCACATCTTTTTTCAATTCCAGTGTCAATCCACGTTTGGGAAAAAGAGCTTTCCTCCAAAGTAATGACCATCCTCACACTGCAGTCAGTCTGCTCTGTTCACATATCACGCCAGCATACATTGTACATGGTCTGTGACAATTATATTTCTTTACTATCTTTGGAATTTACATCTAATAGAAAGGCACATCACTTCAGGATGTGCAACAATGCATATAAAATCCTTTATCAAAACATCATCTTTCTCATTTCAGTGTTCAGCAACACTTCAGTGAAATACTCATTTCAATCAGCAGAGTATAACTAACCAAACACAGACAAGAAAACTGCTTTCAAAAACTACATTGCTGTTGTCATCAATCAGCCCCTTCCAGATCAATAGCTTCATTCATTCCCCATCATCACAGCTAGGTTCAACTGGGAGGAGCCATCACTTATATAGTCATTAGGGGTGGTAGAGGATTGTTTTCTTAGCCCTGTACCTGTGACTGTTCAGCTTGTGTTGTTTGGGGAAAAGTGCACTAGGCTGCCCAAACTGGTTGCCCCTGACTTCTACTAAGGATATTGCCATTGAAACATCCTACCCACTCCCCTCGACTGTCTGAAGTGGTCTCATCAGTCTCCACTAGTGAAATTGCACTTCCCCATGTGTTTCCTGAGCACACACTACCCTCTCCACTCCATGCACAAGAGAGTAGAGTGGACCAGTCCCCTTCCTTTCTCTCCCTCCCTGCCTGGCTGACTAAACAAATCCCAGCTATCCATGTTGCAGTAAGGGATCTGACCCTCTGTGTCACAGAGTCAGGCAATCTGGTTAACAATGCTGACAAACTGAAGTAAAAATTCAGTATATATATTTAAAGAAAGAGAGAATAAGCAGCAGCTTGGATGCAGAACTCTATCCATACCCTGCTGAGACTAGCACGTAGAGAGTCAGCATTCAAGAAAAATAATATACCACTTTGCCTTCAATAGTCAAAATTATTTTTTCCAACTGTGTAAACAAGTAATTTAAATCACATAGTAGCTACTCAGCAGTCCTTAATTTATACATATAACAGAGCAATACCTAACACATACACACACACACATATATATATATATATATATATATATATATTATATATTTTATATATATATACATATATTTTATATATATATATATATATATATATATATATATATATATATATATATATATATATATTATGTACTGTATTTTTTCAATTATAACACTACCACTGTAGTATCCATATCTACTGAACATTCTGATTGGCCGATATCCCTAGTCATAAAATATCTTACTATTTATCTGGATGACTGTACATAGCATGAGAACCATATCAGATTCCCCTCATTAATTATTAAATGCGATAAAGGAGTATATTGAAAGGCAAGCTGGGGGAGATAAAATCGAAAAGCATTAATGTGAAACAGTTGGGTAAGTAACTGTAAAGACAGATTTTCTGAATTTCAAGTCACAAACATCTGAAAAATGTGAAAGTAGTAGTATTAACATCTTATTGTCTGTCTTTTTTCTTCTATTTTAGATGCACAGTCCTACTATTTATATGTATGGAGTTTCACTGAGATATATTCTTCTCAATCTTATATTAGTTTTTACGATGGATTTGTTGATATTATGCACAGATGTTGTTTTCATGTAGAACTGCATGTTATTAATTTCTCTTTAATAGTGTAAATGACAATTTAGAACTATGTTTTGCAGCTTGGGAATGTATATATCTGTTCCTTACTTGAGGCCCATTTGTTTTATTTTTAAAGTTATCTTGAACAGAATTTCAGTGCCAAAAAATATTATCTACACAGAAAAAAACCCTACCAGAAAGATACAATACAATTACATAAAAATACACAATCCTGTACAGAAAGTACACTATCCAATCAATTATTTTAACTCAGGAAGTATTGTGATTTGACAACTGTAGTAAGATCTGAAGGCTGAAGATTTTTGTCATGTACAGATTACTTTTGTTGAAGGACAGTAATATAGAGTACTTGCAGAGATGTTCTCTCATTTCAACCTTCTTCATAATATGAGTCAGTCAAATGCATCTCATTCTTGTAAAAATGATTAAAGACATAGTTTGAAATACGTTTACAATACCAGTTCTGACTAACAGCAAATACTATCGGGTATGTCACATGCTGCATTAGCATGTTATGCACTCATCTGTATACAAATGGCTTCAAACTATAATCTCGGATTAAGGTGGAATTTTTATTGATAATTCAGTGTAATGATGATAGGTAAACAGAAAATGATCAACATTAAGTTACAAAGGTATTAAAGATTATCTGAGCAACAGGTAACAACTTTCTATCTTACACACTCTGCTAGCAACGTCTGATTAGTTCACTTGTATTCATTCATTCATTCATTCATTCACAGATGACCTACTTAATCTAGTTCAAGAGTGTGGGGAAGATGGAGAATATTCAAGTACACAGTGGGTACAAGGGAAGGAAATCAATCCTTGTGTGATGACTCACCATTGAACCAGTAATCAAGGAGCCTCAATCCTCACCACTGGCACCTGTGGGGGATGTTCACTGGGAGGATAACAGGTACACACACAGTATTTCCAGATACAGCTCTCTGCATCAAGTGCAATTTCCCTTAAGAACATACAGAGACCACAGTCAGTCCTGGGCTGGTTTCTCCCACTTTCTTCAAATTCCCAGTAAGACTCCCCACTGGCACAGCTATAGAGTTGAGTCCTTAGCCAGAGTTCCAAGCCAAGTCCTCCAACACTCTTTATGTCCAACCAGTGTTTCGTGTCCCTGCCCAAGTAGTTGACACACACACTGTTGGAGATTTATTTTACACACACACACACACACACACACACACACACACACACACACACACACACACACACACACACACACAACTAGGAAAGGCTGGCACAGGTTTAATAGCTATGCCCCCTTCTGCCCAATGCCACCAGAACTTCTTGCCAGCTACTTTAAGGCCCTTAACAAAGGTTCTAATTTTACTGTGTAAAATTAATACTAATACAAATGATAGTTTGACCAAGTGCAAGGTTATTTGGAGTGGCCCACATAGTGTCACCAAATAAATATGAAGTACTCCCAAATCTTAAATATATCTACAAAGATCGGCCACAATGAAAGGTTTAAATATATTAAATTATAAATGATAAAACAACAAAGCAATACTAAATATATACTCACAGTGACATCAGAGTTCAAAACCACAGGAAATATTTAAAATAACACCGCAGGACAAGCTCAGACAAATAAAGAAAAACAATATATAAACTAAGCTTCACTATATTCCTGACTGTATCTAAAAGAGTTACTATACCCTAATAACTTACTTAATAGGGCAAGGCAGATGGTGTGGTGAATGGTTCAAATTGCTGCTGTCAGGCCCAGTACATAATACAGAATACTCTGCCTCATTAAGAGACGTGCCAAAATAATATCTAAAATATGACTGCTCTGATAGCTTGCAGAATGACATCACTTCTTGTCATCTGATTTCTAATTCCCAGGCAAACCCCCCATTGCTAGAAGCTGACAGGGCTTAGCACCTAATTGTAGAAATACACACACAAGGGCTTTTGCTCAGATCTTTGGCTGGTGCTGGAGTCAAAAACAATTGCATACCTCCACACTTCCAGAGTGTAATTAGTTCACCCCAAAGACAACACAATAAGCGTCCTAGTACAGACTTTGTGTCTCTGGCTGCCTTGAAACCCAAGAGATAGCATTTTTATGGCCTAAGACTATAAAGTAATTTAATTTCAGATATTTTTCTAAAGTTTCCTGGACAGAGGTTAACCCTGCAGTTTCCTCTATTAAAACATATGCATTCAAACATTTACAATAGTGTATGTACATTCTGTTCTCCTCCAGTAAGGCACACTGTGCATACATTTCAAACACAAGTGGTTTACAAATACCTTTTCAGCACAGATGTCTGTACAAATCAGTTTGACGTACCCATAACATGCAGTTCTAATACATTTGTAATACTAGCATCTTGTATGAATCAATTTGACATTCACAAATCACATATAGTTATTTAGAAAATTCCAGCTAACTGTACTGGCACTACCTCCTTTCATCACACCTTGAGGGGCACCAGTCCATCATGGATGCTTATAGACACACACACACACACACACACACACTAATTATATATATATATATATATATATATATATATATATATATATATATATATACTAACACTGAGATCACATCTCCAAAGAAAAGAAATATTCCCCTATCCAGGGATTGTAGATGTTGCACACCTGTTGTCCATCTGTCTGTGTCAACCAAATGTCATCAGTCTCCTGGATGTCAGCATTCTATAATTTTAGCAGGATGTCCAACACCCAAATATGTGTATATCTGTGTGTGTGTGTGTGTGTGTGTGTGTGTGTGTGTGTGTGTGTGTGTGTGTGTGTGTGTGTGTGTGTGCGCGCGCATGTGTGTGCATGCTGATACACTCACAAAGACACACAGACTGCCATCTATACACACAAACATATATGCATGCATCCCCCAACACACACAATGTCTATGGTTCTTCTCTATTTAAAGGATCACTAGTTTTCTATTATACATCTTTGGGATGTGGAAGGGAACCAAAGTTCCTGACAAAAACTCCAATGAATACAGACAGAGTGTACAGACTCTGCAAAGAAGGTGCCTAGCTAAGACCTGAACTGCAATATGATGTGTTTGAGGCAGGAACACTAAAATTGCATTACTGCCCCACCCATATTCAGCTATCTTTATTGAATTAATATATCATGTAGTTTCTTAGCAGTCATAGATAAAGAAGATCTTTTACCCACCTGTAATGTCAGCTTTATCATTGCCACTTCTGGAGTGATCCAAATAATTTCTCTTGCTCAGTTTGCTTTATATGACTATAAACGGGTCGATTTCATATGACCTAAATTTTATTTGACTGAAATTTATTTGAATGAGACCAAAACATTGAAAGTTCAAAAGATTGAAAACTCATTTGACTGAAACTCATAACACTGGCACATTAAAGTAAAAGGTGTATGCCCTTTTCCCCACTGTAGTGCGATCCTGGAGTTAGTATATATAGTTGGGGGGTGGGGGCACAGCCCCCCACATTTGGGGGTGTGGGGGATAGCCCTCCACATACTTTATACATTTTAAACCATACACATGGATATTTATAACTGCAATGAATAACTCTTTGCAGAAAACAATATTTTCCTAAACTATGTGCACCCCCCCAACTATATATACTAACTCCAGGATCGATTGATTTCTTATAGTACAGTGATTTCAAGAGTAGTACAGTGCCTGAGAGACTTATTTCACAAAGTTCAGTTATTCATAGTTACATGTACTGGCATAAATCTCTGGTATATGTATATGTGTGTATGTTGATGCATATTTGCAAAATCATTCACTGTTATGTGTTAATATGGCAGACAGATTTTGAAAGTCCTCACCACTTGTATTTGATCACAATACTGCAGAGAACTGGAGAATATTTGAGCAGGAGTATGATATTTTTATGCAAGCAGCTTATTCTGACAAAGATACATTTACTAGGGCATTTTTTTTTTGTTAAACCTAGCTAGGGTCAGAGGCCATTGAAAGTGAGCATTCATTTGTGAATGCACCAGCAGTACATGAAGGAGAAGGTGAAAACCATCATATTGCTGTATAGGCTGAATGAAGGAAAGACCGTGAGTGTATGAAGTGCAAATTCAGGGAAATGTGTAACCCCCAGACAAATATTACATTAGAGAGGCATTTGTTTTACACAAGAGATCAGAAACCAGGGGAAACTTTTGCAGGTTATATGAATGACCTGAGGAACAAAGCTAAAATGTGTCAGTTTGGTGACTTAAAAGATGAGTGATAAAAGACGGGCTTGTGTGTGGTATTAATAATGCTGCTGTGAGAAAGATTTTGCTTCATGACAGTGATTTAATGTTGAGCAAAGCTATAGAGATTTGTCAAATCCATTAAGTTACATAAAGGCACACAAGTATACTTACAAGTATGTTTCAGCAGGCTCCAGAGCAAATGCAGATAGCATGCAACACATAGCAAGCAAAAGCAGGTCTAAGAACATGGCAGCCACAGCCGCTGTTGTTTCACCAGGAAACCACATAGTTTTCCAGCAAATTCTAAGAAATGAGCATGCTCAGTGCAGTACAAGCATGAGTCAGCAAAACCCAAATCCAGCTTTCTTGTTAACTGTTTCAATTGTGGTGCTAATCATGAGTCTAAAAGAGAAAAATGCTTAGCATTTGATCAGCAATGCCACAAGTGTAAAAAATGGAACCAATTTCAAAAGTTTTGCAAATCAAGTAAACCTTACATAGTTATAAAGAAATGTCACTCAAAAAAGCAAACTGATCAAGTAGAATTGCAGCAGTCTACTTTCTACGTATATGGTGTATGAGTAGTTGATGAAAAGGTTGATGCAGTGAATTTATTGACAAAAAAATGAAGTGCTTTATACTGTCCAGATCAATGGTAAGTCCACCGAGCTCAAAGTAGACACCGGTTCAAAGTGTAATGTTATGTCAGCAGATACTTTTGCTAAAGTGAGAGCTAATAAACAACTCAATGTGGCTAGTTGTGTGAAACATGTTGCTTATGGAGGTGAAGAAATTCAAACCGAAGGCTCAGTAGTAATTTCATGTTATTTTACTAAGAACTGTTACAGCTTGTTATTCTATGTAGTCCGAAGACCTGTGCAGTCATTATTAGGTCTCAGAGACAGTTTGAGATTGAATCTGCTTTCTTTTACCAAAGAAGTTCATCATATATGCACATCTCCTAGTTCCAATTTTACTGAAGCCATTTTCTCAGGGTATGCTGATGTTTTCGGTGACAAGTTGGGCAAACTTCCAGTTGTGTATTCTATGAAATTAGACCCAGAGGTCAGTCTAGTGGTCAGACCAGCAAGAAGGGTTCCAGTAGCTATGCAGGATAGAGTTAAAGCTCAGTTGGATAAAATGATGCAGTAATTCCTCCAGTGACAAAACCAACTGAATGGGTGTCATCCACAGTAGCAACCCACAAAAAAAGCTCAAATGAAATCAAAATATGTATTGACCCAATGGATTTGAACAAAGCATCAAAGATACCACATCATCCAATGTGTACAGTTGAGGAGGTAGCAGTGCTAATACCAAATGGCACTGTTTTTTCTGTCTTAGATGCAAAAAGTTAATTTTGGCAAGTGATGCTTGATTGCAAATCCTCATTAATGATTATTTTCAGTACCCTGTTTGGCAGATATAGATTCCTCAGAATGCCATTTGGAAGAAATTCTGCAAGTGAAGTCTTTCAGCCTGCAATGGAGTACATTTTTCCAGGTTATCCTTGTGCCATAATAGTACATGATTTATTGGTTGGAGGCAATGGTGAAGCAGAGCATGACAGAAACCTTAATAGAGTTCTAGACAGAGCATGTGACATGAACTTAAATCTCAATCCTCTGCAGTACAACCACTACCAGTGGTGACTGCCAGAAGTTACATATGTAGGTCATTTATTTATTAGCACTGGCATGCAACCAGACCCTTCCAAACATGCAGCCATTCTTGTGATGCCAGCACCAGATAATGGTCAAACTCTACAACATTTGTTGGTATGGTCAACTATTTAGGCAAATTTATACTAGAATTCAGTGAGTTGTTGGCACCTTTGAGAGAGCTGATGCACAAAAATGTTACACGGTCTTGGCTGGGACAGCACCAGAAAGCATTTGAAGACCTTAAGCAGAAAACTGACACCCCACCTATGTTAGGATACTATGATGTTAATAAACCAGAAACCCTTTCCTGTGATGCTTCAACATTTGGCCTTGGTGCAGTTATTCTTCAAGAAGGCAGACCAGTAGCCTATGCATCAAAAACTTACCCAAACTGAAATACAGTATGCTCAAATTGAGAAAGAACGTTTGGCAATAGTATTTGCCTGTTTATAATTTCATGATTATATCTATGGTCAAGATATTCAGATTGAAACTGATCACTGACCATTAGTAACTATTTTAAAAAAGTAAGATTACAAAGAATGATGTTCAAATTGCAAAAGTACAACTTCAAAATGGTCTATATGAAACTTGTTTATCTGTCTGATACCTTATCCAGATCATCCAGAAATACAGTGGAACAGCTTCATGCAGAGAGTTTTAACTTTGGTGTCATGGAAGTGTTTATTTTGTTTTACCACAAGACTTGATGAGCTGAGGATCATACAGAGACTGATCTAGTTTTGCAAAAGCTCAACCACTGCATTCATGTTGGATGACCATCAAAGCAATCCAGTGTACCACCTGAAGTGCAAACTTATTTTCCTTACAGAAATGTGATGTTGATGGAAGATGACATTATTTTCAAAAGGTCCTAAAATTGTTGTTCCTGCTTCCTTACAACATGAGTATATCCAGAGTTTGCATCGTGGTCACCCAGGTTCTACATCTACCAAAAGAAGGGTGAGAGAACTAATATTTTGGCCTTCTCTAGTAAACAACATTGATAAAGTACTTTCTTCTTGTTCAGTATGCAATAGTACTAAACCACATTTGAAAAAAGAACCACTTCAGCTAATCAAGCTCCTGAACTACCTTGGTCAGCAGTAGCCACTGCTATATTCAAGTGGAATAATCAGCATCACTTGGTATTGGTAGATGCTTATTTGAACTGTTTTGAGACTGATTTACTCCCTGACCTAATATCCCCTGCTGTTATTACTAAGCTGAAATGTCATTTATCAGTCCATGGTAGTCCACACAAAATTATTTCTGACAATGGTACTCAATTTACTAGTCAGTTGTTTCAGAAACTTGCAAAAGAATTGGACTTTGTACATGTTACTAGTAGGCCAGAATATCCGCAGTCAAATGGTCTACCTGAACGTGCAGTGCAGAGTACAAAGCAATTACTTGAGAGATCAAAGCATAACAATGCTGATGTCTTTTTCAATTTACTTAATCTCAGAAATATATTCCATGATGTTATACTTGGCTCGCCTGCTTAGACACTTCTATCTAGGCAAACCAGAGCAACATTGCCTATCAGTTGCAGTTTGTTGAGGCCTAAAGCTAGGAATAACAGGACAATTAGAGCTCAACTATTCAGAAAGCGTTCTTTCCAGAAGTCCAGCTATGATAAACCAAGCAGATTTCTTCATCCACTGAAAGAAAGACATTGAGGATAGAAATGGTGAAAGTATTCAACTGAACTGGTCAAGTAACAGGTACATGTACCAAGCTGAGATCCTAATTCGTAGAATCTGAGGGTGTGGAGTACAGGAGAAACTGCAGACATCTTCTTCCTGTATCAGAATTGATATCACAGCATTTTTCCCGTGATACAGACTCTAGTTCTCAGAGCAATCCAGACAATGTTCATGTTGCAGAATGTGTCTCAACTTCTACTTCTATTCGTGATGATGTTCCTGATGTCCCAAAGGTTAAACATTCAGCAGAGGTCTTGATTCAGCCTGCACAACAATATGATGATTTTTCCATTCTCCTTCATATAGTGCTGGTGCATATACAAATTAACACTTTCTTTAAATGGCCTCTGACCCAGTTAAGTTTATCAAATGAATGCCCTGCTGCATGCATCTTTGTCAGAATAAGCTGCTTGTATAAAAATATTGTACTCTTACACAAATATTCTCCAATTCTCTGCAATTCTTCTTTTTCTTCTTCTTTCGGCTTTTCCTGGTTAGGGGTCACCACAGCGGATCATCTGTCTGCTCATGATTGGCAGTAGAGTTTTTACAATTTCGAGTTGCCAGCCTGGCGACCAATCTTCCATGGAATGCACACACATGCACGCACTCACGCCTAAGGCCAATTTAGAGTGTCCAATCCACCTACAGCATGTCTTTGGGATGTGGGAGGAAACTGGAGCACCCGGAGGAAACCCACGTGACCACAGGGAGGACATGCAGACTCTGCAAGGAAGGCACCCCAGCCAAGGATCGAACCGCCAAACCTCTTATTCTGATCAAATACAAGTGGACCTGCTCAGCGAAATGCTTCTGCCATATTAACACATACCAGTGAAGGCTTTTGTTACTATGCATGAACACACATACATATACATATGTCAGAAATTTATGCCAGTACTTGTAACTATGCCCAATAGTACAACAAGCATTTGAATAACTGAACTTTGCGAAATAAGTCTCCTGGGCACAAGAATACTGTTGAAATCACTGTACTTTAAGAAATCACCTCTTAGTGTAAGAAACATTTCAAAATAACTGCAGTGTGTGAATAAAATGGGGCAGAAGAAGCTCAGAGTAAGAAACATTTGAAGTAACTGCACTTTGCGAATAAACAGTACACAGCACACTGAAACTTTCCCAAAATGGCCATACTTCGCTAAATAACTCTGTACAGTGCAAGAAACACTCTGTAATGGCAGCACTCTGTGAATAGACACACCCAGCACAAGACAGTTTTCAAAATGGCTGCACTTTAGGAAACAGTTGCACTTTGCACACAAATTCTTTGGAATAAATGCACAGTAATAATCATACACTGTAAGCACTTATATACACTTTGAGATACTTCAAATAACTTTAGTTATGCCTTGAAAAGCTTCAATCAATGTGAAATAGTAGTTTACATCAAAACACAGTTTGTCAAAAAACATGCTTTTGCCTTGCTTTATTTATGCTTAATGTGTCCTTTTTGCCCTTTATTATATACATTTTGCTTGTTTAATCTATTTTCATGTCCATTATACTTTTCTTGTGCTCATTTGCTCTAGACATGCTTGTTTTACTTTATATATGCTCGTATTGCAAGTCTGAGATAATTCCACACCCCTTATGTACTTTTCTGATAATCATTTTATCAAATATCTTAACTTTAAACATGTTGTTTAATTAACAAACTTTTCTGTGCTTTCTATTTCCTTAATAATATGCTCTGTGTCCTGTAATGCTCTTTTTTATCTTTCTGATAAAATAAATCATTCATGCAAGTTTTCATTACCTTGAGTTAATTTCTGGCCCTTTTTTGTACTTGGTTCACTTAGTTTACCTTCACTGTTAACTCTGCACCTTGTAGCTCTGAAAAGCAGTTTCTAGAATCCCAGGTCTGATACCACGTCGCTCTTCTGGTTAGTATAAAACAAACTAACATCTGTGGGTTCTGTTCAAGCAGCTTTATTATGTACAAACACATCAGGATTGAGGCTTAATAACTTTAACTTAGGTAAACTTATAAACAAACTAGCTATCACACTCATACATGCTCACACTCTGGCTGCACTCTCAAAATGGAAAAGAAGCTAGCATGTGCTTGCCATTTATATGCATGTGCTGTCTTTGGAAATGCTTCTTAAAGGTACAACACACACCCTATTCTACAGCAGTGTTATGCAAATCTCTTAATCTGTGATCCTGAAAATCAATTGTTTGTGCCCTTAATGTCCAAAGGTATGTCCCTATTTTCAGCCTTGAGTCACCTTTCACACAATTTTCTACATCTCCCCTCAACACATGTAATTTTTGAAGCTGTCTAGTACACAGAAAACCATACTATTTGACCAACATACTAGAGACAACAATAATTTAAAAAAAGAGACACATCTTGCAATCCCATTTTATAAATCAAAAATAAATGACAATGTAGTAGAATTTTGTGATATAGCTCATTAAAGTCTACAGATTTTACACTGTCTTTTTGACAACATGCTTATATTTATCCATCACGTATGTAACTCTGTTTTAAACATGTATTTTAGGGTGGTATCCTACATTGCTGTATTTTTACTGGAAGTGGGAAACGTTTTGTGCTATTTCTTATTCAAATTATATTAGCTATCCAGATTTTTAGCTGGATGTTCATATTTTTGAAGGGCTTCTGTTCCTATTTTGAATGTCTTTAAGTTGAGAGGTATTATTCTGCCTTTCATCAGTCTGATGTCCATCTTAACATATATGGATCGATTTTTTAAAGCATTTAACTTCTGTATGACTCCAGTATGGGGAATGGTGTCAAAGAAGGTCTTAGCCAGGGCAAAACATGCCGCATGCATTGCATAACTATCTCTATAAACTTCTCAAAGAAATTTGTCACATAAAATAGACAGGGTCTACTCTTCACAGAACCAAACTGTTGGGGGGATTGTGGGTCTTCATTAGCACTTCAGTACATGATCTTTGAGATAACTGCAAGAGTAAGGGATCCAGATATTTTGGGGGTTTGAATAAAAGTGTCAAGGTTGACGCTAGTACTAAATTTGTTCAGAAGACATTGGAAAGATCAGATGGGCCAGAATAGGGGGCCTTATGAAAACTTTTGAGCAATGTAGGGTATTGTTCTCTTTTTTAACTTTTCTAACATAGTTAAAGATTTCTTTGGTTTCAAGGCTACCCCAAGGTCATGGGCTCCTCTAGAGGACCTGATGGTGTTCTTTATTTCTTTAATGCCTTGATACTATGCATGAGAAAATGGGTTTGGATCTAGAAAATAATTTAAAGAGTTTCTTTCTTTTGTTGTATAGTTTATTTATGGATGTGGACCATCAGGCTGATTTATTTTGTATTCCCTGTGATACTTGGTTCTGGTAGGAACTGCTAGTTGTAAGCATTTTTCTAAATGGGCATAGAGTTCTTTAGTGAAGCTTGCTGCCGTTTTAAGAACAGGAGAGAGAGAGAGCCATAAGTAAATTTGATATTTTGTCTCACAGTAGGTTGAGGATGGCATGTTTGTAGTCCTTTAATCCAGCTGGATTTGCAGTAATTTTGGGGAGTTTGAAGGGGTTCACCAGTCATTGATTCACTAATAAATGATTCACTAATCAGAATCAGTGCTGTTGTTGCCAAAGTTCAGCACACTTATATTACTCTTATCTCTCTCAAGCACACACACACACACACACACACACACACACACACACACACACACACACACACACACACACACACACACACACACACACACACACACACATGCAGAAAGAAAGAGAAAGAGACTCAAGAATGACTTATACCCAATGCACAATGCTTTTGATGCCAAGTATCAAACAACCTGTGTTGCAAAACTCTCCCTTTTGGTAAAGAAAGAAAAGCAGTGAAGTGAATCTCAATCCTTCTTCACTTCGATTCCAAGATGCAATTTTATTTTTAAATCCTGTTTAGCAATCTCTTCAGATCAGCATCATTGTGATTAGCAATCAGCCAGGTTTGAAGAGCAATTTCTCTGAATTGATGTTTTTATCTGCACAATGCAGTCCACAAGAAGAGAATAAATGCACAGAAAAGTCTCATACAGAACAGTATGGAAAATGATATGCTATTTTATCACAGAGCCAACATTACCACACTTCAGAGAAAATTTATGGTGCACTACATCAGTTTATTCAGAGACAAACATGATTTACAGGGTGTACTTTATTTAAAGTGAAGTATTCTATGCTTTCTTACATTTTATACTTTGATATAAATTATGTGTGATGCTCAGATACTCAAAACCCAAACCTGTGCTATTGTTTGACACACACTATATCACTCAAGTCTGCTGTTGGGATAGATTTTCTGTTATACTGTGTACCAGCTTATGACTATATTCAAAAGAGCGAAGCCATAAACTCTTTAAAAACATTACTTACAGAGTAAGAAAATGATAATTTTGACCTACAGTCAGTGTCATAAATAACATACTTCAGCAATCTGTGTTCCCATGCAAACACAAGAACTCTAGAGTCATTTGTCAATCTGGAGAGGAGTTTTCAGTCCAAGTTTTGGTTAATGGCAAGATAATCATCTGTAGGAACTGGGTTGGAGCACTTGCTACTTATTCACATCAGAATAAAGACATACAAATGTCACTGTGGGATGCATTTTCTTGAACTTTCAACATGTGCACAACTTGTTCCCCAAGTTTCAGTTTCCCCAAATGGCCCAAGCTTAGGTGTTCACAACCTCCTCCACATATATTCTCCTTGCTTTCTGTGATACGCTGTTTTAACTACCCACAGTGTTGCATGTCATTCTCTCTGCTATGCCCCTTTTTTGAATGTCTCTTTGAAAGAAATTAGAGTCCTGAAACCTGACAAAGGTGGTGGTGGTGGTGGGGGGGGGGGTTGTGATTATGAATAACTTTGATTATTCTAAATCAGTGATGGATATTTTGGGGGGCGGCCACGGTGGTGCAGCGGTTAGCGTTGCTGCCTCACAGCAAGAGGTTCTCCACTTCGATCCTCGGCTGGGGTGCCTTCTGTGCAGAGTCTGCATGTCCTCCCTGTGGTCACGTGGGCTTCTTCCGGGTGCTCCGGTTTCCTCCCACATCCCAAAGACATGCTGTAGGTGGATTGGACACTCTAAATTGGCCCTAGGTGTGAGTGCGTGCACGTGTGTGCCTTCTGTGGAAGGTTGGGTGCTGGGCTGGCAACTCAACACTGTAAAACTCCACTGCCAATCATGAGCGGACAGGTGATCTGCTGTGGTGACCCCTAAGCGGGAAAAGAAGAAGAAGAAGTGATGGATATTTTGGGGGATTCTGAAACTTATACTCAGGTATCCCGAAATGAAATTAACATTGCTTATCAAAAAACTGAGTTAACCCTCAGGGAAATGTTTATTGGTGGAAGAATAACATAGGAATTATTTTCTTTTCTCCATGTAAAAAAAAAACATTGTTCCAACTATTTTCGGAATACCTAAGAATCACAAAGGTATTGAGAACTTAAAATTTAGGCCATTTGTTGCAGCAGTTACACATACCTGAGCCACTTTTATTGATAGGAAATTGAAACATGTTTTTTCTGTCAAAAATCATATTTTAAGAGATTCATGGGATTTTTTGGGCAGGTTAAACCCAAATGCTTGGTCTAAGGATCTTATCTTTGTGACAGTTGACATTGTGGATTTATTCACCTTTATCAGACCTTTATCCTGAGGAAAGAAGGGCTAGAATTATTTCAGAAGAGCCTAATATCTTTTCCATCCCTGTCAGCCATTGATATATCTAATATTACCGACTTTATGGCTATTGTTTTAGATAATACTTTTATTTACTGTCTACAAACAGACTAAAGGCAGAACCAGACTAAAGTAGAACCACTGAATATTTTATGTGTACATATTACATTTCAATTTTTAATTGTGGGCTGGTCCTTTAAATAAGAAGGTGTTTAATGTGGTAGGTAGGAAATGATATTACTCTGGTTTACGGAACAAAAGCACTCAATTTAACTTCAAATAAATATGTTGACGTTTTAAGAATGCTGCATTTAGTTCTTTTCATAGGTTCATAGGTTAGTATGAACCTATGAAAAGAACTAACATCTGTTGTTTGGTTTATTGTGTTTTCTTTTTCTGGCCTTCCTCCATCTTGTAGAGCATTTTTGTACTAACTGCTTACAAGTATGCAGTTAGCATGCATTATTACTAACTGCATACTTGCAATGTCTTACTGGGTTACCTAACCATTACTACAGTTACTACAAACTTTCCTTCTTTTCTTTTACCACAGTTTCAGTGCTATTTGCGAACAAACCTGATCTGATCAATGCCCAGTGCTGGATATGAAATGAAGCACAATAAGAACTGACACCAGAAGTGAGTGATCAAATATTTACTACTTTGCTGTCAGTGGCTTAATGTTGACAAATTCCTCAAATATTTTCTGTTGCTAGGTCATATAATATAGCCTCCCATGCTCTTAAAGTCTATCCTACTGCACCAGCTCTGCCCCCCTGCACTACCCAACCCTAACCCTACACGTTCAGGTCATTAAAATCTTCCTGTAACACTGTCAATACACACGACAGATTGAGACATGCACACATTTGTAAACACACACATAGGACAAGATATCTATCCCCTAACTTAACCCTTTCTTTAAAATACACAAAATTGCACTCAAATGCACAACGCCCATCCCTCACTCACCCCCGACCCTAACTGCAACTCAAACACACACATGCATGCTCTCATCCTCCCAATCCTACTTATCTGTATCGGCATTCCATACATTCAACATATTTACCATTCCACCATGTGCACCTTTGACATGTCCAACGTTTGGACATCTTCAACACTGACATAAAATCAAGCCCCCTGCATTTGTCGAACGTACATACATTTGGACAAATGCAGGGGAATCATATACATATATATATATATATATATATATATATATATATATATATAGATATATATATAAAACTATATCATTCTCTTATATATATATATATATATATATATGCATACACACGTATATCTCTCTCTATATATATATATATATGCACATATGCATATTGTGTGCATGTGTGTGTCTATATACACATATATATATATATATATATATATATATGTGTGTGTGTATAAGATTATTGAATTATGTTGACACACAGCAATGTTGATGGCATGAACATTGACCACAAAAGGTCAACAATGAAAAAGCTGAAATTTAACTGCATATACATGAGTAAAATCTTTGCCAGATACAGCCAAAAAAAAATCCCAAAATTGCATTATATTTCCCCATCCAGGAATTGTCGATCTATCACACCTTTTGACCTTTTGTAGTTGACCAATTAGCTATTGACATTGTGGTGTGTCGATACAATTCAATGGAACCATAAGAATATCTGTGCTTGTGTGTGTGTGTGTGTGTGTGTGTGTGTATGTGTGTAAAGATATATATATATATATATATATATGCTCTGAGATAGATTTATTTATTTTATTTAATTTATTTTATTTTACATTTGCAGTATTTTCTGAGCTTGATTAGAAAATAAGTAATAGTTTGCAGTATGTTTCTTACCGAGACACTTCTTTAGTGAAAACCTATTAACAGCCACACTCTTACCTCATTCAGCAGATCTTAAATGATGAATGCTTGTATATACTAATAATGGCCATGCAGTGTCTTGTTAATGTTTAGGTAGTTTCATCTTAAATGATAAATGCCTGCATGTACCAATAACGCAAAAGCAGTCTCTTGTTAATGCTTAGTAGTTTCATTTAAAGACAACCTTGAAATGTAATAGAGTCTTATTGAAAGTTGAAAGTAATGTGCTTGATTTGTTCTGTATCATTTCATCAGGATGTGCTGTGCTAGAAGTTTATGGCCTGTCACTATATGCCATATGTTTGTTGAAAGGAAGTCACAGGCTGATAATTATGGATAGCTATTAGCAGGTTACTTTACATACATGAGAACTTATGACCACATCCATTGCTTAATTTAGAAAATAGTACATTATCTGCAGCTACCTGCGAGACTATGTTTTTGTTATTAGATCGCATCTGTATAAAATTTCCATAGCAGTTTAGGAAACCATTAAAGCACTGTTCTGGTCTTGCTGCAGTTTAGAAAAGAGAAGACCTAGACTGATTCACAAGGAAGACAAACATAATTACTTATGATAGTGCACATAATCCTGACAAAATTGCTCAATACTCTAGAATATTAGCTATTAGCCAAACTATATTTTGCAGCAAAATAGTGTAGTCTTGCTATTACTTTGCTGCCATTTGTTCTTGCGACTTGGGCAGTGAGTTGAATTTGAATTACCATGTCATACTGTCTTTGTGATATGTCTCCGAGCATTTATGGTGTTTGATCAAAATGCTGAAAGATTGAATCACAGATATGGGATCCCAGAACATCGAACAATCAAATCACTGTAAACCTAAAAACATTCAGGAAACAATAAAATGCAAAAGAAAAACAACCAGTTTCCTCTTGCAGTCTGTTAACCCTACCACTAACTTTAGGTATAATTTGTTTGAATAGCAGAAGTTTTATGGAAAGGTTTTTTCAAGTTAAGGTGTAGGGTTGCAATTAGTTGTGGCTTAGGGTTAAGCACACATTGGTAAGAAGCAGAAGGGGGCTTTGTTTAGACATTGGAATATATAGCTCACAACATTTTAATGTCGAAGCCCTTATCACATCCATATGGCAGATAGCACAGAGGACTAAGGTTTTGAGGTTTTATCAGAAATGCTTCTTACGTCCAGATTGATACCTTCAGCCTCCGTTTGCCTACTGTGTGTCTCTGACCACTTTAAAACAGAGCACTCCTGGGCATTTTTAATATTGAGCAGGCCTCCGCAGATATTCTTCTGGACAAGAGGCATGGCAAGGGGACAGTAGCCACCCTTGGAACAAGGTGCTGGGGATGAGACTGAGAGATGTCAATCAGTCAGTAGTCCAGTAATGCTATTCATTTCAGTACCAGTATTTCTAAATGCTGGAATAGAAATGATCCTGATGAAGCACTTTCTCTATGGTATAAGTTGTGGCAATCTGCTTGTTACAGTTTTAATGGCAGGGGACATCTTTTTCTGTTCCTCAAATTAGAGTTGAAGTGAGCCAGATTGGGGAATTGCACTGGGTTCCAGGTGAGACAGCTACAATTTGTTCTAGCCCACGTGCTTTTAATTATCTGTTTAGCAATATGCCCACTTGACACTGACAGTAAGTGCTAGATAAAACAGTAGATGAGAAAAAGTCAGTTTTGTGACATTTTTATATATCTCATATATCATTCAGCCTTTATTGTTCTATCACACCATGCATTTAGCTTTAAGCCATGTGGTATGTCAGAGACTACATCGTGGAAACTCCCTTGCTCTCCCTGTTTTTCTTATGCTTCTTCCTACATAACATACTCTTTGCCATGCATTTTTGCTTCCCAGCTGAATGGCTTTTATTTGTACGATATACCATATGTAAACTGGCCTATATATTTTCACTCCATTGATGTGTAAAGTAATTTTGGTCTGTAAGAACAAATAATGGGCAAAAGTTGGTATCATAAAATATGATGTATTTTATTTCGGCAGTCAAAATATTTTGCTGCCTTGACTTATGGATGTTGTAATTGACTATCTTACAAATATATGCACTTCACTGAGATTTCATTAAAAATTAATCACAATCCAGTTCCAGGTTGGTATTTTATTGGTGCCACAGCTTTACTTTTAAAAATTTTGCTTTAGGACATTTATCAAGACCAAATGTAATTTTTATATCATCTGAAAAAGTTTTAACCTTTGATAGTTGTGTGTCCTTATCTGATGACCTATCCAATTTCAAATCATCCACAAAATGTTATTGGGATGTCTTTAAACAAGGTTAGTTTATAGAAGTTAAACTGTAACCATAGCCTAATCTGTAAGTAATTACTTAATGGGTTACGGTCAAGACAAATCAGCAGCAAAGACAATCAACCTAGAATATCCCTCTCTATGAATTTCTATCCCCAGGATAATAATTTGTACTTTGTCATGGCTTAGATGCAAAGTGGTTTGTCACTGCGCCAAACTCACTGCAATGTAATTGACCCACGTAGGGTGTGTCTTTTGCTTTGTTTCCCAGTTCTGTATAAAATTTTTAAGGGTCATCAATGAATTTCATCAATGAATTGCCTATTTTGTACTTTTCCATTATATTTAACTGCACACCTCTAAGGTTTTCTGCTTGTAATGATACTTTTAGTTTATTATTGGAAATAGCACATGATAAATCCTAGTCTATTTTGCCAGTGTGTGTGTTGTTTCTACCACATCTATCTTTCTAATAATTTTTGATGATCTGTTTCCTTAACTGTGTTATTTCTTTTCTTAGCCGCTTTATAATTTTCTCTGTTTGATGATGCCATGGTGGCGTTCTGCTTGTTCCCTTTTTTTCTTACTCTGCATTTTTATGGAAACACTATCTGTAATTAAACTGCACAGTAGTATATCCTATTTATGTATATTATATCACATGCATTTCTCTTAATAGTCCTTATCACTGTGTTCATCTCTTTTACTGTTCTTCTAACATTTTGGGTCATTTTACTTTCTGTTATCTGTTTCTTTCATCTGTTTGAGTATGTATATCCAGCTCTACTAAACCAAGCAGGTCCTCTCCTTCAGCATTTTCTTCAGGAATGTTATTTGCTATCTGTTTCCAGTTTCAGAACATCACCTGTGGCATATCTTATTCAAATGCATCCTGATTCATCCACTATTCCTCTATTTGGGGATCCACTGATCAATTATGTTGTAACACTGCCTATGTAGGGGTTACCTCACTAAACCCTTCATTTTGAAAATGGTCCATCACTTCAGTTTATATCTGTTTAATTCATAAACCAGACCTGTATATCTTTATAATTTTATTTTTATTTCTATTTTTTTCTGTTCGATACATTCAGCAGTTATCGCATATGTGCTGTATTTTGCCAGTATGTTAATCGAATATGTGATCTTATTTTTTTCCTGCCTATTGTTGTAGATAAGGAATGATTAGAATTTAAACACTGAATCTAGATTATATATAAAATCTTATGTTCCTTGCATCTGGGCTGTGGATGAAAAGGTTACACTGACGAACTCACTTGCAGAGTTAATAAATAATAAACAAACACATATAAATATGTGCATATTTTGGCACAATGAACTTTTGTATTATCCCATTGTATTTGTTAACATCTTCAATGGAGTGAAGTCTGTTCTTTCAATATTATTTAAATGAAGACATATTTTGTCAAGCACTTTATCGATTCAATTACATTTTCATAACACACCTCCCTTTTTCTACAACAGCCTCCATTTCATAAGTAGCATGCCATTTACCAGCCTCCATTTCATAAACAGCACACCATTTACCAGCCTCCATTTCATAAGTAGCATGCCATTTACCAGCCTCCATTTCATAAACAGCACACCATTTACCACCCTCTATTTCATAAACAGCACGCCATTTACCAGCCTCCATTTCATAAACAGCATGCCATGTACCAGCCTCCATTTCATAAACAGCATGCCATTAACAGCCTCCATTTCATAAACAGCACGCCATTTACCAGCCTTCATTTCCTAAACAGGACACCATTTACCAGCCTCCATTTCATAAACAGCATGCCATTTACCAGCCTCCATTTCATAAACAGCATGCCATCTACCAACCTCCATTTCATAAACAGCACGGCATTTACCAGCCTCCATTTCATAAACAGCACGCCATTTCTCATCACACTGATGCTGGTCTTCTCTCCCTTTGAGATGGCACACATATTCATCTATACATATTATCTTATGATGTGTTTTGTTTATTTATATTTATTAACAGATTTGTACTGTGAACACAGATGGCTTTCACAGAAGAATTGGAGATGAAAGCTCTATACAAGTAAGCTTGTGATAGGAGTAGTAAAAGATGTATAGTGAATAATAAGCAGAAAGTTACATATGATGACTACTTAAGAGAAGCGTTTCATAGCATCAGACAGTCCAGGGATGATAGTTAAGTACAGTGCATGTGTAACTGTTTCATAAAATCATTGCACATTCTTTACAGTATGTAATAACATACTGCACATATCAATATTTAGTGCTTTGAAATTAAAATGCTGACTGAGATACCCCAAAATATTAAAGGGAATACTGAAATAACCTACACAAGTAATGGACACTTTAATAGAATGCATTTTGCATGTTCATTACATACATGTAGATAGTGCTTTAGCAGGTACATGCATATTTCATGAAGTCATATCTGAGCTATAGCTTTAAAAAGTTCCACAGCTATTTAGTTTATCTTTGAAGTTTCATATTGGTGATCAGTGCAATACTGATAGCATGTTTAAACAGAAGGATTATTAACTATGTTAGGCCATGGGCACAGAGCTCAGAAGAGGAAAGATATATTAGCGGTTTGAATTGGAGATCGCAGTACAGTGAGGACTGGGAAATTTACCCTTTTCTCACTGTAGTGTGATCTCGGAGTTGGTACATATCATTTGGGGGGGATGCAGGGGGACAACCCCCCCCCCCGCAAAGCTGGTGATAGTTAATTGTAGAACTGTGACTTTAAGTGACTATTGGATTTCTTCTCACTTGTAGAGTGTGATGTTCCATGTTTCATGGTTTTAAGCTTTCAGTTATCTGGAGTTTTGCTGCTTTGGTCTCAATCTTATGAAAGTCGATGATATGGGTCTTCGATCTTTTGAAGCAGACCCACACATATATATATATATATATATATATATATATATATGTATATATATATATATATGTATATATATATATATATATATATATATATATATATATATATATATATATATATATATATATATATATATATATATATATACATGTAGATATATATATATATATATATATATATATATATATATACACACACACACACACACACACACACATATATATATATATATATATATATATATATATATATATATATATATAATATGTGTGATTGTGTAGACATATACAAATATATCTATATACACACATCTATATATATATATATATATATATATATATATGTATATATATTTTATATATATATATATATATATATATATATATATATACACACACACACACACACACACACACATATATATATATATATATATATATATATATATATATATTTATAATATCTGTATACATGTTTATAAATTGTGAGTGGTAAATATGTTGTACTTAAATTATTGGATAAAACTGCTGATGCATATTATTTCTCCATAACTTCTACAATATGCACAAAGGTAACAATTCATATGATTGTTGTTTAAAACTAGTAAATGACTTCTGAGTATTAAGTCTAGAAATATGTACTGGAAATGAAAAAAATTCTGTCTTGATTTCTATGTGAGAGTCACTTTTAGTTTAACTTTCTTACAAGTCAGTCATTTCACGATCACTTAGTACATACATTTAGTATTTAAGATAAAACTCCTCATGTTTTTTCATAGTTACAAAAAATAAAAAACGGGTGGTCAAGGTCTGAAATCACCCAAGGCTGGCAATCTAAATGGGAATTGGTGGTCAGTATGTCAGCTAACAAAGATTCATTCCAGATTCATTAACACCTACAGTAAGTGCACATGACCTGTATTCAAGAACACCTGTACCACATTTTTGGGCTTTCTAATCACTCAAAAAGATTATACTAAGTGTACATGTAGTCTGCACTTTCTGGTAACCTTTATGAATCCCCCATGATATTTAAGTCTGCAAGAAAATCAGTAGGAAAACTAAAATTAAGTGGAAGAAGGCATGAGTTAGGCTTGTGTTGTCTGGTCACTCAGAACAGTGTACATTCAACATTCACTTAGTGCAGGCATTAATGAATCCCAGGGATCATCCAACCATTCTGTAAATGGAAGTTGGTAGACGAAATTAATTAAAATTGTACTGCCAGTAGTAAATATATTTCTAAATCTGACTTGTTCTAGTTACAGTTTTGCTGTAATTGATTCTATTTCCTGCAAGACTATCTTTGTGTTTTTGTACATATAAACAAAAAATAGCTGTTGAAGGCACAAACACCAAATGATGCTCTGTTGTTTAAGAACATCTTTATTAAGCACTTTTCATCTAGATAGTGCTTGAACTTCATCAGATACATTCTAACTCAAAATCCACACTTAAAATAGTTAATGGCTGTGTCATGTGATCGTACTGCACAAATTCGCTTCTCCTTAAGTTAAAGTGGTACACATAATAAAAATGCATTCAAGTACTAAATTTCTTCTAAAAATTTTTTGTTGTCAAATTTCGTCGTTACTACTATACACAATACACTCTATATTTCATTACAAATACTTAACACACGTACAAGTATAAAATATAAAATATAGAATTTATCTTTCCAGACTATTAAGATTAAGAACACTTAAAATCAAACACATCTTATTTATTCCTGGGTAATGGCATGCGTCCAACCATACTTACCATAATAATTCAAGCTTTTCTAGGTTTAATGATTGTGCCCCCTCCAATGTCAGCTGTCACTTGATCAATACATTTAAATTTAAACTGGTGGTTTTCATTTTCTACACTGTGTCTAGCTAAGGTGTTCTCCTGTTTCTGCCGATTAATGCTATACATGTTTGTTTATTCGGTCCGTTAACCTCCTATCATTTTTTCCGATGTAAAATGCAGGACAGCTTTGGCAGGTAGCTAGGTACACCACCATTTCTGATGTGTAACTGAATTTCTTTTCTAGGTAGTACTTTCTGTCTCCTATTTTAAATGTTGTGCCTGTCTCCACATATTTGCAATAGTTGCACATGTTACACTTGGACATCCCTGGTTGTCTAACAACCTTTACTTAATATGTCTTTAATGTTCCTACCCCTTCTAAAAACAACCTGGGAGACTTCCATAAATTTATTTACCAAAGATCTGTCATTTTTAATTACATTCCAGTTTTTTCATACAATGCTTCTTATATACGTCATGTCTACACTATATGTTGTAATAAATCTGTACCTTACAAGGGATGCTCTAGTGGTTTCTTCTACACCTCCATTTCCGTCCAAGATTGCCAATTCTAGGTTGTTTCTAAATACTAAAATCAGTGTAAATGTGCCATTAGATCTTTATAATTTTATTTCTTCTGTTAGTTGGCTAATCATCTGGTCAGGATACCCTCATTTGAGAAACATGTCCCTGAGCTTGGTGCACTCAGTCATAAAATCACACTCCAATGTTGTCATCCAGGCAGCTCTTACCAGCTGTCCATTAACCACTGAACATTTTTGGTAATATGGGTGACAACTGGAAAAGTGTAGAAAATCAGTTTAATATGTTTCCTTTAAGAAAATTGTCAAGTGTATAACATTGTTGGTTCCTGTCTTTTCTCAGGTTTACATCGAAGTATGCTATTGAATCCTTATCAAAGTTGTATGTGACGTGTAGGAAACTAGTAGTATTATTAACGTACTGCATAAGCTCCATTGCCAGCATGTTGTCCCCTTTAATAATCATAAAAATATCATTCAAAAACCTGGTGTAGAAATATATGGTGTCCTTAATGTGTGGGTTGTTGTTAATCAATTTGTATTCCCAGTGGGCTTTAACTAAATTGGAAAAACTTGCTCCAACTGGGGAACCCATAGCTACACTGTTTTTTGTAAGTAAAATTCATTCTCAAAAGTAATATAGTTGTTAGTAAGGATGATGTCTATAAACTCTTCTACTAATGCAATTTCCTCACTTGCAGCTCCCTTTATTCTCAACATATGGGCTACCCATTCGATCCCTTCAATATGTGGCATCGAAGTGTAAAGGTCTTGTATGTCTACAGACATAAAGTTATAGTGTTCTTTATATCCTAACGTATTGACGTTACTTAAAAATGACCATGAGTCCTTACAAATTTTCCCATGTTGCTAACATATTTTTTCAAAATTGTGTCTACCATCTTCACACATGTATAAGTAATAGAATTACGTGCGTCAACCAAAGGTCGCATAGGGGGATTTTTTTATACATTTATGTATTTTAGGAATCCCGAACAAAATGGGAATGCTAGGGGCTGGCATAGTCAGATAGTTCAACATGTCTATATTAATCCTTGATTCGATAAACATGTCATTTAAATACATTTTTACTCAAGCATAGGCTGTATGTAACTCATTTCTTGACACTGACATGTATGTGTCACTCTGAAGGATTTTTTTCATCATTTTGTTATAGTCATTTGTACTCATAATAGCCAGTCCTCCCCCTTTATCCAGTTTCATAGTTCACACTGGCAAGTGTTGTAATTCACATAGTAAATCTCTCTCTGGTTTACTAATGTTAAATTTGTGCACATTATTAAAATTCTTATTCAAACAATTCCTGATGTCCAGCTCACACATGGTTTCAAACATTGCAATAGCAGGATGCGAGGGGGGGGGTTAAATGTACTATTAATATAAAACTCACTGTGTGTAAATTCATTTCCCCAATCATAACATTTAAGTTTAGTCACATTAAACAATTTCAAGTCAAGAAGTACTTTCCCCAAGTTCGCTTTACTGTCCAGTACAAACGTAAACCTCTTGGCCAGTAAATCAACAATTTATTTTTCTATTTCAAACGGTGAATAGATGTAAACTGTAAAGTCTTTAGTACTATTCAAAAGTATTTTACAGTTATTTACCTGAGGAGGATTAGCTCCAACATGCATTACCTCCTCCTCTGGTTAATTTTCCATTTGGGTTTCCCCTGTTGTTGATATGGACCTCTGGGGTTGTGGTTCTGCCCTCTGTTCTGAAAATTTGAATGTTCATTTGAAGAACTTGGTCTAGGGTTGTTATCCCATTCATTTTCCACAGTTTGTCTAATATTGCCTTTGTTAGCAATTCTTTCGCTTCTCCTTACAGGTTCCAGTTCATTCACATCTCCACTCTGGTGTTGTTGTGATGTCACTTCCCCCTATATGTTTTCTGCAATTCCTCCTCTAGCTGTTGACTGATAGATGTTATGGCCAGTAGAATTCCATAGTTGTGAGGGGGTCGGTTTTGGATATGCAGTTCTATTCTGGTAGTCAGTGACATCTCTATTAAGTTTTTTCATTTTATTGTCTTTTAGTTTATTCATGTGTTGGTCTATACTTGTGAAGATTCTGTTATAATCATACAAATAGCAATTAAATTGCTGTCTGTTCTTATTTTTTCATCCACCTGTTTGATTTTCAATTTGATTTACCATAATTTGGTAATGCTTTACCATTACCTTTAGCAGATCCAAACCGTGTCTGTCAAAGAATTTCAGTAGGTCTTGGTGAAATAATGAACCTGTCTCAAGCCCCGTTCGAAATTGCCAGGCTCTTTAACCCTTAGGGACTATGTTCTGCTTTATAAATTCACGGAAATATGATATTTCTACTTGCAGTTTATTTTGTATTTGAGTAAATTATAATCAAACGACTTTAAGTGTTCTGTAATTAATACTGTTCTTCCAGCTGGATGCCCTTGTTCGATTGTATCATATTATAGTTGAAATGTTTGTGTAGAATGCAACCAGTTGTTCAAATTAAGGACCCCAATAAGGCCCAAGGTACTTTCAGCATTAGATGATCTTGCTGGTTCACTACTCAAGTTGTTTCTCTATGTTCTTGCTTCTGAATTGTCATCACAGTTTGTCAGTAAAGTAATATTTTGTGTTGAACTAGTCAGGGAAGCAGCAACTGTAAAATAAGTTGCACCAAGTTCCTGGTTGTTCTCTTGACTGCCATACCTTGCATTCTCTACCTGATGACTGTTAGGTAGGGAAACTACATCAAGTCTAGTGGATCGATCTTCCACACATTGAGAGAGCATCATTATCATCATAGTTAAATTTCCAATACTATCATTTGAAGTATTTTGACTTGGGTTGGGGGCTAATGTGTCCTTCACTAGCTATACACAAAAATTTCAAACCAACAGCAAAAAGTGTAACAAACAAATAAATAAAAAATAGCTGTTGAAGGGACAAACCCCAAATGATGCTCTGTTGTTTAAGAATGTCTTAATTAAGCAATTTTCTTCCAAATAGTGCTTGAACTTCTTCAGATATATTCTAACTCAAAATCCACACTTAAAATAGTTAATGGCTGTGTCATGTGACCATACTGTGCAAATTCACTTCCCCTTAAGTTAAAGTGGTACACATAATAAAGATGCATTCAAGTACTAAATTTCTTCTAAAAATGTTTTTGTTGTCAAATGTCTTTGTTCCTACTATATACAATACACTCTATATATTTCATTACAAATACATAACACACACATACTACAAGTATAAAATACAAATTATAGAATTTATCTTTCCAGACTTTTAAGTTTAAGAACACTTAAAATCGAACACATCTCAATTATTCCAGGGTAATGGCATGCGTCCAAATAATTCAAGCTTTTCTAGGTTTAATGAGTGTGCCCCCCCCCCTAATGTCAGCTGTCACTTGATCAATACATTTAAATTTAAACTGGTTGTTTTCATTTTCTGTATTGTGTCTAGCTAAGGCATTCTCCTGTTTCTGCCGATTAATGCTATACACATTTGTATATTCTGTACTTTAACCTCCTGGAATGTAGAAGAAATCAAGAAACCAATCCACATGAGCACAAGGAGGGAAAACTCCTCACAGAAGGCATCCTACCATAAAACCAAAACACTGTGAGTGCTAAGTACATCACTAACTCCAACTATAATAATAGAATATTATTAAACAGAAACCCAGGATTACAGGCACATTTACCTAATCCCGAACAGCTAGTGGTAAACTTGTGGACATCTTATGTCCCTTCCATTTCAGATACCACTATCCTACTTGCAGATTCATTTTTTGCTTGTATTTTTCATATTTCTTTCTTTCTTTGGTGGTCCGAAAACCTTGCTAATCACAGGCATCTTGTTTTCTGGTCCCATCTACAAACCAAGTTTTCTTCATGTTAGAACCTGGTACCAAACATTAAGTCTGAGGAGGTCACCTGTTTCTGCTACAGACTAATCTGGTGGTGCTACTGAATCTGAGTTATCATTGCAGCAACACTCTAGCTGACTCCTCTCCCTTGTGTTTATTAATGTCATGCAGCAAGAATTTACCCCCCTCTACTAAATTGCCTTAATGCAGATGACTTTGTATAGGCCATTTAACCTGCTGCTGAGCCTGAAAGCAGTTTTTTTTTTTTTAAAAGAGGGTGATCCTGCATGAAATGTCATATACTCTTCCCACAAATAAGAAGAACTGACCACTGACTGCCTAATTCTCACTGCTGGTCAAAACATATCACTCTAAGTATACAGACTGGCTTTGGGATGCCAAGTGCAACCATATGCCCTGATCCGAAATCCATGAGCTGGCTTGCTTCTTGCTTGTGTTCATTAATAACTCAAATTTGATTTTTACAATAGTAAGGCATATGCTACTTTGTTTTCTTTTGTGTTTGCCCATTAAAAAATTACTTCCCTGTTAGTAAAAGTACATGTTCAAAAAGAATATTACATTTCTCTACTGTTTAATTTTATTCTGCATGAATATAAATATACATCTTTATGTGCATACTGTGTAGAAATGGATGTATTTATTACATGTTAACTCAGTTGTTTTATGTTATTCATTTTTTACTTAGGATTTGGCATAGTACTGCATTTGTAATAGTCTCCTATGGTTTGAGGATATTAAACAGTTATAAATAAAGGTTAATTTATTACATTTGTCCGCCAAAAATCATGTACTAATTGTCTGCAGTAACAACAGTGTCTGCTTAGATAATACCTTTTCTATACAAGCGTGACTATTGTGGGTGATATTTTATTAAGCAGAGACTCAGACACTAGCTTTTAATTAGTTCAGATGCAAGCACCTACACATGAGCAAATGCCCATTTTATCAAAATAGTAAATATTAAAGCATTTCCTACCTGGAAGGCAGTCTGGCTATTATAATTTTTTATTTCCTTGTTAGCCCCACGAAACAGGAGGACCCTGGCACAACTTTCCTGTAGGGAAACAAGAAAACAGTATTATGTTTCTATAACAATTATGAATGAATCTTAAGGTCTTTTGCAAAACTATATATAAGATATAGAGGTACTTACGTATTATCGGAACCAGCTTTGCTAGGTGGCATGCTGTACAATGTTTTCTGCAAAAGTATCTCTGTTAATGGAAGATGGGTACTGTAAAGTGTGAAACAGTTTGGGGTCACATTGTGTGCCACATACTAGGTGGAATAAGGGCAAATGTCCTCTTTATAGGGAGCGCCCTTGTCTGAACTGGACACATGACTGTTGCTTTACAATCGTTATCAATGGAACGAGTCAGCAAAGTGAACAGGTTCTCCATAGCTGAAGCGTCACCTTTCAAACAGAGTTAAAAGTGTAACTTACTACTCCTTACAGGCAACTTTCATTGTCATGATTACTGGCACCTAAAAGTAACTGTATATACTGGTCACTGCCATCCCTTTGGTAAGATGTCATCCAAAAATAACGGTTATTCTTCCCCACTCTCACAAGCAGCAGTCATCATGATCACTGTATTCACTGCCTGAAGTCAGTAAAACACACTACCCACAAACCTGAATTTTCCCCTTATTCCTCTTCCAAACCCATCACCAATATCCCAAACAACTTCTTAACAGTTTAGCCAACCCTTTTAAACTTAAAAGACATTTGTTTGACTGAGACATGAACAATTATTGCATGCCAAAAATCTGGTTGCGATAATACGTAAGTACCGATATAGATACTGCAAGTACTGTACAGAGCACCTCCCTCTCCACCCCCACCACACGTCATAGCTCTTTAACTACATCTCTGCTTCTCTCTGGAAACATTTCTATGCATCTAGAATGTCATTCAAGTGTGGTACCTGACAGCTTTAGAATAGTGCAGCTTTAGAATAGAGCTTTTTCAAAAGTTTTAGATAAAACATTTCTAAAAGAAGCGTGTTTTTTGCTTGCTTCTTTTTCAAGTTCTGAATTCTTATCTCTGCTGATGTTATGAGTTGCCAAAGACAGCAAAAAGAGGACTCATGTAATGCTGCAGGAAGTTTAGGTGTCAAGTTCTTTGTGTTCTAAGATTATCTGGGCTTATTTTCCTACAAAGTTGATAGAAACACCTAATGTCATCTAAGCGAGTAGGAGGCAACAGTAGTAAATACATAGAATCAATGCTGATCCTCTGCAGATTCCAGGGATGATATAGACACATACAACACTACAGCCATGGATAGCTAGGCAAGTTTACTAACAAAATACAAATAATATTTGAAACAAATCTTTAAAGCAATTTATTAACTAACAGGAAAAGAACCATCTGTTCTTTTGGAAATGGTAGTCTTGAAATGTAGTCTTGTTCTAGTAAATGTTAGCACTGTATGGTTTATATAAGACAAAGACAAGTTTTGAAAGCTAATGGGAAGAAATACTTAATTCCTACCTACACAAGACAAATTACTGTCATGCCAATAAATATATTCACTTTTGTTATTAACCAAGATGGTTAAACATATCCTAAGTAAGACCTAGGAAACCAAAGGTATGACAGTTACTCAGAAGGAAAGAAGTGATTCTCCCAAGGTTATTACCTAGATTATTGACAAAATGTTAGCAGAAGAGCTTAGCAAGAGAATAATTGTCTTAAAACAAATTTACCTTAGCTTTACAATCCTGATTACTATCTGCTGTGCCTGCCACTCAGTTTATCTGTCGAATAATTTTTCCCAGGGATCCAGAAGCCAGGACCCAGTATTACATTTGCTATGAGTGTGAAAGCAATTCTACCAAGAAATCACCATTTTTATAGAAATCAGTGAAAGAAGAAAAAGTGTTTCATATATTCTTTAGGTCCAGTTAACTGATTAATAATAGGAATATAAATTTGCCAGATGCAGTAGTTATAAACCACCCCCCAGAGCCTGCTACTACTTTTGCACAAATTAAATTCTAAATTAGATGAATTCTGATTTTTCAGAAAGACAAGTAAAGAGAACAAGCAGATGGGGGGGGTGACTACTGTAAAGTAAAGTGTCAGAACAGATGCTGATAGTAATGTATATTTCTAAATAGTTGTGGATTCAGTCCAGAAGAACCCAAATTAATATGCAAGACTATTATATTAATGTCAAATTATTTATTGCTGTGGAATTTTCAAGTTACACTCCAAACAAAAATGAACTTACTCCAAGAACACTTCAGTTTCCACATAACTACCTAACAATGTATATATAGTACATCCTTCAAAAGATTTATCAATAGGCTTATCAGGAAATTAAGAGAAAAAAAATTTCCTGCAGAGAAACTTCTGCCATAACCTAGCATTATTATGGGTCTATATCACATTGTCGAATGACCTATTCACCGAATGCCTCTTCATCAAACTTTATTTGTCAAAACCTCTGTCAAATGATGATTTTAGCAATTTTTTTTCCCAGGGAAAAAAACAATGGGCCATCATTGGGAATTTGCCCTTTTCCTCACTGCAGTGCAATCTCAGAGTTGGTATATTTATATATATATATATATATATATATATATATATATATATATATATATATATATTCATAAGTTCATAGGTAGGTACTAGGCTATCTGCCTGAAGGCATTTATAAGCCTAGCTAGAATTGCATTGGGTTTCGCCGCCCCCTTAAACTAGTTAGGGGGATGTGGGGGACATAGCCCCCACCTAAGTAGGTTTTCAGTTTTGTGATTTTTGTGGCAATAGGTAGTTAGCTTAGTGGTTATATTCCCCTGGGAAAAAAAAATTCTAAAATGATCGTTCAACAGACAGGTTTCGACAAATAAAGTTCGATGAAGAGGCATTTGATGAATAGGTCATTCGACAATGTAATATAGACCCCATTATTATATGTACTGAAATAGAAATACGTCAGAAGTTAAGTTAAAACTTCTGAAATCTTACACAAACCAATTTTATCAAAGCAAATATTTGTGCATTACACAGTCCTTGAGAATAACTAGTAAATATTTTGCCCAAGTTTGAAGTACTATAACTATATTAAAAAAATCAAAGTAAAAAATAATCTACTGCAGATAAGAGAAACAGTCCTTAAAAAGTAAGGAAAATACAAACAAAAAAATCTTAAATGCCTAATGGATGTTTATTCAAGACACTTTGATGCAAGCCAGTCATTTATATCGAATTATACAATGACTGCCGATTAGTATTCCAAAATGTGCACGCTGATTGGCCAGCCCAACCAGCGTGCCAACTGTAAATCCAACTTATATTAATGGAAAAAGGTCCGGTCGCTCAGACTTTTTCCATTAGTATAAGTCTTGATTTTTTTTGTTTCTGTTAGGTAGCAACGGAGAACGGAAGATCTCCGTTACTGTAATCTCGCTATGTTATATGTTTAACAGCGAGATATCTTAAAAAAAAAGTAACGGAGATCTTCCTTTCTCCATCACTTTTTTTAAAGATATCTCGCTATGTTAAACTCATTTAACATAGCGAGACAACTTTAAAAAAGAAACGGAGATCTTCCTTTCTCCATTGCTTCCTCAACACAGATCTGATGTACTGCGTAAGCATACGCATGCGCAGTACATCAGAAAAAGCCCCAGGATAGTGGAAAACTGCAGAAGGGCACCACTCAGGTATTATACAAATGTGTTCTTTAAGAAAAGTAAGTTTTTTTTTTTCTTAAATAATGTCATTGTATAATAGCAATAACCCATGTGTGGGTGTGAGTAATGCTAGATTTACCCATGGTTGTCTATTTTTGGCCACTCGGGCTTTGACCTCATGACCAAACCACACCAACCGTGGGTAAATCTAGCATTACCCACACCCAGACATGGGTTATTGCTTAATTGCACAATTCTGTTTATTTACAGCAGACCTTCTCTTTTGAATGCTTTACAGCAAACAAAATAAACATGCTATATTTTATATACAACAAGGCAAACTGAAATAAGCATACAACTCAGGAGCTTAATAAAATCCATCAAAGTTAAGTATGAGGTTAAAAGAGCTACCCAAGTCAAAGGAATCACAAGGCATTTTTAACTTACATTCATAATGTCCAAAGCACAATGCAGCAATGTGCTGAGCTGATTGTGAATGATGTTACCTATACTGATACTGAAGGTAAAGCTTTCCTACTGACCAACAAATTTAGCTCTAACTTTACCCCTCTCTCCCCTCCATCTGTCCCTCAAGACATGCCTGAAACTGACTTATCTCCATCTATCACACAAGACCAAGTCTTAAAAATGCTGTCAAAAGCTAAAAATAGTGAATTGATGGGTCGTGACAATATCACTAATTCCATCTTAAAAATCATGAAACATTAGGCCACACCCATAACAACACTGGTCAACCTTAGCCTCCATACAGGTTTTGTACCAAGTGACTGGAGAACAGCTACAGTCATTCCTCTACACTCGGGAGGACCTTCCATAGACCCAGGACCCTTATATACAAAGCCATGGAAAGACTTATCATGGAATTAATCAGTCATGATATAGGTAACCTCCAAACACTTGACCCATCTCGGATTGTATTTGCCAAGAACAGGTCATACTTATTCAGCCTGGTGGATATTTTTGAAAAGGGTCACCGAAGCAATGGATGAAGATAAAATGGCACACACTACATATCTCAACCTGGCCAAACTTTTGACACAATTCCCCATTTATGTATAGTAGAAGAGCTAAACAAACTGGGAATAATTGTTGTTATGTCACCCACTGGATTACCAAGAGGCTCACAGATACGATGCAAATAATCAAAATAGGGGACGTTACTTCTATAAAGTGGCCAGTCACCAGTGGAGTCCCCCAGGGTTTTGTGCTGGGACCTCTTTTGTGTGGCATCTACTTTTCTGAAGTTAAAGACAATACCAAATGGATCTGGCTGACTAAATCTGCAGATGACTGCAAGCTAGGAGCAATTACTGAATCCACAAATGACTTAGCCAATTTGCAAGAAGGTCTGTCTCAAATAAATAACTGATGTCATAATCATGGTCTGAAACTAAATGCCAAAAAATGCATTATTGTATTTTTGGGGAGTCATTAACTGCCATATTGACAATACACACTTAAGAGATGCCCCAGTTGTTCAGAATTTGACAACTTATGGGGACAGTGACCTAACTTTTGGCAAACCTGCATCTGTTTTTGTGTGTAAAAAGTCCTTCTATATTGCACAGGTTAAAAACAAAGAGATTGTGTCAAGATCCAGGTTGGAACTGCCCACATTATCCCAGTCATTGAATATAATGCCGTTTGTCATGTATCTCTACAGACACATGCAACAACTTGAACGTCCACAGTGATATCTTACTAAATAGATACAAGGCCTAAACAACATGTCCTACATGGACTGACTTAAAGCACTGGCACTATTCTCGGCATCCTATAGACTGCTAAGAGTTGACCTGTGTCTGGCATACAAGGCATCCTGCAATCCAGTACTTGTGTTTTAACTGCACATCAACAAGTCAAATGACATCAGAAATACTGGGGCTAGGGATTCCAACCTCTTCTGCAACATCAATACAATGGTTTGGAGGGATGGGTATATTTTGCAGAAGATAATGCTGCTGTGGAACAGGCTATCCATCCACATAAAAGAAAGTTCATCCCTGCCAATTTTCAACTGAAACTTAGATGTATTGATGGGAAATATACATACAGATCTATGGTATGATCCTAGCTGCTCTCACTTGGGATAATACATAATTATCAACCTTGGGATGGGTAAGGCCAATCTATAACCAAATAGGATATGTTATTTCAAACACAAAAAGGGAAAAGTACAGTTGTGTACCTACCATATATGTAGATGTTCAAGTGTATTCACTGTTGCAGTCATTACAATTGGGTTATCCTGCTGGCAGGCCACCAGCAGTCAGCCTGAATTCCAAAGTCTAGGTCTGGCATCGGTTGTTGTCACCTCCTCCCTGACGTCAGTGCTCCAGGGGTATAAAAGATGCAGCCGACGCCATTTTCTTCAGTTTTACTTGCCCCAGATGTCAGGTGCCCCTAAAATGGTAGGCTAAATTATGCCAATAAGCATGCATGCACAAAAAACAGCTCTTCCTTCATCTACAAGCAAATACACCACATAGGTTGCATAGAATAGAGAAGTACAGATAAGTTCCAGCAAAGGAAAAGGGGGATGGTGGGAGGGTAACCTGGACTGCAACAGTGAATACACTCGAACATCTACATTTATGGTAGGTGCACAACTGTACTATGTTCATCGTGTTTCACTGTTGCAGTCATTACAATTGGGTTGAATCCCAAAGCTAAGGTTGGGAGGCTGGTGCTAAATAGGATTAGGAGAGGCTATCAGGCCCTGTAGAACTGCAGTGGCAAAGCCTGCCCTGGATTTAGAGTAGAGAGGTAAATGATAGTGCTTTGTAAAAGTATGCACTGAACTCCAAGTTGCAGCCTCTAAGATGTCTTTGGTTGGTACTCCTCTGAGGAAGGCTGCTGAAGTGGCTGCTGCTCTGATTGAATGTGGCCTAATGCACTTAGGCACTGATTTGCCATGCTGTGAATAGCAGAAACAAATGCAGTGACCTATCCACTTTGAAATAGTCTGTTTTGAGATAGGCTTTCCTTGTGATCCTGCAGCATATGCCACTAGAAGTTGTTTAGTCTTTCTGAAAGCTTTGGTTCTGTCCAAGTAGAAGCGCAGCTGCCTGTGAATGTCCAAAGAATGCAGAATTCTCTTACCCTTATTCTGTGGGTTTGGATAAAAGGTAGGCAAATGAATTGTTTGGTTAAGGGCCACACTGGACACTACCTTAGGCATAAATGTAGGGTTTGTGCGCAGAGAAACCCTGTCAGGATGGAAAATGATAAAAGGTTTCACAGCCATGAGTGCCTGCAACTCTGAGACTTGTCTAGCAGAGGTTATTGCTAAGAGCAGAGCTGTTTTCCAGGATAAGAATTTAATATCAGCTGTAGAGGCTGGTTCAAACGGAGGCAGTGTGAGTTTTTCCAAGACATAATTGAGGTCCCATGCAGGTATTGGTGCTCTCCTTGGGGGTCTTATATTTTTGGCCCATCTGAGGTACCGCCTTAGTAATGGATGAGAAAAAAATAGGTGGTTCTGTATTGTAATGAGCTGAAATGGCAGAGGCATGAATTTTAATTGATGAAAAAGAAAGGCCTTTATCAAGCATCTCAGTTAAGTATTGCAAAATCTGAGGAATATTTGGAACAATCATGTCAAAACCTTGTGCCTGGTTCCAAGCACAGAATCTCTTCCATTTTTCTGCATAAGATTTTCTGGTGCTAGTCCTCCTGGCCTCCAAAATAACATCCATCACTGCTTTAGAGAGAGGTATGCCTTGACTATCTACATTATCCGCCATGCTGCCAGGTTTAAGGTACTGAGTTGGCTGTGCAGTATTTGACTGTCTTGTTGGGTCAATAAGTGAGGAACTTGAGGTAAAATCCAAGCTGGGCATTGAGACAAGCTCTTTAGGATTGGGTACCAGTGCTGGCGGGGCCAGTCTGGGGCAATCAGTATAATTTTTGGTTTCTCTTGTCTGACCTTGAGGAGTACCTTGGGAAGGAGAGGCAGAGGAGGAAAGGCATATACTGTTAGATCTTTCCAGCTGAAAGATGGAGCATCCACTTTCCATGCTTGCTTGTGATAAGTCCTTGTGCAGAATTTCTGTAGTTGGTAGTTGTGAGGAGAGGCATATAGGTCTATGTCCGGGCATCCCCAGTTCCTTGTTATCATGGTGAAGACTTGTGGATCCAATTTCCACTCGTGGGGATCCATTAGGTTTCTGCTTAGTTTGTCTGCCAGAGTATTTGTCCTTCCCGGCAGGAATTGTGCTTGCAGATGTACTTGGTAAGTCAATGCTGTGTCCCACAAGTTCAAGGCTAGCCTGCAGAGGGGGTAGGAATGTGTGCCTCCCTGCTTGTTTATGTACCACATAACTGTAGTATTGTCTGTCCTTATCAGTAGTTGTCCTGGATGAAGTAGATCCTTGAAGGCTGTCAGGGCATTCTGAACAGCTAGCATCTCTTTTTGATTGATATGTAGATGCATTTGACTTGCGGACCATGTGCCCTGAATACATCTTCCTGCCATATGGGCCCCCCAGGCATTATCTGATGCATCTGTTGTCAATGTCTTCCTGGCTGTGGGTAAGGTGAATGGCTGTCCCATGTTGTGATGACAGACTTTTGCCCACCATCGAAACTCCTGTTGCAGGCAGGGAATGAGGGTGATTATTGTTTCCAGGCTGTGGCAATGTTGAGTCCAAACACTTTTTAGATACCATTGAAGTTTCCTCATATGCAGTCTTGCATATGGAATTAGCAGAATGCAGGATGCTATGAAGCCCAAAGCCTGCAGAATTTTTCTTGCAGATAACTGGGTCTTTGTTGCCAACATTTTGAAATAAGTAGTCAGTTGTCTGTGTTTGTCTGGTGTGAGATAAGCCATCTGGGCAGTTGTATTTAAGCTTGCACCCAGGAATATTATCGCTTGAGAGGGTACGAGTTTTGATTTCTTTTCGTTTACCTAGACCTGTTAGTAATCTTTTTACAAATGTCAGATGCTATAATAGAATGTCCTTGTTCTCTGATCTCTGATTGAATAAGGCAGGCGTCCAAGTAAGGATATATTTGTATTCCTCTTTGTCTGAAAAAAGCAATCACTGGCGCCAGGCATTTTGTGAAGACCCTGGGCACAGTAGATAAGCCAAAGGGCAGTGCAGTGAATTGGTAATGCATTGAGCCAGCTATAAATCTGAGGTATCTTCTGCATGATTGTCTGATTGGGACATGCAGGTATGCCTCTTTTAGGTCTAAAGTCACAAGCCAAGCCCTCTTGCCCAGCATGGGCAGAAGCTGCTGCAGAGGTAACATTTTGAATTTTGGAATATCCAGGAATGTGTTTAGGATAGACAGGTCCAGTATTGGTCTCCAGGCTTTGTCCTTTCTGGGCACCAAGAATAGCCTTGAGTAGAATCCTAGTCCCTGCTCTTGCTGTGGTACCAACTGAATAGCTCTCATGTCCATGAGGGATGAAACTTGTTTTTGTGCCTCTGCCCATTGATTGCGTGGCAGATCTGGCATACCGTTTGGCCTTGGCAGGGTGTGAAAGTGGAACCTGTAGCCTTGTGATATGATATTTAGGACCCATTTGTCCTAGGTGATCTTGTGCCAGTTTTGTGAAAAAAAGTGCTAGTTTTCCCCCCAAAGGGACTGCCAGAAGATAAGTGCTTGGTGCTGTCAGGGAAAAGTCATTGAGACTGTTTCCTGTATGGCTGTGATTTTTCCTCTCTGCTTTTGGAGGTAGAAGCACCCCATTGTTTAGGCCTGTATGAGCCTTGGGGCTGTGATCTGCCTCTGGGGTGTCTGTATCTGCCTCTTTGTGGCCTGTCTGACACTGGAAAGGACCAATTCTTTGTAGGCCAGTTCCTGCTAAATCTGGGAGGTTGTACCTGCAAGAAATCCTTGACTGTTTGCATAGATTTAGCTTTGTCCTCCATTTTCTTCAACACCTCTTCTGCTTTAACACCAAACAAAGTATCATGCTGTAATGGAGCATCTAATAGTTTTGCTTTGACATGATCAGGAAGATTCTGTTCTTTTAACCAAGCATGCCTCCTAATGACAGAACTCATAACAGCGGCTCTGCAAGAGGCCTCTAGAGAATCAAAACCACATTGCAAAGTATGCTTTCCTACTTGTTCAACTACATGTAATAAATTCTGCATTTCTTTGTTTTCTGCACATTCTGAATTTGTTAACATTTTCTGTTTAAGCAGTGACATAAGATATTGCTGATATTTAAGCATATGGAATTGGCAATTTAAAGCTCTTACAGCCAAGGTAGCAGAAGTATAAATCTTTTTCCCTCATCTGTCCAGGGTCCTAGAATCCCTATCAGAGGGGATAGGGTTTTTTGCAGTGGAAGCCTTGACCCCTTTGTGACATTGAGAGATGGTTTCTGGGTCAGCATCAGGGTTTTTATAAAGAAATTTATGTGAATCAGGAAACCTGTAGTATCTGTCTGGCTTAACAGGGGCTGGTGGTAAAGAGTCTGGAGATAAAACAGGTGGGATAGCAAGGGGCCTGTGCTGAGGTAATAAAAGGAAGTCTCTAAGCCTTTTCTTGGATTCTGAGTAATCTTGGTTCTCCCAGTGGAAATGCTCCCTCATAGTATGCAGAGTCTCCCCAAAAGAATAATCCTCAGGAGGAGAGGCTGGAGGGATAGATTCTTCAGCATCAGAATACTCATAGGGAGGAATAGAATATTCCTGTTCAGAAGAGGAATCAGAGGAAATGGAAACCTGGTCTGAAGATTCGTATTCTATATCTTGCCTAGGCCTCTTATCAGGAGGGGGATGGGAACCCCTGATCAAAGTAATTAGGTCTTTGGCTATTTTAAGCATCTGTTTTTTAGGCATGGTGGCCTGTCCTGGAGAATGCTGTACTTGTTTCTTTGTCTTTAGAACTGCTTTAGTCTTTGCCTTTGAAGCTGAAGTAGGTTTCACATATAACTGTGTAGGCCTGAAAACACCCTCAGAAGCCGATGCCTGCTCAGTGGCTCTGGACCCATTTGAGGGAATAGGTTCCGAGTGTCCAATACCTTGAGTTTTCAGCTGCCTAGTCAGCTCCACGTGGGAGTAGGAAGCGGCCTGCGGCTCTGAGGTAGCGGGTGTCAGGGGCTGCGAAAGCACCTCCCTGAGAACCGGCGAACCAGCGACAGGCCTAGCGGGAGCCTCATCGTCGGTTTTGGACCTCAGATGCCTGTCCTTTTCTTTTTCTTTGCGCTTTTTATAAACTCCGATAGTCAGCTGTTCTGCCAGCATTATATAATTGAATCTTCTGCCAAAGTAATGAAATGCAAAATCGTACCGACACTTAATAGTGCGTTGGTTAAATCTAGCACAAAACCGACAACTAGCAATGTTGTGATCAGGGCCTAGGCAAGGAATACAGTAAGAGTGAAAATCCTTATGAGGTATTTGCTTCCCACAAGAAATACAATTATTAACTTTTTCTGACATCGGTCTGGAGCAACAAAAAAGTTTCCACAATGGGGTAATTAGCTTTAATGAAGACTTCGGATCTGAAATTCGAATTCAAAAATCTCAGGAGTCGGCCGACCGTCACTTACGAACTGCTTTTGCTTTGGGCACCGCACGGCAAGAAAGACTGAAGAAAATGGCGTTGGTTGCATCTTTTATACCCTTAGCGCACTGATGTCAGGGAGGAGGCGACAGCGACCGACGCCGGACCTAGACTTTGGAATTCAGGCCGACTGCGGGTAGCCTGCCAGCAGGATAACCCAATTGTAATGACTGCAACAGTGAAACACGATGAACATCTGGTCAGGCTTAAAATGGCCTGCAAGGCAGCTAGCCTAGTGTACTTACTGACAAATCTATGAACTTATAACAGAAAACAAAATACTTACTTGAAAATGTTGAAATACCAGTTAGAGCAACAAAGGGAACCAAAGAGATGTCTTACTTATGAAATTTGGTCACTTAAATGGAATAACTAATTAATGAAAATTAGCAATTAATCTAAAGCTCATATAATAGGAAAATACATCCACAGGGCTCATCTCATGTGGGAAATGACAATGTATGTTGAGTAGAGAGACATTCTTTTTTGTCTAACATATTGACAAACTGTAGAATATTAATATATCATTAGTTTACAGGAAGGAAATATAACACTTGTCAACAAAACCTACTAAAATTTCATTAAGCAAATTAGAATTCCAATATGAAATTTTACTCTTATGTACTTAACAAGAATCCTGCTTTTCAACACTTACTTTTAACAATGAAAATTACACAGTTGAAACCAGCACTCGAGTAACAGGCATAACATACAGACTTTTTAAGAGAAGCCGATGCCTAGGAGACTTAACACAGTATGTTATCAAGCATCAAGGTTTATCAGTGGTTGTTCCTTTTACCAGATAGAGATTACGAGCAGAGTTAAATGTTACATGTACATGTTACCAGTCCACTAGTAATCATACAGAAAATAATGTCTGGGTCATAATGGGCTGCTACATCTATGCAAGCACCATCAGCCTGCAGTGAATGCGCACCATCAAGAAAGCACAGCACAGAATATGTATCCATGTCATCACAAGACTGGGAAATGAGAGTGTCACCAAGGCACAAAAACCACATTCATAGTGTCTGCTTGCAATGGTCATTGACATTTACCTGACCAAATCTACTGTTCTGCTTTCAAGATACTTTATTCAGACTTTAATCTTATCTCTCTGATTTAGCTCAGCACTGACACTTTGCTTGCTTAATATATAATATGCTATATTCTATCCTCAATGGGATACACTCAAAATAGTATTACTTTTTAATAGCAAGTCTTCATCATAATATTTTACTGTACAAAATAAATAGGTCTTTATCAGTTGCTTTGCAAATAACAGAAATCATTGCATACAATGACAACAGAAAATATTAATTCTCTGTAGATCAAAGCCATTCAGACTGAAAGTGATAACATTAAGGTTTGCAGGTTGGGGAGTGTCCACGAAATAGCATTATAAGATGTTTGTATCTGCAGTCAGACATTGAAACAGTTCCAGTGGTTATCTATATCCAAATTTTTACACCCCTCTCCCGTTAATCTAATGTGTCCAGGGTACGATCCACTGCCCTGAGCCATTCATTCCCTCTAAGGCTCTGGACACTGCAACAGTAAGGCTTTGTTATTATGCCGTACCATTCCTTTTTACTCACTGGCCAGCTCACATTAGGCAATGAAATGAAGGTCAGGAGAGGTACATGTGCTTCCCCTGTATGCCTGTCTACAGAAGCATTTCTGTGCCCTATATCATAACTGTGACCTGCTACCTGCTTCCCAGCATGGAAGATAATAATGCTTGCTGATTCAAATTTCTATAAAGACTAACATACAGGTATATCCCTTATCCCATCTGATCTAATTACACTGTAGCTTTCACATCAAAAGGTACAGTTTCTAGTGTTACTGACAAGGAAAATGGCCTGCAGAATTATAAATGGTAATTGTGAAATTAAACTATAGGGAAAGCACACCACTAAAATAGTATCTTCTCAGTTCAAACTATCAACCCCTGTGAAGGTCAGGAAAACTTATACATGGGAGTTAAAGGAGGGGACAACACCTATAACTGCTTAAATAAGAGAAGTGGAAACACTATGAGTGTAAAACACACAAGACTAACAATAAGAAGAAAAATGCCTGATAATAGTGTCACTTCCGATAGGTAAGACAAAAGTCATGAGTATTATGTTCATGTTTTACAGTGACAGTATTATGTACAAACAAGCGCTTATTCATTATAGTAATGTGTATCAAACAGGAAATGTGTTTATGCCTTCTCTTTTAGTTCGTTTTTATTACTAGGTTACTTGTATGAACTCAGGAGGTACGACTTGTCTGGCATGCGTTTGACGGAATGCTGGTGATTCAAGCTGTGAGCCCATTGGTTTAATGATACTGCAGTTGTGTATTAGATTGTTATTAATGCAAAACAGGTTATATGAGATGACAAATGTTTGAATCCATAGCATACCGAAGTGTCTAAATGACCACATATTAGAATATGAATGCTTCTCAATGTGTGTGTGTGTGTGTGTGTGTGTGTGTGTGTGTGTGTGTGTGTGTGTGTGTGTGTGTGTATGTGTTTATGGCCAACTCATCATACTTATACTTGTAAAACAGGAAAACAAGTATATTACAGTTCATCTGTAATTACCATGACAATTAGGTAAAACAAACAACAGCAGAAATATACACGTCCAAAATATACAAAGACTACTCTGCACAGAGAAGGAGAGATGTGCAATTCAAAGTGGTAGAAACATACTGGAAAAAGACAGAAGACACAGTGTAAGAGACAAGTATTGGCACTGGTACACAGGTACAAATGACAGCAGGTCTGAGAAGTTTATACAAGCATGACCACTTGGATGTTAAGAAACATAAAGGTTATACCAACAACATTACAGAACCAACAACATTACAGAGCACAAAGTGCAATCAAGATGGTACAGATAAATATGACTCGTGAAAATATGTATTGTATATGCTACCTGAGTCTTACAGGGATTAGCACAGCTAAGAAGGATAATACTTGGGTAGTAGGTTCTTACAATGCTTTATTGACACCAACTACAACAGGCAGCACTATGAGAAAAGTACAGTTGTGTATACCTACCATAAATGTAGATGTTCGAGTGTCTTCACTGTTGCAGTCATAACTGTTGGGTACTCCTGCCGGCAGGCAGCCCGAGGTTGGCCAGAATATCAAAGTCTGGGTCCGGCGTCGGCTGAATCAGCAAGTATCCTGATGTCAGAACGCATGGGTATAAAGCTGACAGCCGACGCCATCTTCTCCAGCCTTTCTTGCCCCTGATGTCAGAAGCCCCCATAAAACCAAAAGGTGTCCCAAGGGAAACACAAATACACCAGAAAGGTAGTGGAAAAGGAAACAAAGTAAGCAAAAAGAAAAAAAGAGGGGTCTGGAGGGAAGGAAACACCGACTGCAACAGTGAAGACACTCGAACATCTACATTTATGGTAGGTATACACAACTGTACTATGTCCTTCGTGTTTCACTGTTGCAGTCATAACTGTAGGGTAGAATCCCAAAGCTGAGAACACGGGAGGAGGTTATGAAGAAGAAGGAGCAGCTAGAAGACCCTGCAAAACAGCAGAGGCAAAGCCTGCCCTAGACTTAGAGTACAAAGGGAGGTTATAGTGCTTGGAAAAGGTATGCACAGAGCTCCAAGTGGCAGCCTCCAGAATGTCCTTGGTAGGAACACCTCTGAGAAAGGCTGCTGAAGTGGCAGCTGCTCTAGTAGAATGAGTCCTGACAGTACCTGGAATCTGTTTTCCATGAAGAGAGTAACAATATCTTATTCCATGAGCAATCCATTTGGAAATAGTTTGCTTAGAAATAGCTTTACCTAGAGAACTGGAAGCAAATGAGATAAGCAATTGATCTGATTTTCTGAAATCTTTAGTTTTGTCCAGGTAAAACGTAGTTGCCTGTGTACGTCCAATGAATGCAAAATCCTTTCCCCCTTATTTTGGGGTTTTGGGAAAAAGGTAGGAAGGTGAATAGTCTGATTTAGAGCCACTCTAGAAACTACCTTAGGCAAAAAAGTAGGATTGGTCCTCAAGGAAACTCTGTCCTGATGGAAGATGAGGTATGGTTCCACGGCCATGAGGGCTTGTAACTCAGACACCCTTCTGGCAGAAGTCAAGGCCAACAAGATAGCTGTCTTCCAGGATAAGAACTTAATATCTGCAGAGGTAGCAGGCTCAAAAGGAGGCAAAGTAAGCTTTTCCAAGACATAGTTGAGATCCCAAGGAGGGACAGGAGGAGATCTAGGAGGTCTTAAATTCTTAGCTCCTCTCAGAAATTGTCTAACCAGCTGGTGGGAAAAAATGGGAGGATCACAATTGAAATGAGCCGAAATAGCAGAAGCATGAATTTTAATGGAAGAAAAGGAAAGACCTTTAAACAAAAGGTCTGAGAGATAAAGTAAAATAGAGGGAATATCAGGTATTAAAGGATCAGAGCCACGATCTTGCATCCAAATACAAAATCTTTTCCATTTAGAAGCATAAGATTTCCTTGTACTAGGACGCCTAGCTTCCAAAAGAATATCCAAAACTTGTTTAGGAAGAGAAGAAGGAATCAATTGCCTTTGATGAGCCAAGCTGCCAGGCAGAGAGTCTTGATTTGAGAGTGAAATACCTGACCCTGATGCTGGGACAGTAGAGAATGGGTCAGAGGAAGACTCCAAGGGGGTTCCAAGCAAAGGTGCAGTAGAGTTGGGTACCAAAACTGACAAGGCCAATTTGGAGCTATCAAAATGATCAGACTGGGTTTGTCCAGTTTTATTTTTAGCAATACCCGAGGTAGAAGAGGAAGAGGAGGGAAGGCATATCCCGAAAGATTCCTCCAGCTGAAGGACAGGGCATCCACTTTCCAAGCTGTCTTGTGGAAGGACCTGGTGCAAAAAAGAGGCAACTGATGGTTGAGATGGGATGCAAACAGATCTGAGGACAGCCCCAAACTGCAGTTATCTTGCTGAATAAATTGGGGTCCAACATCCATTCGTGAGGATCCAAAATGTTTCTGCTTAGGCTGTCTGCTAAAAGATTCTGATTTCCTGGAATGAACTGTGCCTGAAGATCCAGATTCAAATTTAGGGCTGTGTCCCATAAAGTCATGGCAAGTCTGCAAAGGGGGTAAGAGTGAGAGCCCCCTTGCTTGTTTATGTACCACATGACTGTGGTATTGTCTGTTCGAACTAGCAGAGGTCCTGGCTTCAAAAGAGTCTGGAAGGCTAGAAGAGCATTTTGGACTGCTAACATTTCTTTCAAGTTGATGTGCCATAGAAGGTGTTTGTTTGTCCAAGAGCCCTGTTGGCATTTGTCTAGAAAATGAGCTCACCAAGCATAATCCGAGGCATCCGTGGTTATGATCTGAGTAGGTTGAGGAAAACAAAAGGGCTTCCCTTCGTTCAAAACACACGCCCTGGACCACCAAAGGAATTCCTTCTGGAGGCAGGGAATCAGTGGAATCATTGTATCCAGACTGTGGCAATGCTGCAACCATACACTCTTTAGGTACCATTGAAGTTTCCTCATGTGAAGCCTCGCATTTGGAATCAACAGGATGCAAGAGGCCATGTAGCCCAATGCCTGCAGGAATTTCCTTGCAGTGAGCAGAGTCAATGTTGCCAAGGTCTTGAAGACTGGAGCCAACTGTAACTGTTTTTCTGGAGTAAGGAAGGCCATCTGTAAACTTGTGTCTAGAAGAGCTCCCAAAAATGTCATTCGTTGAGAAAGAATCAAATGTGACTTTTTTGTGTTCACTGAGAATCCCAGTAGTAGGAGAAGACGTTAAACAAAATGCAGGTGTTGAAGTAAAAGGTCTTTGCTGTCTGCCTGAATTAGACAGTCTGCAGTAAGCTACTACTGGAGCCAGGCATTTGGTAAAAACTCTGGGTGCAGTAGATAAGCCAAATGGCAGTACAGAGAATTGGAAGTGTCTCGAGCCTGCCTTGAATCTGAGGTACTTTCTGCATTGTTGCCTTATGAGGACATGTAAGTAAGCCTCTTTTAAGTCCAATGTTACCATCCAAGCATCTTGTGAGAGCATTGGGAGAAGTTGTTGAAGTGTAAGCATCTTGAATTTTGGAATTTCCAAAAAGGTGTTTAATATTGAGAGGTCCAGAATAGGTCTCCAGGAGTTTTGTTTTCTTGGGACCAGAAAAAGTCTTGAGTAAAAACCTTTCCCCACCTCTAGAGGTGGAACAGGTTCTATGGCTCTTAAGGCTAATAAAGTGTCCACTTGATTTAAGGCCTCTGTCCATTGATGTTTTGGCAGATCTGGCCAGCCGGAAGGCCTTGGCAGAGTGTGAAAGTGGAATCTGTATCCTTTTAAAATCACGTCTAACACCCATTTGTCCTGGGTAATGTGAGTCCAATTTTGGTAAAAAAAAGAAAGTTTTCCTCCGAGAGGGGCATCCAGGGAAGGAGGACCTGTAGCCCAACAGAAGGAGTCATTGGGTCTGCTTTCTTTGGGTTTGAGGTCTGTCTTCTCCCCTTCTAGGTGAAGAAGCAGTCCACTGTCTAGATCTGTAAGAGGCCTGAGCCTGCACCCGACCTCTGGAGCGTCTATATCTTCCCCTTTGAGGCCTGTCAGAAGTGGGAAAAGACCAATTTTTGGAGGGCCAATTTCTAGAAAATCTAGGAGGTTGTACTTGCAAAAAATCTTTTACAGTCTGCATAGACTTGGCTTTTTCTTCCATCTTTTTAATAACCTCCTCAGCCTTAGATCCAAATAAGACATCATGCTGAACAGGGGCATCTAGCAGTTTAGCCTTAACTTGTTCAGGTAAATTCTGCTCACGAAGCCAAGCATGTCTCCTGATAACAGTACCCGAGGCAGCAGCCCTGCAGGAAGCCTCTAAGGCATCAAAACCACAACGTAAACTATGTTTGCTAACTTGTTCAGTTGCATGCAACACATGCTGTAATTCCTTGTCCTCAGCACATGCAGGAAAGGTAGAAAGCCTTTGTTTTAAAACAGATAAAAGAAACTGTTGATACTTGAACATGTGAAACTGGCAATTTAAAGCTCTAATAGAAAGGGTAGCTGAAGTATAAACCTTTTTGCCCCACCTGTCCAAGGCACGAGAATCCTTTTCAGAGGGGATAGGATTCTTAGAGGAGGTGGCCTTAGCAGCCTTGGAACCCTGCAAAATAGTTTCAGGATCAGCAGAAGGGTTCTTAAATAAGAATTGATGGGAATCAGGGACCCTGTAAAATCTATCAGGCTTAGAAGGAGCAGGCGGCATGGAATCAGGATTCAAGTTAGCTTCAGAAAAGGCATCATCCACAATGTCAAGTACAGGAGGAATAGCTAAAGGCCTGTGTTGAGGGAGAAGAAGAAATTCCCTAAGTCTCTTTTTGGAAGCAGAATAATCCTGACCTTCCCAATGAAAATGCTCCCTTATCTCATGCAAGGTTTCCCCAAAAGAGAAATCTTCAGGGGGAGAGGCAGAGGGAACAGAATCCTCTGCATCCGAATCCTCATAAGGAGGAAAAGAGTAATCCTGATCAGAGGAAGAAACAGAAGATACAGAAGCCTGTTCAGAGGAATCATAAGGGATATCCTGTCTAGGCCTTTTCTCAGGAGGAGGGTGAGAGCCCCTAATCATAGATAATAAATCCTCAGCCATCCATAGTAATTGCTTCTGAGTCTTAGGAGCTGAATCCGAAGAAGCTTGAGCAGAAAGTCTAGGTTTAACAGGAGTCTTTGACTTAGCCTTTGCCTTTGTGGAAATAGTAATATGTGAAGGCCTGAAGACCCCCTCAGAAGCCGGTACCTGCACAGCGGTTCCGGACCCATCTGAAGGAGCGACGTCCGAAGGTCCTGCAGCAGACAAATTACTAGGCCTAGATGGCTCCCCATGGGAGTCCGTGTCGGCCATCGGTTCTGAAGTGGCAGACAACAGGGGCTGCAAAAGCGCCTCACTGATGACCGCCAAACCCGAAGCTGGCTCCGGCTGCAAAATATCCTGTTTGGACCTCGGAGGCCTGTCCTTGTCTTTGCGTTTCTTCTGTATTCCGGTAGTCGGTAAAGTATCTGACGACATCCTATAATTAAATCGTCTACCGAAGTAATTCAAGGCCCAATCGTACCTACGCTTGATAGTGCAAGAATTAAACCTGGCACAGAACCGACAGCAAGAAACGTCGTGGTCAGGGCCTAAGCAAGGTAGACAGTAAGAGTGGAAATCTTTATGAGGTATTTGTTTTCCACACGATACACAATTATTAACTTTTTCTGACATCGGAGGAGCAAGAAAAAGGTTTCCCCAACGGGGTACTTAACTTTGAGAAGAGAAGTAGAAAACTTCGGACCAACGACAATCACACCACGTTGTCTTGAAAACGCCAACCAACAACTTGCAAACTGCTATGCACTGCACGGCAAGAAAGACTGGAGAAGATGGCGTCGGCTTTCAGCTTTATACCCATGTGTTTTGACGTCAGGGTACTTGCTGATACAGCCGACCCCGGACCCAGACTTTGATATTCTGGCCGACCTCAGGCTGCCTGCCGGCAGGAGTACCCAACAGTTATAACTGCAACAGTGAAACATGAAGAACATCAAGAATGTTAGCTGACCACTGAGGTATGTGACTCACATACATCTGTCAGCAGCCAAAGGTGAGATAAACATAGTGGGTTTGGGGACCTGAGCACACTGCTGGCAGACGCACCAGGTAATCACAGATGCACACTCTTGAACTTTACAGAGATCTCTCTCAGTGGCTATGATTTATGCATGACAGTATGATTTTTGCATATAGATTTAGGCGTGGTCCTCCAACATTTACTAAAGTTCCTCATAAAGTAAAACTTATTTAACAGAACGTGCATTATTAAATAATTAAGCTTAAGGCTATACAAAGGCTTAGTAGTATTAATTATATGAATTATAGTACCTGAAGACATTAATTTATAAAAAACAGCAAACGACTACTCTTTTTGACCCTCTGCTGATTTTTACATGCTAGCACTATGATTTAATGTACGAAGGTTGCGAGGTATTCTCAGATGTATCCTTGTTTGAACATAATGACCAGATATCATGCTTTCTTTCTGTAAAACATTAGGTGAGGGACTGCTAGTTGTTCCCAGAATTTGGCCTTAAACACAGGCAGTTCTTTGTTTTTGCATGCCTAGTTCTTCCCAAGACTCAGGTAGCATGTTCCTTGATAAAGCATGTGAATCTGAAATCCTCTTTTGAAGGTCTCTAAAGCACTATTTTTATGAGAGTCTTTATAAACTGAAATGCAGATTTTCTCTCATTATCTGAACTAAAATATATTTTTTTTAATTGTTATTATTTATTTAAAATATCTATTGCTCCCCAATTTATTGCATTTTCTCTGTGCAGAATTTTATATGATTTAGTTGTTGTTAATTGGTTTTGCGTACACTACATATGCACAAACACTGAAACACTGACTAAACTGAAAATACAATTTAAGGCTAAGGCTGGCCACAACCAAATGTGTTGCACTGAGCTACATTTGTTGATGAATACTCCCCACACAATGAAAATTCAAATTGTGGCAAAGAATGTATGCAAATGTTGGAGAGTGGTCGTCACCTAACATTACCAACCTCTCCTTTATTTTGTGTCTCTGAAATTGCTGTAGGACTGTGGTACCTTGCCATTGTCTTCACAATACTGCCCCCTGACTGAGTAACCCAGTCCATCACATAGGTCTCCATGTACCCTTCACAACTGTTGGCTAATACTGACACCAGCTTCATGCATATCATTGAACACAATGGAAATGTCAACAGTGATCAGGAAAACCAGTTTTTGGCACCACACATGCAAGACATTATACATATTTTTGATATACAATGCTGGCAGCAAACTATTATTATTAGCCTCCTTTTCCTCTTTAGCTACATTGGCTTTGTCCCCTTTTACCTTGTTTTGAATTTTCATCAAATACTTGTTTATCATAATAAATACTTTGCCAATGAACAATTAGAGATTAATCACCCTTTTGATTGTCTCAGTTTTGACCCTCACACATTTCAGCATAATACATACCCTGAAATCAATATTCACACATTTCGGCATAATCCATACACTGAAATTGACCCTCACATATTTCAGCATAATCCATACCCTGAAATCCCATACTATTTTTGTATTTGTCTCTGGTACCTTACCTTTTCCCCATACTCAAACCCATACATTGGCCTTATCATGGATGGTTAGTTAAGACCTCCTTCACCTACACATCTCTGACCCCTTGTTTCAGTCAGGTATAAATGATGCTTATTGATCCTTTAGGTGATGATGCCTGTCTCAAATGACCTTACCGTTGCAAATAATACAAAGACAATGGAACATCAAACAAGAATATTACATTCCTTTGAGTTTACTATATATCAAGTATGAGCTAAAGGTGTAGTCATTATACCATAAATGTCATCCATGGTGTACGTCTTTTTAAAATTATTTCAGGATTTTTAAGTGTACAGCACAGACACACGTGGTATCTAGGGTTGGGAGTGTTGAGAAGGTTACTACTTTTCCAGGTTGAAGATTTTTGTTTTCCATTAACAAGGCACTTTTATTGACTAGTCACTGAATAATCAAGAGTGTGCATGAAGTTGTTTCAGGAGCAAAAGTGCTAAAATGAAACAAGGGAAAGCAAGGAAATCCTATACAAGTGTAACAGCCATAAACATCAGCAGATAGCTTACAATCAAAATTGCCAAGACTTGAGTGCGCATGTCATGTGGGAAAAGGCATTTCCAAAGGAGCACAATGCCAAACTGGATTAATGTGACTTCATAATAATGAACATAAAGCTTGATTTGTTATTATGAGTTCAGCATTGTGAATGGAAATCGTGGTACAGTGAGGACCAGGGAACTTACCCCTTTCCTCACTGTAGTGCAATCTCAGAGTTGGTATATATATATATATATATATATATATATATATATATATATATATATATATATATATATATATATAATTTGCATGGAGTGTTGGGGGAGCAGGAGGTTCCTTCCTGCTAAAACATAAAAGGACTTTCAAAACCAGATGTCTGGTATGTCAACTGCTGAATGTCGTGGTTACGATGTTCGACAAATAGGCTAAATTTTGCTTTCAGTTTCGGGATTTTTGTTCGTTGTTTTCACTGAAATAATTTTTGCCTTTGAGATTATGACAATAAACCACTGATAACATATTGTATCGATCTGTGCCATCATGCACAAAAAAGTGAGTTACCTAAAAATAAGTTGCATAAGAGAAGATTCCTCACTAACTCTGCTTTACAATACAAGCCATCCCATGGTTAACTTGAGACAGAACTGAAACTAAAAAAAACACTAAGAGAAATGCTCAAGAGTGAATGAAGAAATAAAGACTTACTTCAAAAATCATA